>NC_048895.1:101565131-101590509 GCF_011077185.1 Oxyura jamaicensis
TTTTTTTTTTTTTTTTTTTTTTTTTTTTTTTTTTTTTAATTAAGTTACCACACATTTTAATCTGAATTCTGTAAACTTTGAATTTTTGAACTCAAATTTTTTACATTATATATTTCAAATATCACTTTTAGCTTTGATTTAGAGCTGGACCCAGAACACTAAGAGTGTGTTCTCATTCTGATGAGATAAAAGCTCATACAGGCAAATTTGGGTGGGATTCACTTTGTCTATACCCTCACTAATTACCTAGTCCTACTTCAGTATCTTCCAAGAGAAGGATTTTCTTTTAGGATATGACTTATGTGACCAGGTCAGGATATCTATAGATTTGGATACAATGGGACACCAATTTACCAGGATGTTAAAAATGTCCTAAATCATGAGCTTTACAGACAGTTTTAATAATCAGGAGACAATGAGCCCCACCACAGTAAGGGCATTTCATAACACTGCAGTGTTGCTGAGGCCAAAGAGTACATCAAGAAAGTCCTCATTTAATTCAAACACATAATCTGAATGAGATTCCATTCTCTACCTGTTTCTATTATCTGTGTATAAACAGCTTTGGGGGGATCTACCTTCCATTTTGATGGATATCACAGGAAAGCCTGAGATACTGTGTACCATAGTTGCATACCAGATTTTTGACATAAGTCAAAACTGCAGTGAGATGTTCAAATCAGTCATGAAGTATTCTAATAATTTGTGATCTATGGGTTATTAACAACTGAAATTAGCAACTGACCTTTATTTAATGGCAAGATGCATAGACACTTAGGGGAAAAAAAGCATCTATATCCAGGTGCTACTTCACATGTATTTCCTGACTAAATGAAGGCATAAAGAGAAGACTTTGTACTAAATTGATAATGCCTCAGGAGTTAGGCACCAGGCAGTTCTGAAGACTTGTAAACATCACTATTGTTCAAGCCTTTGCATGCAGTCTGTGTTGTGTGAAGGGTACTTTAACCCTAAGTCTCTCCATTCTTATTTGTCTGTACAGAAATTCTAGAAGAGCTTGCACAAGATGTTCTGATGACAGTAGAATTTCCAGAAGATAATGCCATGATACACAAAGTTGGCATTAGGGATCAATGGTATTGCACAATTATTTTTTGGACTACATCCTACGTCAGAACAACAGCTATAGTTTGCAACAATTGACTAAGAACATGTGGGAAAAGTAGCAACAAGCACTGAACAGCATATTAGGGCATGTCCTCCGGGCAGAGTGCTGGAGAACTGGTCCACTTGCCAGATGTATGGGAGAAGTCCAGGCACCTTTTCCAATTCCTCATCTCCACATGTGGAACAAAAAGAGACAAACAGACTCTATTAGATGCATGTTTGAAGATGGAAAGTTACTCACCAAATCTTCAAGAGAAGTACGTAACAAGTGTAGACACTTCCCCAAGATGGAGAATGAAGCCTTTTTTTTTTTTTTTTTTTTTTTTTTTTTTTTTTTTTTTTTTTTTTTCTTTTTTTTTTTCTGTACCAGACCTTGTAGATAGTCTAAGGATGCTGGGGAAGAAAAAAAAATCTGAAGAAACCTAGGACACTAAAGGAGAGCAAGCAAAAGACAAGGAAGCAACCTAGTGTGTTTTCTATCTGTACTGCCCGTAGTCAGCACTGCTTACAGCCACAGATGATACTGGAAGGTTTATAGCATCTGAATTACTCTAGAATGTTTTCAGATAGTTTCACAAATAACTACTGTCATTTATTTTGGATATTGCTTCCAGTGACATTTTTTTATTGCATGAAAATAATAAGACCCATTTTTTTTTCCATATGGAATAGCCAGCAAGCAGTGATCGAGAGCAGTGACATACACCAATAAGCCTTCTCTGCCAGGAGCATGCTCCTAAACTGCCACATCTGCACTTCTGAAAAACCTGGTCCCAGTTAGAAAAAACAGTGAGACTACACAGGCAGCTGAAGAGAGTCTGTATGTTTAATTCACAGTCAAACAGGAGAGGGAAAGCAGTACTTACCCAGTATCTTCCTGGGTGTGAGCAATGCCATGTCAGATGAAAACTTGACAAGGTGGATTCATAAAAGGAGCAAGGACAAAGGGTGAGACAAAGAGCTAGGGGAGAGGTAGCCTGTAGAGTACAAGAGGACATTGTATTTATTAATAATAATAATAATAAAAATTTTAAAAATCCACAAACATCAGTATAATTAAAAAAAATAAAAACATGCATGAAAATACAAGCGAAAGGAAAAAGAAACACCAAATGCAAATCAAACAGGTGTAAAATGTTTATGTGAAAAGCCATACATATGGTATTTCATACAACACCTGTGTAAAATACTATTCTTAATTTATTTGATAAATTGTCTGTGTAGAAAAATGCATATCAAGGTTATTTTACACCCACTATGCAAATCTGTTGAAACCAGGACTGCCAGCAGGACATTTTCCCTCAATGGCAGCAGTATTCCTGCCCAGCTGAACCCAAATATATTTGACTTCATTCAGTGCTTGAGCCAGGGTCTATGAAGAGGGGGCACTTTGTATTCAGAGACAGGACAAGTTCAAGAACCAGGCCATGTGATCTTGTAATTTCAGTATCTCATTGCTTAACATTCATTAAGAGTTATAAAGTTGTAAAGAATGATGAAGCAGCTCCAAAGATGCCCATGGTAAACTCTTCTCAACCACGGGGGATAAAATTGAATCAAATGAGTTTGGAAATAGAGAGGAGCCTAACCTTGACAGAAGGTGGACAGAAATAAGGGACTGGCATCTTTTCAAAGGCCTCATGCTAGTCAGTATTTTTGTTTCCCAAAATTAGAGGTGAAGCATGCTGGTAGGAAGTTAACAGGAGCCAGAGGTGCTGCTTGTCAGCCAGACGTGCTGCTTCTCAGCCAAACAATGTGCCACTGATGAGAAGTTCAAAGCCCTCAGCAGACAGGGCTGGGAACTGCTGCTGCTTGTAGGAGGCTGGGCAGTCCCAGCCACTTCTGTCCCTACTGATAGGGTCCTGATGTCTTTCCAATAAAGTATGGCTGCATAACACTTTTCTGAAATCTCTAACCCTGACTTTCCCGTATTTGTTTTCTATTTTGTTGTATTAAGTTTTAGAAGCAAAATCTAAGACAATTAGAGATGTTTGTCCCAAAAGTCAATCACAAAATGTCTTCTCATAGGAAATTGAAATCACTTGACAAGCAGACAAATCTTTAAATATCTTGGAGAAATTTCAGAGACAGAAAACAACAAAAACAACAACCTGCACATAGCAGCAGTGAGGATTCTAGCACTGGTCAAATAACAATACCTTTCAGTAGCATGACAAGTTCCCAACCCACATCAGTCTTGACACTGGAATGCAGACAGTGACATTGAAAAGGTGTCTAAATCTGAGTTTTGCAAGAGTCTTATTTCTTGATTTTTTTATTTTTTTTTTTTCTCTCCCTCTTACACACAGAGACTCACAATATTTATGTTTGGTGTGTTTCATTTTCACTGCTCAGTAGTCGTTCATTTGTTCCTTTTGCACAGCTGTGCTGAGGAGCTCAAGACTGATCTCCCCCTGATTTTATCTCATCCAAACTGGATGTCTACAAATCAGACAAATAGACAGCAGAGTTACATTCCATTACATCCAATGGAAAGAAATAGTACCTCCAGAGCAGGCTTACTTCACAAGTGAGGTGAGATTTAGACTTGTCTCTAAATTAGGTGTCTGAAAGGGATGAGATGGGATGTACTTCTCACTGCTTCAGTCCGCTGCTGATAAAGGAGCTTCAGGCTGGTTTCCCAGTAGCCTAAGTCCGATGGACTGCAGGCTGATATGGACATTTACTCAAAAAGTCAGTTGTTTTTTCCCTTCCCTGACACTGATGGTGGAATTTGTGGAACCCCTCTGTGATCTTTTTCTGCATGATGATTTAACAGGACATTATTGTGGTTATAAACTGTAATTTAGTCCATTGTGTCCCCAGGTCCAGTGAAAGTGAGAGAAAAAATGCAAAGACAGGAGCACAGCAGCCAGTGGATGGAAGAGTGAAGTTACTGTAAAATTGTAGTCTGAGATGAATAACTTTTATATGCTTAAATTTGGTGAGATTATATATTTATTTGTTTGTTTGTTTATGTTGGGACTAGTCAGAGGGCTCCTGATTATTTATTATGGAAGTTACTTCCCATTCTGGTTTTTGAGTTGAAGGATAAACTTGTTGTTTTCAAGTGTTATTTCTGTGAAATAATAGTTATAGTAATAATAATAGTAATAATAGTAGTAATAATAGCAGTAATAATAATAACAATAATAAAATAAAAGTCTAGAAAACTTTTGGAGAAATGAAAATGGGGTCTGGCACACACTGTACTTCAGCAGCTGAATTCCTGAAGGAAGTATCCAATACTGGGAAAGTGCATAAAAATGTTGATACAGTTGAAACACAAAGTGAGTTTGATTAGGAGTAAAAACAGCAAATGGTTGAGCCTTTGTGTCTTATTTTCTTAACTCCGATTAGAAGCAGTCTGAAGCTCCCTGTGCAGCAAACTTGCCTTAACTAATCTTTGCCATTTTTTTAACTCTTCTATTTATTGTTGTTTATAGGTGTGCAGGTGTACATTTTACCAGTTTGCCATTTCATATATCCAGATGTAGACTGTACATAAGAAGGTACATTTCAGGACATTCACAACTTAAATTGATATCACTTTAGGAACATCACAATATTCTTTCTTTGCAGTCTCTTGTAGTTGCTGTGTTTCTCTTCCAGCTTAACCATACATCACTGATGTAAGAACCAATATGTCTTCACGTTGGGTAGAGTGGTCTATAGTTCCCTTGGTTTTATTATTTCTGATTAATCTTTCTTTTTAGAGCAATTCATCATTTTAGATATAGACAAGTATGTTACAATCAAAAATCCCCAAGAAGGATGAATGCTTTGATATTTTTTCTTTTTCAAAAAATGCTAAATAATAATTATTTATACGGTATGACTTCTAGGACTGGTTTAAAACAAGTATTTATTTGTTTCTAAGCAATTTAATGGCCTAAGTAGTATTTTATTAATGAACAGGGAGTTAAAAAAATGCAAGTCAAAATAAATTATCTTATTGTTTTCATTAATGTATTTTTGGCAAACCTTACCTCTCTAATACATTTTGGATAAATTCAAGGCTCATACTTACATCTTAGATTCAGTGTCTAAAAGTGAAAGTGTCTAAATCTGAAGACCATGACCAAAACCAATATTATTTCTGGAGCAGTAAGGCCTAGGCTGAAATACCTATTCCTTTTTCCGTCTTTCGTTTTTGTTGCTATTCTGAGGTCTAAATCGCTTTCTAACCCAATGTGACAGGGTTCTGAGAAAAAGAATGGAAATAAAAATTACTTATTTTTGAGTCACATGAGTGATTTTGGGATTCTGCAATTTGCAGCCACCAGGCTGCTGAAGTATATGTTGCAGCTGAGGAAGGTTATTGCAACTCTCTGCACCAGAAGCTGAGTTCAGTAAATGAGAACATCTCTAGAGGATGCCCCAGCTCCTGGATGCTGGGTGTGCTGTAGCCTGTAATCCCAGCTACACAGGGTGCTATGTTGGCTATATGACAAAAGCAAGAGATTTCTTCAGCTCTCTTCAATTTAGACAGTCTTCTAATGCCTGGGTAAGTGTTGAATGCTTCCTTCAGAAAACTGGTAACCTTCAAGTCAATTATTTGCATCTGCAACCATTCAGCCCTTGAAAACTTAAACTGTAGTTTTCTGAGTTATGAACCAAAATTTGGAGTCATTTGAAAATGCCTACTTTATATGGATAAACTGAAGATTATCTCAAAATTGGTTTGGTAGGACTTTGTGGTCATTTGCTCTCACCTTTTCCCATAATAGCATCATATCCCACAATATTTGAGCTTCTTCCGGTTCCTCAGGGTGAGAAGCTGGATGGCTGAGCAATGTTCTGTCTGTAGTGGGTGGGGAAATAGTGGATTCAACCTACAAAAAGAGACAATGAATCTAGAAACAAAGTTTTCCAAATGGGTAAGTTAACAGTCCCAAAACAGGTTAAGGATTTTGGGTGTTCCATATGTTAGAGATTTTAAGAATAGGTTAGACAAATATTTCTCAGCAAGGGTATTATGGTGTTGGACTGGGACCTCATGAACCATCTCTGAATGCTGTTGTCTGAGAACAGAGAGGCCTTGCAGAGAGATCTTGACAAATTAGAGGGCTGGGCAAACACAAACAGCATTAAGTTCAACAAGAGCAAGTGATGGATTCTGCACCTGGAATGGGGTAACTGTGGACATATGTACACATTGGGGAATAAGAGGTTGGAAAACAGGCCTGTGGAAAAGGATCTGTGGCTTCTGGTCAACAGCAAGTTGAATCTGAGTCAATAATGTGACCTGACAGCCAAAAGGGTCAACTGTACCCTGGGGTGTATCAGGCAAAGCATTGCTAGCTGGTTGAGGGAAGGGGGTTGTCCCACCCTGCTCTACGCTGCTGCAGTCACCTTGAGTACTGTGTGCAGTTTTGGGCACCACAGTATTGGAAGGACATAAAACTATTAAAGAGCGTCCAAAGGAGGCCTATAAGATGGTGAAGGGTCTGAAGGGCAAGACATATGAGGAGCAGCTGAAATCACTTTGTTTGTTCAGCCCAGAGCAGAGCAGGCCAAGGGGAGGCCTCATGGCAGCCTGCCGCTCCCTCATGAGGGGAGTGGAGGGGCAGGCACTGAGCTCTGCTCTCTGGGGACAGCGACAAGACCCGAGGGAATGGCACAGAGCTGGGACAGGGGAGGGTCAGGCTGGGTGTTAGGAAAAGGTTCTTCACCAAGGGTGGTCAGGCAATGGGACAGGCTACTCAGGGCAGTGGTCATGGCACTGAGGCTGCCAGAGTTCAACAAGTGTTTGGGCTATGCTGTCAGACAGGGTCTGATTTTGGGGTAGTGCTGTGCAGACCGAGGAGTTGGACTCAATGATCTTGGTGGGTCCCTTCCAGCTGAGGCTATTCTATGATTCCATGATTCTATAAATTCTAAATCTGCAATGAGACCTCCTGTTATCAATAGCCATTCAATTTGCATCCCATCCAAAAACTTCAGGAAAATTCAGAGATGCGTTCAAACTATCTGCTGCAGACACTTGGGTGGGTCATCATTGCCCCAGTGGTGTTTTATAACTCAGCAAGGCTACCAAACCCTCAGTCCCTGGATACATATACTCAAGATGGCATATGCATCAAGCAGTCTGATTCAGTGACAGAGCTATCTCAAATTATTAACAGTGTGTGTATTCACATCATTAAGTGGCTATTTGTGAACAAAGGAGATAGAGTCTCGCTTAACAAATGCAGGAGACATTTTCTTGCACCTCTAATGTCCCACTGCAAAGGCAGTGAGAAAGAAAGGACAGAGCCCATCTGCACCCTCTCCTACACAGCTACCCTGACTAGATGCCCTAAGGAACTGAAAAAGTAAGGTAGATGTGCAGGGCCTCTCTGGGCAAGGCTGGCAGGACCAGTTGCATTGCCTTTGCCAGGGGCTCTGCTTTGAGAAAAGATAGTGAGAACAAAATATCTGTGGAAAAAAAAAAAAAAAAAAAAAAAAAAAAAAAGAAAAAGTGTCAGCAAAGGCCTGGGAGTGAAGGGGTGAAGGGTACTCAGGAAACAAAAAGACACTGAGAAAAGGCTATTGAGGCAAAAAGGCAGGTAAGGGAATGCTTTGTTTCAAAGGCTCACATCAAATCTGCAACAGAGAACAAGTTTATTTGCTCAAAAAGTAAGATCTGATGGAGACACATTCAATAACCTTATTGCCTTTTTGATAACCAAACAGTGCAACAGTTTGGCATTCCAGTTGTGCCAGATCAACTAGATTTAAGGCAGAATGAAATACATCTATGGTTGGAAACAAGACTTGCTGTCTGTGCAGATACTGTACTCGAGAAAAGCTTTTTATGAAGGGAAAGAAAAAGCAGGCAGTGCTGTTTGCCAAGCCAGACTTACTCAGGAAGCCGATAGACTAAATCTTTACTTTCTTTCTCTCCTTATTGTTTTAGTGGAATAAAACCATCTCTCAAAAGCCTAACAGCCTAATGTGTTTCTGGATTCTAGAGACCCTTTCTAAACCTACACATTGACACCACCCAAAAATAAATTCTTCCTGGTCATACTTTGTGTAGATCAAAGCACAGATAACATTCGCAGGGCAGATAACATCCCCAGGGACATATTGACAAGTTTTTTTTTTTTTTTTTCCAGGTGTGTACTGTATTATTTCTTAGTCCCTTTGGGCTAGCTATGAGCTGGACAATTATAATGCAGAACAATACTTGTACTGAGGACCAGTAGTCAGGCTCAGAAGTAATCATGAAAACCCTGCATACACTGATCTCACACTCTATTGCACGTGTTTGGTGGACCCCAGCTGGACCTTAACTCTCCCCTGCTCCTAAAGCAATGGAACAAAATCCTATTAATGTGTTTTCCTGTGAGGTGAAAAGCAAGGAGGCAGCTGCACTTTCATTTTCCCTGACTACTTCTAACGTAAGATAGCAGTAGAATTTAAATATGGTGGAGTGGCAGGAAAAGAGGTGACACATAATTTAATCTCATATGAGAAAAGAGGTGAAGTGTTATTCTTTGAGCAGTCACAAACACAACACTACAGTTTCCACCTTTCTTACTGTGCAGAATGAAAAAAAAAAAAAAAAAGCGCAATCTCCGCAATCTCAGTGGTTGCAAGGAAACAAAACACTAGAGTAAAACAGAGTATAAAGTCTGAATGGTCACATTCCAAAATAATGTTTCACATCTGATTGTATATGTTATTGCTTGAGAGAGAGAGAAAGAGAGAGAGAGAGAAATTAAAGTAGGAAACAGAAAGGAGCCATGGGAAACAGATGAATGATGACATTCAAAGAATGGCATGAAAAACTGAAGAAATGCTATACAAAGCCAGGAAATTGTCATTTTGCAGCAATGGCATCTATCTGTGATCGTCTCCAGTGCTGTTTCACCACATCCATCAATGAAGGACACACAGATGTCACCATGAGAAATTCACAATTTGAATCAAGTTCCACAGCAAGCAACGGAAAGGCTTTGATTGACTCCAGTGGGCTTTGGATTGGGCTCTTTCCATATCCTGGCTCATTTTGGCTCAGGCCCTGAAACCACTGTTGTTCTTTTTAATAACAACACTTTCCACTTCTATAGGGACTTCCATCCAAAGAGCTCAGTGAAAGTTCAGAATATTTCCTCTTAGGAGTTCTATTAATATCAAGCAAGATAATGACCTTTCTGCTTGAAATACATGTCTTACCCTCTACTCCTATCAGAGCTCAGACAGCTGAAAATTGTAATTAATTTTGAATAAGAAATTGCAATATGTTGAAATGTGTTCTCATTCTGATTTGGAGCAATGCATTTCTTATCAAATGAATATTATAAAACAAAACAAGATAATAAGTTATACAGGTTTCAAAATATCAAGAAATATTGAAATATCTATCATTAATTATTGTCTGAAATGCAACATATTATTGCCTCAAACACAAAATGTGAATGAAGAATGGTTGAAAAATGAAGTTATTTTGGTTTTAAACTATCTTTTTATTTTTTTTAATTTTTTTAATCAATATCTCCTGTTTATGTTACAATGAAATCTTTTGATCCTTTCAGACAGTACAACACACTAGGAAATATAAAAGTAATAAAGTCAGGAGGTCTCCCTTGAGCACAAAATCTAGTATGGAAGTTATTCTGCTAAATGTTTAAGGAATGGAAAAATGTTTGTGCACAGCAGTATGATGGAAAAAGTGTTTGTGCAGAGCAATATGATAGTAGATACTTCTGGGAAATCTATCTTGGGTTATAAATAAGTGAAAAATTTGTTTTGCTTAGGGAACCACTGACTTGTAGACAATGAAGATAAAATATCTCCGCAGAAATATAGATGGCAATGAGCACACAAGACAGGTGTGCTGCGCGCGTGTGCACATGCAGGTTGCACTCCCCTTCCTTGGAAGCGATTTTCAAATCCCAAAAGATAAGACCAATAAAAAGAAACAATAGTACTGCTATTTCACCAATAAGAAATGAGAAAAAGGCAGCTCCAGCAGGAGCAGCTTGATGCAAGAAAAGGGCTTTTATCTCCCCTTCCATCCTGATATCATAGCCAAGCATCATGATGAGACTTTCAGTTCCAGTGCAACAGTACACTCCATTTTTAAAGGCCAAAACGGATTCTGATGAGGCTGTCTTGATTCATTAAAAATAGCCTTGTACTGAAGTGGAAGAGGGCTTGTTCCAAAGCCCACTGAAGTCAATAGGAGTCGACTTCAATTGCCTTTGGATCTAGGCCATGGTAATGACAGAGGCACCATGAGGTCATAGTTTAACAACTTTGTTCTGAAGGACAAAGTCTAAAATGTTCCAGCCCTTGTGAGTTCCTCACTTAGCTGCAGGAGGCTTCAATGGACAGTTTGCATTATGAACTGAATCCACTATCCTTTTACTGAGAGGATGCTACCGAGTGCTCAAGTTAGAAAAGCTTGTGGTTGCAGTGGTTAAGGCTGCCTTGAGAACAGTGAGGGCTCTCAGGGATCTCTGAAGCTTTCTCCACAAATTGCAACAGTGCATCTCAATTCCTTTCTTCAGCTGCCACCACAGATGGCCTGGATGGGTTCAGCAACTGCATGTCACTGTGGCTGTGATTGCAGAGATCATCCTAAGGGCTTACATCAGTAGTTTAGCATTCAGCCCTCTGTAGCAGCTTTGTAGATTATTTTTATTTATTTTATTTTGCAATAAATAAGTAAACGTAAATCTATTGAACACTGCATTATGCCTATCTCTTGTTTACAGAAGCCTTCCTCTTTTTCTCTCTCCTTCCTTCCCAGCACTGTTACTGCCCTTTGTTCCAGTTGGGCAGGTACAGCACATCACAGGTTTCTGGTATTCTGCCTTTATACACTGGCCATGCAAGGGGAGCTCGTATTGGTTAGCTGAGTAATCCTAGGCTGGTAAGGTGTTACCTTCATTTTCCTCCCACAGCTGTGTTGTAGGCTGTGTGTGCTTCAAAAACGCCTTTATGGGAATGCTTTTCTGAAGGACAGGATTTGTCATTATATTGTGCAGAAATGTCACTGAGCCAGCATGGGGCAGTGCAGGGTGCAAGGTTTTCTCCAGCGACTCTCCCAAAAGAGCAGCCCAAATGTGTGGGAGGCTGGTGACAGGTTTCGGATGAGGCAGGAGAAATGCATGAATGGGGCCTCACTTGAAAATAAATTCACAGAATTGTAGAATCACAGAATAGTTTTGGTTGGAAAGGACTTTAAAGATCACCAAGTTCCAACCCCCCTGCCATGGGAGGGACACTTCCCACCAGACCAGGTTGCTCAATGCCCCATCCAGCCTGTCCTCAAACACTTCCAGGGACGGGGCAATCACAACGTCTCTGGGCAGCCTGTGCCAGTGCCTCATCACCCTCAGAGTAAAGAATTTCTTCATAATACCTGATCTACACCTACGCTCCTTTAGTTTAAAACCATTTTTCCTTGTGCTATCACTACACTCCCTGATAGCATCTCTCACTATCATTCCTGGAGGTCCCCTTTAAGGCTGCTGTAAGACTCTGGGGACCTAGAGCTGGGCACAGTACTCCAGGCGGGCCTCATGAAATTGGAGTAGAGGGGGAGAATCACCGCCCTCGACCTGCTAGCTAAGTAACTGATTTTGACCCACTTTGGACCAACACACAGTTTCACATACCAGCCATTTAAACTCTGTACCTTTTCCCTGAGTATTTGTTTGAGGTTTTATGCTTATGCTTAAATCTGTGTTTAAGCATAAGGAAATATATGATTAATTATTAGGAATGAAGCCACTACAAACAATTAGGTCCCAGCTGCCCCTCTGAGTAAAATCCTACTGAGTATTCTTTTCCTTCAGCAACAGTTGAAAAATCCAAAGAAATAAAATTAAAAAGGAAGAAAATATTGTGACATTGGGTTGGATTTCCTTGTGCAAAATGGTTCCATAAAATTAACAGTCTAATACTGTGGGGGTGTGGCTTAGACAATTCAGCTGAATTATCATAATCATAAATATGTTAAATAAAGCTTCCTAAATGTATCAGGTTTTGAGAAATATTTAGTAACTTATAAAAAGAGATGTTAAATCAGGCCAGGTTTATTTCTGGGAAAGGGTGGCACGACCCTTTGGTATGATCAGAAGTTAATGAATTCAGTATCCTAACAGCAACAACAACAAAACACTCTATCTTAATCACATGCATTTCCCAGCATAAATATTTGCTGTCTGTTAGAATCTATAGATACAGTCCTCTACCTGGTTCCAGTAGTTTGAACTCTGGTATTTCTGATGAGATCTGCTGTTAAGGATGCTGCTGGTACTTATCCTTGATCAATGCTTATGTCAGTAAGTATTTCACACCAATACTATTAAAAAGGTATCTTGAGTCTTAATAAAGCACACACAATTTATTTTCTGTATATGAGGAAATTCTTTCATGGACAGTAAAGTTCTTGTCCATACTCACTGAATAAGCAGTATTTTTAGTCTATTATCTCCCATCATTATTGTAATGTTACTCAATAAAACTAAATGCTTTATTTGTTCAGCAGGGTGACAGTGTATTTCCTTAACAACACAACATCATTGTGTGCTTTAGGAAACAGCTGCGCAAGCCAGTAAAGTGATGACACATACTTGGAATTTTCTCCATCTCTCAACCACATTTTGATGAATATCCCATGAAATGAATAAAAGCTATCTGCTGTAAATGTCAGGCAGGTGCTATGCAGCTGCACACCAAACACGGAAAGTCTATTTCATGAGAATCTATCTGCTGTATCTATCTCTTCATCTCTGCACTGTGTCTATCCATCTACATCTTTTCTGTTCACTCTGTTTAAATCTCATCTCTAAATCTATTTCAGTGTAATCATCCACTTGCTTCTATATAAACCCAGGTTTTACATTTTGCTATGGCTATATCATTCAAACCCTTTTCTTAAGGATATTAAATACATATTTTTTTTTGTAGATTTGGTGTTCACTGGAATGTCCAATTAGGGTATATTAGAGAAACCCAGGTCACCTTTAATCACCATTTAATTAAAATTTTCACAAAGTAGGATTTTCTTCAGAGTTTTGAATATCTTACCATAATCACTTACACAATATTTGCAGTACTTTTTTTTTTTTTTTTTTTTTTTTAATAGAGATTTGCCTTCCCATTGCTCTGGGTAGAGGCAAAGAAGAATCTTAATACCATCTTCCCTACAGTTTACGGTCCAGATAGGTGTGTTTGGCTCAGCTGGCTGCCAAACAGTATGTGCTTGTTTCATTGAACCTTGACATAACAATCTCAAGGCTTCCTGAAGAACTGATAAGACCAGAGGAGTGTTGGTGTGTTCTGCCCCTGTGGCTTTGCTCTGCATAGGCTGATGATTTGGATAGGGGGGACTAGCTGTCTATAAACACATTTCTCTCCATTGTCTGTGGAATATGAATGGTTTGGACACTTTCTAAAATGTGCTTAAATTGGATTTAATCTGCTTGAAATCTATCCATAACCCATGAACTTGTCTACTACCCCTAATGTATACCTATATGGATATCAAAGTATGTGTGTGTGTGTGCATACATTTATTTGCATTTGTGCTATATAATCTAGTAAATAGTATGCATGTTTGTATGTGCATTGAGGAGATCTGCCAATACTGCACATAAATCTGCAGTGTCAGCTTGTATGCATGTGGTTACAAAACTGGGAGGAGTAGCTAATATACCAGATGCTTATGCTGAAGTTCAGAGGAACCTCGACTGGCTGGAGAAATGCTCCAGCTTATGAAGTTCAACAAAGGGAAATGCCAAATCCTGCACCTGGGGAGGAATGACTCCATCCACCAGTACACACTGGAGGCCAGCTGGCTGCAAAGCAACTTTGGAGAGAAAGCCCTGGGAGTTCTGTCAGGCACCGAGTTGACCATAAGCCAGCTATGTGCCCTCACAGCAAAGGTCAAAAACATCCTGGTCTGCATTAGGGCCACATTGCCAGCAGGTCAAGGCAAGTGATCCTTCCTCTCTGTTCAGGCCTGCTGAGCCACATCTGGACTGCTGGGTCCAGTTCTGGGCTCTCCAATATGAAAGACACACACATATTGGAGCGGATCCAGTGAAGGACCACAAAGATGATGAAGAGTAGAGCATCTGACTTATGAGGAAAGGCTGATTCAGCCTTGCGAGAAATTTTGTCAATATGTGTAAATACATGATGAGAAATTGGAGACAGACTCTTCTCAGTTGTGTTCAGTGACAGGACAAGAGACAATGGTCACAAACTGAATACAGGAAATTCTGTTTAAATGTCAGATTTTTTTTTTTTTCCTGATGTGCGTGTACTTGAACACAGGTATAGGTTGCTTAGAGAAGTTGCAGTGTCTCCATTCTTGGAGTTATTTAAAAGCTGGCAGGACACAGTCTTGACACAGCCCTGAGCAACCTGCTCTAGAAGACACTGCTTTGAGCAGGGATTTAAAATAGATGATCTCCTGAGGTGCCTTCCAGCCTCAACATTCCTGTGATTATGTGAGTGTGTGTTTCTGTGGATAAAAGTTCCCAGCACTTCTTATTTGTTCAGCTTTTTGGCTTAATTTTGGGTCCATCACACTAGACATCTGGAAGCAGGTATCTGCCTTACATACACTCAACAGATTTCTAGAACCACTGATTTTGCCCATTCAGTGTCTGAGAATGTGTAGACTGTTGTCCTTGCTGCTCCACACTGTCTCTGAAGTGCTCCATTACTACCCATCTTACTCAGTTTTTGGTATAGAGAATTTTATCAAGCAGTTATACAGCAAAAATAATGGAAAATAAGTGGTCAGAGCTTTTTTACATTGCAAAGTGCTGTAAGTTTATTCAGTCAAACTAATCTGTATTCTCTTCTATTGTGATGACCCTATGAATAAAAATAAATAAATAAATAAAAATTGCTAACTATAAGCATAATTAGCTCTCTTACTTTGTTTTTACTGGCATTGATTATTTGCACTGAAAAACCTTGCCAGGGAGAAAAAGGGACCTTTCCAAAGGAAGAAACAACATTTAACTGAACCAGCATCCCATTCTAGTACTTTACTCCCTCAAAAACCAAGATTTTCTCAGTTAAAATGAATTAAAAAAAAGGATAACTATTCCTCTGACATGGTAGAAGCTGGATGATTATAGTCATTGCCTGACTAACCCTAGACTAAGCCCTATCTAAATTCATAGGACAGATATATGAGAATCTTTCCCTTGGAAAGACTTCTAAAACCAGTTTCTTTAAATTTTCAACACACATAAAACATGTACACAATAATAATAATAAAAATAATAATTATCACTTATATTTAATCAAACAGCTTTTCCTTTTTTATTATTTCCTGAATGTTAAATTTTCATTAGATAGAATTGATAATAATTGTTCAGAAAAAAAAAAAAAAAAAAAAAGTAAAGACATACAGTATTTTCCCATGTTTTACAGTAAATTAAAAAAAGTTAAACTGGAACTGATGAAAAGTTAAATTGGAACTGATGAAGACTTAATTTTATTTGTACTTTCCCTCCTCAGTTAGTATATAAATGTAAAGGGAAGAGGACAGTGATGTGTCAGAAATAATTCTAATATAATAATAGATTCTATAAGCACATAAAAATGTTTCCTTGTTTTTTTTTCTATTAATTATTTCAACTTCTTTTTCTTGGTGTACATAAATAAAATCACCGAAACTCTTTCTGAAATACTAATTCTTCCCAGCTTGTGTCAGAAAGATGAAAATTACCTTTACTAACGATAAGACTTCAAGATAAATGTGTGCATTAAAAAAGGAGAGAGGTAAGACAGTTCCACAAAAATTAGAACTAAAATTTAATTTATATTTATTTACTAATATAGAAAAAGGATGATATCTGCATTTATTTGCTTTTCACCTAAAACAACCTTTTTTTTTTTTTTAAAAAAAAAAAAAAGGTTGCTTTGAGGACGCAACTTAAGGATGCAACTTTAAGGATGCATTTGTCCATCACACATACATTGTTGGCAAACACTTTATTTTTAGGGGCCTACCATATACAGTTTTCATTACAGTTTATGAGATAAAACAGAGGTTAAAGGAAATGCATTCCTGTTGTGACTGTCCCCAACCCCCCCCCCTTTCTTTTTTTGATTTTGCTTGTATTTAAAACTGAATGTAGTTCTCTATTTTTCTTCACACAGATGAAAAGGATTTTTCACTTATGTACAAAGATTTCAAGCAGAAGTGCTCGTGGGTAAACTTTTAGTCAGCTCCCACTGATGAAAGAATGCTCTACCTGACACATAAGGAAAAGGTACAGTTATTTTTGTCTCTCTCTCTCCTGAAATTGACTAAATTCATACCATATTCCAGAATATGAATCTGTCAGCAACACAACTTGTCTTCCAAACTCTACACTGGTTTCAAAGCCTTTGAGATATGCTATAGACTGAACTGAGGATATCTAAAAATAACTCTTTAACTGTAGGTTCAGAGATAGCTCAGTTCCTTTGGAATAACTGCAGTTTACAGTTAAGTCTCACCTGCAAGTGACATGAAGGTTTCTCAGAGGAGAAGTAGTTATATCCATCATAGATCTTACACCATTCCAGAGCAGACAGTATTCCCAAAGTCATGACTATTTCTCATAGTCTTTTCTCAAAATGGATAAAATTTCCAGCAACTGACAATGGAACTGAAGCAACAAAAAGATTAATTTTTCTCTGTATCATTCCTGAAAAGGAAAACATATAATCCAGTAAAGATTATGGAATCAAAGAAAATATGTAGGGAAGAGTCTAAAGGACGTAATCCAAACCACTAAAACCAAAGGTAGAACTTCTACCTACGTATCTACTTACATACTCATTATGCATAATAGCTTTTAACCTAACTTGATCTAAAACTTTTAGGATTCTATAATAATTGTTGGAAAGCTAATCTGACACTTCTCCTTCCTTACAGTAAGAAAATTTCAAGCATATTTCCTCTGTTGCAACTTAAACCCACAAGGCTTTTTCTACCTCCAGTGTTTATGAAAAAAAGAAATAAAATTAAAAACAAACAATAAACAAATCACCAAAAACACTAGTACCAAACCTTTTCTTTCCCTTTTCAGAAAACTTTTATGTAGCTGAAAACTGCTTTTAAGTCACTACCTCATTTCCTTTATTAAAATAAAACAAAACAAAACCAGTGAATTCAAGATCTTCCTTGCTTTTATTCAGCTTTCTGAACAAACTTGTTGCTGACCTCTGAACACTCTCCTATCTTTCAGGAGCATCTGTGGAACTCAGCTATGGCCGAAGTCACATTTTATTCTAAGTGGAAGGGATTCTTGATTGTCTTCCATACAGTATGTCGGCTTGTTACTGCCAATGTGATGTTAGCTCTTTTGTAATGTGCCACCATCAGCTTATGTTTAGTGTGTGATCCACCATAGATTCAACTGCCATTTCTGTAGAATTTTTCCAAACTGTTGTTTTCCTGTTGTATTTGTACTCCATTTTTATTTCTTACAATGCCATGTTCTGCATACATCCTTGTTGAACTGTATCCTATTTATTGCATGTCATTTATTCAATTTCCCAATGTAATTCTTGACGTCAATGAATGAATTCAATTTATCAAGGTCATTTGAGTTCTAATCCTGCCCTCTAATATACTTGCAGTTCCAGGTTGGTATAAACATTGTTTTCATAAATATATTTCTGTTCTAATATCCAAGTTTCATGTTTTTCACTGGAATAGTTTCTTCTTAGAAGCTTGTGTGATCACTATGTTTTTTGTTTGTTTGTTTGTTTGTTTGTTTGTTTTGATTAAAATAGTGGTGATACCACATAGATGGTTTAGCTGTTGCTCCTCGTGCTGCCCTGCCAGTGAGGTGCCTGGGGGTGCACCAGGAGCTGAGGGGGACACAGCCAAGACAGGTGACTCAGGCTGGCCAAAGGTCCCACACCACGTGGCTCAGCAGTAACAGCTGGGATAAAGGAGGAAAGAGGAACGTTTGGGTTGATGGCATTTATCTTCCCAAGAAAACCTTCCTTGAGATGAACCCTGCTTTCCTGGGAGTGGCTGAACGTCTGCCTGCCAAGGGAAAACAACAAATGGATTCCTTGGTTTGTCTTGTTTATGCATGTGTCTTTTGCTTTACTTAATAAACTGTCTTTACCTCAATTCATGAGTTGCACTTTTACATTTCCAATTCTCTTTCCCATCCCACCCTGGGAGACTGAACAAGGAGCTGGGTGGCACTTAGTAGCCTGTCGGGGTTAAGCTACAACACCAAATTATTTAAAGTGTACACTGAAGAGTACCAGACCCATCACAGAATCCTGTAGATTTCATCTTTATGCATCTTCCCAGCTCAAAAAATTTTTAATATTGGGATTAATTTCTCAATTAATACCATGTAAACAATTACTTTAACCACATATTACTAACCTGTTTATGAAATTGAAATGGAAGACAAAAATCAAAAGCTTAAAAAACAGAAGTATATATATATATATATATTTTTCCCTACCCAAACAGCTTTTTAATCCAGTATCAAAGACTCTTCCATGGAGTTGACGATGTTTTTCTTTACAAATATAAAGTGTTGAATACATTTTTATTTATTTCCATGTCACTCTGGAGCTGAAGTTAGGCTTTACTGGTCCATAAATTACTGGATATCCCTTTCCTTATATTTTGTACTGTATTTTCTCTTTTCAGTCTTCTGGAGCCCTGCTATCCAAATACAATCACTCGTTTTTCTTCTATTACCCTAGGCAGTGTCCTAAGTATTCTGAGGAGAATTTCAACAAGGTATCAAATGATTTGAAAACATTAGGTTATTTAGATAGCTCTGAGCTGCTCTTTTCCTATGCCAACTGACATATTCCTTCGACATTGATGTTAATTGTGTTAGCTATCTAATCATAGTCAGCAAAGACTAATGCCAAAAAAAAAAAAAATAAAATACTTCAGATTTGTTGGCAACATCTGTCATTAGCCTTCCCTCTCCATTAAGTAGAAGACTAGATCTTACTACTTAAAACATTACAGAATATTTTCTTGTTACTCTTGTTACGATTTTATAACAACTGCATCAAAATTATTCTGTGCTTTGGTCTTTCTGACATTGCCCCTTCATGTTTATATTATTCTTAATGCTTGTCAGTAGCAATTTGACCAGTTTATGTTTTATAGTCATTTCTTTCTTGTGAGAGAAGTACTGAAGAACTAACTCAAGTTTAACCTCTCACTGTTAAGGTTGTAGGTTAGTTACCAAGGAGAATTTGAAGTGGAAGTCATAGCTAAGACTAATTTTCATTGTAACTAATGGGAAACAAAGAGATAAGGGAGGAAGAAACTTGTGAGGGAGTGAAAGGAGTTTCTTCTATTCTGGTTTGTAAGGTTGTTGAACACAGTAGCAAATCCTTTAAATTAGAATGTTAAATCAGTCTTTTAGACTGCTCTTCTTTCTTTTGCCTTTATTTGAGAAACCGCTAACTCCCTTTGACTCTCTTTCCCATAGTTGTGTTTTCTATTGGGTTTTACTTATCAGTTCTCTTAGTTATGAAAATCTGCTTTCCTGAAGCCCACTGACCTTTCTCCTGCTGCTTCATTTCAAAGAGTTATCATTTCTACCACTTCAATGATCATTCTCCTTTAAGTTGCCTGCTCCTTCCCATTTTCAGTCATTTTCTCCTTCTTGATCAGAATCAAATCCTGAAGAAGTTTTTTTATCATTCAGCACAATTTTAAAACATTTACAGTATGAGAATCTTTTCATCCGACTTTATCTTAGGCACTTTGTACTCTAGGTTTCTTCCATTGACAATGTAGACAGACAGGCTCTTCCAGAGGCAATTCTTCCCATCCTAAAATAGCAGTCTAAGACAGGTAGAAGGAATTGATTGCAAAGTGAGCTTACCTGACTGGTTTAAATTAGATATGTAACTATGTAATGGCTAAATTAAATATATATATATACATATATACAACCAGATTTTCATTCTCCATGTCCTGCTGTGTTTCTTTCCCAAAGATGCCCTTTTGTCCTTCTGTTATTACCCTGGGGAATATCAACAGGTCTGTCTCCCACCAGATTCCAGATCTCAGAGTGAACATGTGCATCCTGCATCATATAAGGCAAAATACTTTATACATATCTACGACTGATTCAGTCATTTCCTTCTTGTCCCTCTTATGACCCTATTATGAATACCTCCTCCCCCCTTCAGGAAACCCAAGTCCTGTAAAGCAGCACCATCTGTATAGCCATATATTTATCTTCAGGATGTGCCTGTCCTTGCTCAGGCTTTTACCCTCTCTGATGGGATTGATAAGAACACCAGCTGAGGCTCCCGTTCTCTCATCATCAGTCCAGGAGCCTTGCTGTTTCTTATGGCTTTCTCTAGCTTGTTCCTAGAGTAGCAGCATTAACTCCCAAGTGAATGAACCACATGGGGGAGGTGTCAGATGGCTGAATTAGCCTTGGCAAACTCGTGCAATAGCTCTGATTTGGGCAGAACCTCTCCATAAGCATTAGGTCACAGCAACAAATGGATGTTTCTGTCATTGAGAGAAGTGAGTCACCAACCATTACCACCCTTCATTTTGCCTTGTGAGCAGCAGTCATGAACCACTCAGCTGTCAGAGCATGTGGTTTTTCTTCCCTCAGCATTGCTGTTGGTTTTCCACTCATTGCCAAGAGTTTACTATGTTTTTCTTTAAAAGCTTGATAGATTGCCAGCTGAGGCTGAAGCTCCATCTGCCAGCAGTAGTAGATCACAGCCAGCTTTCTCCCTGTGGAGAAATGTGTTCCCTTTTCTTCACTGGGACTTCTGCAGATCTCAGCTTCTTTATTCTTGGAGACTCCACGTCCACTACGTCTATGAAGTCTTTGCGTTCCCTCATGTTTCTCAGAACACCCTCCCTTCCTGTAATTCTTCCATTTGATTTCTAGGAAATTACACTTCCTGGCTCTCTGGATTTTGCTACAAACCATGTTCATTGAAAATCCAGACTGTGACCCAGATAAAAGCATCTACAGTTGGGATCCTGGTCTGGACATATCTCCCCTGAGGGCAGGTAGAGGAAGAGCTCATTGCTGAGTCAGCTCTAGCAAAGAGAAAGTTCTCAACCTTTATACCCTATTTTCCATAGCTCCATAAACTTTCTGAATCCTGGTTTATTCCAATTTCCTTATGAAATTCCCTTTTGTTATCATCTGTTGTTGGTTAACTGATCCCAAACCTTCTACAGGAAAGAGGTTTTCTAAGTCTCTGAGTTAATACTTCAAAGCTGAAACTGAATTTTAAATCAAAATGCTCTGAGCTGAAGACCTGAAAATATTTAATTCACATTTTTCTCAGGTGGTAACTAACCCTAATGAACTCTGCCTCTGAGTCACTACAGTTAAGATCAAATGAACAATCTGTGCTAAACCTCATTCTTAAGGCCCCATTCGCTTCTGGGTCAGACTTGTCCATTGAGCAGCAGCTCATTTGCATATCTCCAGGGCTGAGCCTAAACTCCATACCTGTACTTTGGCAGCTCCTAGGTTGGCAACTTTGGTGAGGAAAATGAAGAAAAACAAGGTCAACAATTTTTGGCAGGGGGCAGTGAGAGGAATTTAAAGGAAAATTGCATTTAAAAGAAGACATTGGGGTTAATGGTCCTGGGATTCAGTCGAGGGTTACTGTGCATGGCGTAAGACTCAGACTGCTATTGTTACAGCCAGAAGCCTCAGCAAAGCAGTTTGAGAGGGTTCTAAAATCTCAAATTCTAAAAAACCCACATTGGTCTTTCATCTATCATCTAAATGGTGGAGATATGACAACAGAGGAAGATGTGGAGAAACTGCAAGAAAAAATAAGAGAATTGCAAAGTTTATTTTTCTGGATTGCTGTGCGGTTATTTTTCTACATCTGAGTTTTTTTTTTTTTTTTTTTTTTTTTTTTTTTTTCCTGTGGAATGATAGATTTTCCAGAACAAGATGCAGTACACATTCTCCTGCTATTTTCTTGCTCTCATATTTTTCATTCTGATGACCATTGTACATTTTCATTTGCCTAGGTCTGACTGAGGGCTTTAAATGTTTTGGTTACTGCAGAGCTATCAGTGGTCTTAGTATACATGTGGGCAAAGGACCAGAATAGCTGTTGCTAAATGTTATTTATAAGCAACAGGCACAGACAGAAGACAATATGCTATTTTAATTCCAGAAAAGTAGTTTGTTTTGTTTTGTTTTATTTTTAACTTTAGTATTGCCACATCCTCAATCTAATTCCTCCCATTCCTCCTCCAAACATGTATGTTTGTACTCTAAATAACAGACGCAACCACACTTTTCTTTTGTCTGTCCTATCAGAGTCCCGGTTTTCCAATCAAGGGGAGAAAGAGACCATGAATTTTCCTGGATTTTCATGGATCTGATAAAATTGCAGGATTATTTCAGCTTTTAAAAGTCACTGTTCATGTACATGCTGTCTCTTGTTTCAGTGTCTGTTTTTTATTTGTTTGTTTGTTTGTTTGTTTGTTTTCTAAATTGTTTTTCTACTAAGCTTATTCAAAATCTCTAATATACCTTTAATTTAATTTATTCTTTTTCCTTTGTGTCACTAATACACTTCAGGTTTTCTGAAACTCTCACCAGTCCTAAAATAAGTCTGTTTTTAGTGTGGATGCACTGTCCTTTGTTTGGAATTTCACAAAATTTTGCCCTCTCCTGGATTCCCATCAGACACTTTGACACTTAATTTGTAATTTCCTTTTGAAAGTCTTTTTCTTCCTCACTTTTCCTGTCACTTGATTATACACAATTCTCACCTCCACCTTTCCTTGTTTTACTTTCTATCCCTTAGCAGTCAAGTCTGTTCCCCCACATCTCCATGGCCAGTGACTCAAAACTGACCTTCCTGCTCATTCAGCCTGCATTCAGTGCTTATATAAATGGAAACTCCTCCTCCTCACCATCGTCTTTAGTACAATGGGTCTTCTTTTTCCTCCTCCTCTTCCTCAGTCAGTCTGCTCCTTCATCTCACTAGTGACAGATCTAATACATTTTCCACCTCACAGAAAGTTGTGGAGTTATGGGTTGCCTGGTCAAAAGGGGAGTGAGGAAGGCCAAGCCAACCTGGGGCACCTTCTCCAGGCTGGTGTGTTCTGTGGGGCTTCCCAGCATCTCTGCTCCCTTTAGTGTGTATTGCCTTTGCTGGAGGGTGAAATGTTCAGGTTCTTTCCAAACTCCAGTGCTTCATCTTGTGTAACATTTCCTTTTGGTTCTGACAGGAATGATTTTTACCATCTTTTCTTTCATTAACTGCTGTGTCCTTTTCTCAGCATCCCCTTCCCTTCCCTTCCCTTCCCTTCCCTTCCCTTCCCTTCCCTTCCCTTTCTTCTCACACCTTCTGATCCTTCTGCTCCATGAAGCAGACTACCCCACTGAGGAGGATTACACAATCCCTGATGTTTGGCATAGTTATCTGCAGTATTTTTAACAAATCATCTCTGCACACACAAGTTAAACACGCACAACTTCTCCCAGTGACAGTCAGATGATGCAGCAGTGGTCACCTGTGGTTTTGTATCTGCCACTGCCAACAGGTCTACCCATGCTCTACAGTCTGCCAAGGTTTCTGGTGTGGGCAGAGTGGTGTGCACGGATCTCATCACACCTGTCAGGATAAGCAATGTCTTTTATATTTCAAGTTCCTTAAAACCAGTTCAGGTAAATAGTGGACTGTAAAGGAAATTAGGAATAATAATGAATCTCTTAGCTGTGCAGTTCATAAAATAATTTATTTAAGGAAAGTCTTCAATTTTTACTTAGCAGTATTTTAATCATCTAGATGTGAAAATAAGAGCTATATGTTCTCAGAACCCTTATATACTTCTGGTCAGGAAGATATTTCAATCCACATCTTAAAGTAAGTCCATTTTAGAGTTATCAGAAAGCAGAGTGAGAAACACAGCAAGCAAAATCTCTTAAAAATATATTAAAACCATCAGATATGACAGATATAAATCAATGCCATCACCATACCACTAAATCATTTACTTTTGAGAGTTTATTAGAAATGTTGTGGCTAAGTGCCACACATCCCTAAATCTGAAGGATTCCTCCAGATAACTTACATACCTTCTGTATCTTACACTTCAGTGTTACGCACATTTAAAAACAATTGATGACCTTTGTGAAGGGTATTAGAAAGATTTATGCAATGCTATTTTTTTTTGTCATGATGTAATGTCAATAGTTGAAGCAACATCTGCCCAGCTGGTTTTGATATGTAAAATGTGCAGTGTTTCAAAATTATTTATCCTGGAATTTCACAAAAAAAAAAAAAATCATAAAAAATGTAATCTACAGCTGATGCAGACATGACTCTTTAGCTCAGAAATCCTTTGAGCCAGATATGATGGATAGAAACCCAGGCCAACTGCATTTTTCCATTGTTTTAAATGGAGCCAGGTTCTCAGCCAATTTGGTTTCTAGCTTCTTGTTAGGCTGTAACATTCATCACAAAATCAACTTTTAATATATTTGCACTGGGAGAATCTGTTTCAAAGAGAAGAGTGATTTGACTTGAAGAGCTCACATGCAAAACTGAAGATGGTAGTTTTCAAGCTGGTGGGTATGTTTTATTTATTTTGGATTTTTGAATAATAATTATAATGAAATATATTGTGCTTTTGATGACAAAATACCAGAACAGAAAATAGGGAAGCAGACATACATATATGGAAAAAAATAAATAAATAAATAACAAAACGTCTCTGATTTGCAGGTAAGGGCTCGGCTGGACTAGGTTTTGAAACTGAATAATAGGTCTAAAAACATGAGGGGAGGGGAAAGAAATCAGAAGAAGAAGATAATTCTGAAGGAAGACCAGCAAAACTGGCTTCAAGTATGTAAAGTGATGGTGTAGAAGGAAAGGGACAATCTGTTTTTCATATCCAGTAGGGATATACTGAAAAGCAATGGAATTGAAGAAAAACAGTGAACATTTATTTCAGACACTGAGAAAGCTTACTAAAGTAAAGTTAGTGTTATGTTTTTTTTTTTTTTTTTTTTTTTTTTTTTTTTTTTTTAATTAATCAGGACTTTAGTATTTGGCTCTGATTCACTTACTACTGAAATATTTTTGGAAAAGCAGTGTCCTAAATGCAGTCTTTAAGTGTGATTTTCTTTCTTTCTTTCTTTCTTTCTTTCTTTCTTTCTTTCTTTCTTTCTTTCTTTCTTTCTTTCTTTCTTTCTTTCTTTCTTTCTTTCTTTCTTTCTTTCTTTCTTTCTTTCTTTCTTTCTTTCTATCTTTCTTTCTTTCT
>NC_048895.1:101590609-101606943 GCF_011077185.1 Oxyura jamaicensis
TTTCTTTCTTTCTTTCTTTCTTTCTTTCTTTCTTTCTTTCTTCATTCTTTGTCTAAACAGATATTTACTTTCCACATTGAATGCACTATTGTATTAAGTCTCTGTATGCCCATTTCGAGTTTCTCTCTTGGTAAAACTGGCCAGGACCAGAAACACTCAGAGGAGTAAAATTTGAAACCCCTATCTCCCCTGCAGTGACTCGCACGTAATTCAGGAGACTGTTCGCTGGCCGTGAGGGGACGCAGCCAGAAAATATTCCAAGCTGGCACAATAAAGCAAGCCGTAACAGCGAGGCAAGTGTTACAAGAGCACTCTGCAAAGGAAACGTGGAGCGTTTATAGACAGGGTGCCAATGGCATTAAAGAATACGCAGCATTATTCACAGATTTTGCAGACGCTGTGGGTTTTTGCAGCAGTGTCTTGCCATGCGTTATGCATGGGAGCCAGGGTCTGACTCTCGCTGGAGCCTCCCGGGGGGAGCCTGCAGGCGCTGCTGCAAGTAGCGGCGCTGCCACAGGATGGAGCGATCTGCCCGAAACTGCGAAACTTGGCTGATATATTTCACACTGTAATTTTAAAACAGAAATCTGAATACGGCAAAAACATAAGCTGTTTCTGGATGTGTCTCAACAAGACATGGCTTCTTGTAGAGAACAGGCAGGAAAAAAAAAGGAAGAATTCAGTTTAAAAAAACAAATATGCCCCACCAGTGGAACATAAGGGAAAATTGTTGTAAAGCCTACTGAGATAATTTGAGTGATTGTTTTGCTCTTTCATATTGCTGAACCATGTTATAGAAATAGAAGCCCCTTTGCAGGACTCTCTGCAAAGATTATTGTCCTTCAATAATTATTTCATGCAGGGCATCACTTAGATTCTACTTAAAATACCTAAACTCAATATTTTCCACTCTTTTTTTCAAAGTTGTCCAAAGTTGTTTAAAGTCCACCCATCCGCAGAAAAGAAGGATATGAAAAAATAAAAATAAAAAAAATAGAGCAAGAGGTGGTCTTGTTATCCCCACACAAAATATTGAACTGCAAAACAGAGCTAAACTACCAAACTCTATTTTTGAATTGCATCACTTTAGACCTTAGATAGCTTGCACTATGCATCATCTTTTACATTATGAAAATGTACACTGTTTCAGGGACGTTTTTCAGTGCTAAAGGCTGGGAAAAACCATGGGCAATTTATACTGGGGACAGAATCTAAGCAAGAACAGGAGATGAACAGGACGTATTTAGTCAATGAAACACGTTAGCAGGAGTAGGGAACTGATTTCTTAACACTGAAGATAACCTTTATTTTTGGTGAAAAAAAATCTTATGGACTGATACTATGAAATAATTTTAGTAGGTATTTGGGAAGAAATCACTAAGAACCCTCATGGCAGCAGAATATTATATCACTTATAGTTTGTTAAAAAATAAAAAATAAATAAAAAAATAAAAGAAAAAGATGTATTTACAGTTTAATTATAAGATTCCACAACAAGAAAACTTGGTAATTTAAACATCCTTCAAAGCTAAAAACTAATTTTTAATGCCTTTTTTCAGAGTTAGTTAACTTATTTTGTTATTTATCTCATAACGGACAATGAAAAACCAGCCAAATTCTTTTTGTGTAAGGGCACTTTTATTTTATTGTCAAATTTTATGACTTCCAATTTTCCTGTGAGTTTACGTCAAAGGCTTGAAGGTAAGGACTAAGAACTGCCCAACAACAATAATCACCTATATGGAAAATATATATATATATCTGCAAATGTTATAAGTCATAGGAATTGTTTTATTGTCTCTGTATTTTGTTACTATGTCTTTGTAAAGAAAAATATATTAAATTCACCCTGTGTTTTGACCATTAAATTTCATCTGCCTGTGTGACTGAGTATTGAAATGGTTTGGGAAATTCAGAAGTGTCTAACTTCCAGGAGATGGTGCTGTAGCACTTCAGCTGCTCACTGCCTTCCAGACAGGATGCATGTTCAGGTTTCCAACTCTGGTAATCTTTTTTTTTTTTTTTTTTTTTTTTTTTTTTTTTTTTATTCTTCAGAAATGCAGGAGTAAACCCTCTACACTCACACTTTCCCCTCCCATGAAACCCTTGAATGTCAGAAAAATTCAGATTTTTTCAGGGAGCACAACTACCTCCTTATGATTAATATAAGGATCAACAAAGACAAGTATCAAGTTATGAGATGTAAGATCAAGCCACTTATTTTAGACCTGGCTGAAAACTGGTTTTGAATTCAGTTCTGATATTTTGGTTCAGCTGCTTTTGAAGGTATGGGCCTGTAGCTGAGGCTTTTATCTGAGTTGGTCACAGTTCAGCAAGATTTAAATTCAGAAATCTGAATTTCATTCTGACTTATCTATACTCCTAGAATATCTTCAACTGTTAATTAAAAGAGTCAGGTATGAAGGAAAGTTATTCCTCTCCCACCAGTGCCTGTCCCAGCATCTCCCATGGAGTCAACCTACTGCTTACTCAACTTTACTTAACAAAAATAATAAGCAATGGGGGTGGAGGCCAACAGCAGCAAGCTTAAAAGATTGATCAGAATAACACTTTTTAAAGCTCTAGCCCTAATCTCTTTCCCTTTACATCCCGCAATGACTTCAGATGCATGATGGGTATCAAATGTGTAAATCATGTTCAGAGGAGGCCTCTGAGTGAGACACCATGGAGGAAGAGGCTGAGGTGGAAGTGTGGGGCTGAGGCCAGGAGTGCCCAGCTTTCCCCTCCCTGTCTCCAGGGGACAGTCTTGATTTATGGCCTTGCAAACCCAGGCAGTACAGCCTGTGGTAGAGATAAGTTGGGTCTGGCAGCTAATTCTATAGTTGTGGCATTGCAGACGTGGAAAGTCTATCAATGCTGGAAAGGCTTTTACAGTGTGCTTCCCTAACTTTTGTCTTGCAAGTGTCACAGGAAACTGGGAGTCCTGGATGCCATCCAGTATCTACATTTCTGTTTGCTTTATGTAGATAATTTGGAGCTGTGTTTGGGAAGTTTTCTTTTCTTTCCTTTCTATCTTTTTTTTTTTTTTTTTAACATAATGTTTCAGAAATTGTAGCAAAAAATTAAATACTTAAGTGCAAGGGCCTGGAAATCAGCACTTCCAGATTCCATTACTGGCACTGACTACCACAGCAGAGGGAAACAGTATTGCCCAAACAGAACATTGAAAAACCATGAAAAATACAAGGCCTAAAAAAAAAAAAAAAAAAAAAAAAAAAAAAAAAAAAAGCAAACATCTATTTATGCTCTTTACTGAAAAAAAAATAAATAGAAAAAAAAAGAAAAAAATAAAAGAAACTGCTCTCTGAGAAAATCAAATATTTTCAAAAGAGAAAAAGAGCCTCATTTTTATTATTTTATTTTTTAGGTAGGTGGCTTTCAATGTACTTTTTCCACCAGGTTTAGCAGTGACTTTGACAGACTCTGCTTGACCTTGAGCAAACCCTTCATCTGCTTGTTACCTAAGTGACTCCCACCTGTTAGAAAAATGTCTACAGAAAGATAATGAAGCCTATCTCAAGTGTTTTTCTGCAGACACCTTTAGCAGAAAGACTGTAGCTCTATCCCATACAACTGTGTTTGAAACATTTATTCCTCTGCTTCTTTTTGTGTTTCTTCTAATGAAGTAGCTTGAATTTCATGTTTTGCTTCACTTTGTATAGGCAATAGTTGGTAGCATGTGTAAGCAAGAGGCAGGAGAGTGGTTTTCTGCAATGTAGCAATAAGTATTTTGCAAAGTAATGTCTCCTTTTCCTATAGGACACCCAGAAATTTTATCGGAGACTAGTTGGTACCCAGCTAGATATGCCTATCAACATCATGAATACACATGAAAAGACACGTTCCAGAGAAGAAGCACTGCTGAGGAGTCTCTTGCTTTCTAAAGTGTTTGCAGAAGTTGTAAAAGTGTCATTGCAAAAGCTGGGTGTGTGCATATAAGTGTATGTATGCAGCTATTTATTCAAGTACTTTATAGTGTGCAACTGATCATTACCAACCACTTGCCAACCTTGTCAAAAGGAAGAGTAGGTCCATTTCATAGATAACCACTGGAGTCACAGACAGAGAGAGTAGTGCAAGATCTTTGCAAAAGTCTGGGGCAGAGAAGGGACTTGGGCTGGGTCTTCCCTACATCTGGCTGCTGCAGACAGTGGGCCCTGCTGGTCTCACATCGTAAGCAGGCAAGACCATAGGGCAAACTGTAAAAGAAGAGGTTAAGCACAGAAAGGTAAAAGTGAAAACTGAATTAAAAGCTACATGAGATGAGTCTTAAGTAGATTACATGTGCCTGCTTTTTCACCTTTTTTTTTTTTTTTTTTTTTTTTTTCTCCCCCTTTTTTTTTTTTTTAAGAAGATATCTAATTTTTTTGAGAGGAAGAAAATCTGGAAGATTTAATCTATCTGTCCTTCCACAAAGCCTCTGACTCAATGGAAGCATCTGATTACAGAACATGGATATGAAAATTTTCATTAGACTGAAAAGATTGAAAAAAGACAGGAATTATAAAAGATTTATGTATGTAGCAGTGATAATCAGTTGTATTATATTCCTGGAAAGATCTGAAATCTATGGTTCTTAAAGAACTGGGGCTTTTTAGCAGGTTAAGTGAAAAAAACTGTTTGTAGTGATATAAAAATATTTTACAAAGTTTATTGGGGGGGGGCCCCCCCCCTTTTTCTATGTATCATTTCTTTTCTATTTTTACCAATTCTTCAGTATAAATTCTGTGGTTGAAAGTAACATCCGTCATTCTGGGGTTTTCCTTACCTGACCTTGCATTTCTGTAAACTCACTGCAATGTGGAGAACTACGGACATCAACATATGGTACAGATAAAATAAGGGTACAAATTGTATTCCTCACTTTAGCCAACAGAACTGTAAAGAACAGCAGACGTTTTGCTATAGCTGTCACTAAGAAATTAATGTTTTTGTCAGTGGCTATACAGTTTCCAGAACTAATCAAAGCCTTATATAAAGGCTTCCTTATTCACAAAGAAAAACTTGTTCCTAGCCACACCCTTTCAAATATTTGGCCCAAGTGGCTGTGTTTTGGCTTGGGTTTTGATGTGCTAGATAATGGGAAAACAATAAAGCTGTATGTGCTGTAGCTGCTAAATAGTTTAACTGGGAGATTAATCTTGTGGATTACAAAAATCCAAGAACAAAGGAGAAACTGACATTGAAAATCAGTTTGTGATATTTGTCATTTTTAGTTCAGCAGAGCCAACATGCTTTAGCTGAGCTACTATCCATATTGCAATGCACAGGAGAGTAATTGTCATAGTGATAATAAGCTCTCTTCCCAGCATGGATACTGCATGATAGAGAAAAGTGACAATTTAGTTCCTTTCTCATATAGCTGTATCAACACAAGTATGTCTCTCTCTTCCACCTGTCAGCAGAGGTAAACTTGTTCCAAGCTATATTCATAAATGGTGCTTAAATAGTAAAGAACACTGATTCTTCACTGATTTTCCCACTTTGGTTCAGCTTCACTGAAAGCTCACATAATTCCTTTACAGTGAGTGGGCAATGCTTTGGATGAAGGGAGAAGGTTCTCTTCTAATGCACAAGAAAATTACATAGAGAAAAAAAAAAAAAAAAAAAAAAAAAAAGATCAGCTCTTTTGAAGCATACCTCTTTATAATTGTCTCACTGGGTTGGTGGGTTAAAGAAATTACTTACTACCATGTAGAGTTACCCACAGGGTGTCCAGGGCTGGAAGTGGTGTAACAGTTTGTCTTGCTGTACTGCTAATATTGCTGCACAGCTCTAGGTAGTATCTTGGTATGTGCACTGCATACACACTATCGTGGAGTCCAACTGACACCTTGGAAATTGAGCCCTTTGAAGGCTCATCCTTGGTTGTTTCTGTTTAATTAAAAGCACAATTATATTTAGCAAAACAAGAAAATCTTGTAAGTTTTTAATGTTCAGCAAAATGTCTACCCAGGGCAGAGTTCCATGTACAAGTATTCCATTCCCCACTTTACACAGTCAGTAGCATCTTCTCTGAAATGATTAACTGAGCTAAGTAGTAGAAATGAAATATTAAATATGACATCCTCAATGCTAGCTAGCACTACAGCTGCCTTTTTACAAAATAAACAGCAACGTGCTGAGTATCTAAGAACCGTGGCATACAGCCTGAAAACCACCTTTCACCAGACATGACCCCTTGATACCTCAATCTTTACCTACCTGAATGTTAAATGATGTATTTGTTGCCACCCCCTTCTCCTCCAAAGAAAAAGTTGATAAATTCACCAAAGGCAAAGGGTGGTACCCTGATATATCTCAAGATACTATTCAGTAATGAAGGCAGATTTTGCAGTTCTGCTTAATCTCAAACTGCAAATGCAGAATAATTTTGCTTCCTGTTACAGTTTCAGAAAAAATTGTTTGTTTGATTTTCAAGCAGTTGTACCAAAGTAGTGAAAAGTTCCTTAAAATAGATAATAATTTATTCTCACTTTACAATTTGAAGTCTCTTTATATTGCTAGAGTTGGTAAAAGAGCACTAGGGTGAAGAAGAATGGAGTGCACTACGTCAGGGAGATTAAAGCAACACCACAGGCATGAAAATATGCAAATTCGACACTTTGCTGCTTCATTCTTTTACCTGGATGTTACAAACTTCTTATGCAATGACTATTTATTTAACTTACTATAAATGCTCCAGTGCTTAAAATAGGTTGTTCATGGAATTTACATGTCTGGGTTCACCCATCCTGATAGCTAAAGGATGTGCAGTTATGCCCTCATTTGTCTGCTTTATTTTGGCCTAAAAAGCCACCCTGACTTGAGAAACATCTTACTAAAGATTTGTCAAGACTGTGTCTTGACGATGTTTCTGTAAAACAGTAAGTTTCTACAAACTGATGTTTCCAAGGATAAATACTATGGTGAAATATTCTTGACCAATCTGAATAAAAATCCGAGACACTATACTAGTAATTCCTTCTTCTTACCTCTGTTAGAAGTGAGGCTAGACGTCACTTTTTTCATCTAGAAAAGGGCATTTGTAAGGGAATATGCTGAGGTATATACAGCCATGGATTGTTTGAATAAAGCATATAGGGTATATTAAACATTACATCTAAGAAAGCAAGAACCACAAAGCAACCAGTGGTAGATCAAGGATTGCAAGAAGAGAAACTGTATCTTTAATTAGAACAACTGGTATAGTTGGAAAATTGTCAAGTTTGTAGACCATGGTCAAGACAATGTACAACTAGAAAAAACAGTGATATTAGCAGGTAACAGATTAAGAACAAGCAAGTAAACAAAGACTTGAAAATAAAAGGCAGTATTTCTTTGTATCAAAACAGAATGAAGTTATGTATTTCATTAAACAAGATGCAGTACATTTATATTATCAGAAACTGGGAATGGATAGCAGGGAAAGGAGCACCCTGCACGAGACCTACTCCTTTATACTTTCTGAGTGTCTTTTGCTGCTGACTGTAAGAGGCAAATTAACAAACTGGATAAATCTTACATCTGATTCAATACATGGAAGGCCAAAATCATCTAGATAGTTTTCCCTTGAGAGGAAAGGTGGTGGTTTCCTATAGGATAATACAGGAAAGGGTGGAGATTTTTATTTTCTTATTTATTTTTAATATAGTTTTAATAGCAATGACACCATTAATTTTAGACTTTCTATAAGACTTTACTACTTCATACTAGAAATGATAGCAGTTGATTGAGGCTCTTGTGAGATAACTTCTGTATTACTGTAACCTATCATCTTCAGTGCTGAAGGAAGATTATGGCAGCTGCTATTCTTACTGCTATTCTTGCCTTCTCAATATCATAAGCTTCCTCTCTAGTGATGACGGGGTCACAGACAGAGAATGAAGACCATCCTGAAGACCTTATTAGCATAAGGGAATCATTTCTTTCAAGCTATAAAATCTCTTATTTTAAAAAGAAAATCTCATGGGTTAATCACCTGAGTTATTGCAGTAAAATTGACTCCAATAGCTTCGGTAAGAGACTTCCAGCCCACTTCACTGCAGTGCAATGCAATCACTAAGGTGACTTACTACCCCTGAAAACATCTTGTATAGAAGATTTAGCTTGTGCTCCCCATTTGTGAAGTGATTGCCTCACCATTTTCACATTTATTATTAGCCTTATAGGTTAAGCACTTACTCTATTCAGCCACGAAGAGCTGCCATTCTCCCTGGAAGTGTCAGAAATGGTTTCTAACTGGAAAATTATTTTAATGGTGGCATTTTTTCTCCTTACAATAGAATAAAATAATTATAGCACACTGGTGATGGGGTGATATTTATTCCTCCTCACCTTGCCTTGAAATTTTGAAGCAATCAAAATGTTAAGGCTTCTTGTTAAGTGTAAAACTTTTCATATGCCTCCAGGGGACAACTGAGCATGTGAGCAGTTGCATTCTGGGATCTGCAGCTCTCAGGTGTCTTGCTTTCCTTTGCACAGAGGTAATGTTCACTGGCACATTTGCCAAGGGCTGTTGTTTTGCTTTTGCAAATGTATTCTGGGTAACTCTATAAACTGCATTCAAATACATGGATTATGTGGTAAATACCTTTGTCTGGTACATAAGGTCTAAACCCAAGAAAGGTCAGACAATGCAGTATGAGGATGCATAAGCCTTTTTCATTAAACACAGAAAACAACATCTGTTTTTCCTTATTTCAGTTTTGCTTTAACAGATATTGGGTGGTTAATGATTTTACAGCAATTTACTATTATTAAGCAGGTGAGCCTCTATAGCACAAAAAGGCATTCTTTGGAGCCAGTGGAAAATGACGTTGTACCACAAAAAGTGCAGTGCACATACTGCTCAGGAGCTGCTGGAGGGCAGGTTCAGAAATGCCACAATACTAATAAGCTTTCCTCTGGAGACATACACTGCTCACATGCCTCTAAAATAAACTCAGGTCCAAAAGTACTTAACAGAAAGTGGTGCTGGGGTGCCAACAGTCAACATTTTAGCACTCAGAGCATCCCATCTGGCAGCACACAAAAATCCAGGGAAAAAAAAATCACTGAGTTTGAGCTAGCATAGCATTTCAGGGGAAAAAAAAAAAAAAAAAAAAAAAAAAAAAAAAAAAAAGAAAAAAAGAAAAAGCTGTATTTGTGGACAGATGTGAGTCACTCTGCTTGAGAACAGAGGCCAAATATATAGCAAACTCTGAAGATTTCATCATATATTTTAGATTTCATTCATGTCTTGAGAGTGTTTGATGTGGCTGTTAGAAATATATTTTTGCCCAGTAACTGTTCTTGTTGGAAATAAAATGTATCTGAACTAGCAGGGAAAGGCTTTCTGCATCAGTATGTGTTTTACAAACCTATATGGCCACTCTGAGTTATCAGTGTTACATGAATGATATCAAAGAGCTCATTCACAGGAGATAATTTTCATCATCTCTTGAAAGTACATGGCAGGGGACAGACTCTGCTCTCAAATCACTGAAAAGTGGCTTAATTATAAGTTTGTCCTTGGCTGTCCAACATGACCACTAAAAGCTTCATACAACAGACTCTTCCAGCTTTTATTTCATCTACAGCCAACTCCAATTTCTCTTTGCTAGTGCTGTGTAACATGTTGTGAGGGGGTCAGGCTGGAGAATATAATGACCTTACAAAATTAGCTGGCTTCTGCCTAGCTATCCATGCTAAGGGTAGCACAACCTGAGAGTGGTTTAAGTCCTTATGTTTTCCATGTCACTGCATAGGATAGACCTCACTGCAATAAAGTGTTAAAGGAATAAGAAGGGCCAATGAGTTATGTGAGAGTAAGCAAAGATCAAACAAGAACTTCAATCCAGGCTCCTCTAGGGTAGTGCATCCTCCCATTTCCTGACATGTTAGTACCTGAGAAGGTTGTAATTTGGACTTTTGTCCCAAACTCCCTTCAGTCTCTGTGCATACAAGCCCCTGCTGTCAAGCTTTGTTTAACTGATTAATTTATATATGGCCATGCTTAATTTCTTGTGGGACTACATTCATATAAGAGCCCTCCAAAAGAGCAAACAAAGTCAATGAGACAAGCTGCTGAAAACAGAAGAGAAAATGCTGGGCGGGAGGAGGGAAGAACAAACAACAGATTATCTTATTGATATCTAAGAGTTCAAAGATGATATTTCAAAGATTATACTTCCATCATCTTGGCTTTCTGCATATACATTAGTCTTCTTACACAGTTCAAACTCCTATTGGCATTAATGGGATCTTAGAAGTTAGAGATGGAAGAAGCCTGTTAGAATATGTAGCCATCTCTCTGCGGATGCAGGAGAGGTCACTGAATTATTTATGCACATTGAAGAAGAGAGACCTAAAGGGTTGAACTTGCCCTTTCAAAGGTAATTCATATCAACTAACATCAGCTACCATTCTTGTAACATTTTGAAGCTTGAAGATCAGCAAGTGACTGAATTTATAAGAGAAAATAATAAAGAGCATAAATAATGAAAGTTAATATTTCATCTGTAGTAAAATACTATAATTGATGTTGGGTTCTTTAGAATCATAAGTCTCACCAGCATTAAATAATACTAAGCTAATTCAAATAATACTGATTTTCTGAAAGTCAAGACAAGGTAGATAAACATTACGTAAATTTTTTTTGCAATTGCAAGCTTTAAATTAACTCTTTGGGTCCTGTTTCTAGTCTTTGTCCAATGTGTGATGTGCTGTTGTTTTCCTACAGATTTACTGCACTTAGCCAGCAGATCAAGATGGATAGACAACTGTAGTTCTTGCCTTTTGGTGGCTATGATCACTGAGGAAAGCAAGCTGCATCTCTAGCTGCTGGGGTGTGTGGTGGTGCACCTGTCAGAACTGGAGTGTCCAGATCAAGATGCCACTCAAATTATGCAGTGTTTTTCTGTTGTTTTCTTAGGTTGCTTTTACATGGAAGTCCTTGCAATACAAGTGAGAAGAGAACAACAGTTTCTACCATCACAATGCCTTAATGCAGTAACAGAATACAGCTGAGAGATAAGCTAATTGTGAACTTGAAAACTGAACAGTTTTGATAGCCATAGTGATTAGTTTTCTTAAACAAATAATTTAAAATGAGAAGAAAAATGCTAAGAAAATAACTGTAGAACAATAAGCCCCCTTCATGCATACCCTCCCTACCAAAAATCCCATCATCTCAAGCTGGTGGGTTGGACTGGTCTATTTTGCAAACATACCACAAAAATGGACTGTGTCCAAACAACTCACAAGCAATTCCTGTCTCCCCTCTGGAGAGAGCATTTCTATTTGGCCATGAATCCTTGGTGGTCCCCTATAGTCAGGCTAGTCAAAAATAATGTTAATTACCTTGGAGTCAGGAGTTTGCATCCTCACAGGTTATAAGCAGTCTATTGTCCCTCCACACCGTGTTAGCATTTATTACAGGTTCCATATCTTATTTCATACCTTTCTTCATTTTCTCCTGCATTTTTCTTTTACAGCTATAGTCAGGATGAGCTGGCATGTTCACACAATAATTATTGAATAGCCAGGTCACATGAAATATTCATAAATCATTTCAAAAGATCCACACCAACCATCATACTGATTTTTTAAAAAATGTGTCCTGAAAAACAATTACTGATTTTTATGTTGCTATCACCTTACATAGACATCCTTCTTTCCTTGCTCTACTGTACTCACTTCCCGTTTAACACACACACACACACACACACACACAAAAAAAAAAAAAAAAAAAAAAAAGTTTTAGCAATTCATCTGATGGTTAAGCTGCAGTTATTTATAATTATGGAATATTCTTGGGTGTGTGCTGGAGAGCTGTTTTTTTTTTTTTTTTTTTTTTTTTTTTTTTTTTTTTTTTCTGGTAGGCGGCTCATTACTTCATGAATTTGTGCCTGAATGGGAATTGTGGCTGGGGAGCAACTGTGCTGCTTCATGCATCATGACCAAGTGTGTGTGGGAGTCAGGAACAGCACCTCTCTGGACCAGCTGCTCCATCCATCTGCAGCTGGGTCTAGGTACAGTGATCTACGGTCAAGATCTGCACTGGGAGTATTTTTATAGCTGTTTTATAGCAGCTGGTGTGAATGGCAGTAGAAAAATGAACGATCAACTTCCTAACCATCAGGAACAAACTGAGAAAGAAAAATAAGCATAAAAATTAGCACATTTTTGTTAGTATTACAAAGACACTCTTTGAAGTTCAGTTTCTCAGAAGAGCTACAGTGAGCCTACATATTTATTGGTTTGTCACTCAGCTGAAAATTTGCTTTATGCCAAAACTTGGCACAAAAATATATTTGAGTGGCAAATGATGTTTGTAATTTCAGATGCTTTTATGTCCTCTTAAAACTGAAAAATAACTATTTAAAAAGGAAATGTTATTTGAAATTGGTCTGTTTTTGACAGTCTTCTGGAGAAGTATAAAGGTAAATGTTCAAAATGAGTCATTTTTAAAATCCAGGTAGCATGGAAATTTATGGAATATTGAGTTTATACTTTCAGTTCATGTGGAATCCAGTGTATGTTAACTAACGTTTTATTAATTGAAGGGGCAAATTTTGCATGGTATATATTTAATAGAGTGAGTGATTTTTCTTTATTATCCTAGTTTCAACAAAATACAGAGAGAAATATTTTTATACCACATTGGCTTTCAGCTTTGAATTTAAATAATCATGGGGAATCTCAGCACACTTCAGATGATATGTGGAGCTGTATGATGTGGCTCTGAAGCTTCTGCCAGAGGAAATATTGTCATCATATGTAGGTCTACCTTGTAATATATCTACCATAGCATAATATGTCATGACATAGAAGATTTTTTTTTTCTTTTTTTTTTTTTGGTCAGAGATCTTCTTAATATTAGTTCAGTGATTATTTATTTATATTTATTTATATTTTTATAAAATATATATTTTATATATATTTATTTATATTTATATTTGTAGATGACACAGAGAGCAGACAAAGAATTTAAAGTGTCTCAGGCTGTGTTGGGTCTGTCTGGGATGGAGTCACCTTTCCCTGTAGCAGGCCACACAGTGCTGTGCTCTGCACTCCTAGCTGGAACAGCACTGGAACAGCAGGCTGGGGGTGGGCAATTGATGGGGAGGGGACATCACCAGGGCAGCTGACCTAAACCAACCAAAGGGATATTCCATAACACCTGATGTCACACCCAGCAATAAAAGGGGGGCTCTCATGGGGGAGGGTCTCTCCTGAACAACCGGTATGCGTTTTGAGGCCCTGCTTCTCGGGACGTGGCCGAACATCACTCGTTGATGGGAAGTAGAGAATAATTTTTTTCCTTTCTCTCTGTGCTTCCGCGCGGCCTTGTTGTTTCTTTTGTTTCTTTTTCTCCCCATTCCCCTTCCCTTTAATTAAATCATTCTCATCTCAAACCTCGAGCTCTTTGTGTTGTCTTTTCTCCCCCTTCCTCTTTGAGGAGGGGAGGAGTGAGAGAGCGATTGTGGTGGAGCTCGGCTGCCCACTCGAGTAAAACCATCACACAGGCTGGTAGGCTTTTGCTTCCAAGACTGATGTCTGGGAAGAGGATTCTTGCACTTCATGGGTAGAGTTCCCTTCCATGGAAGAAGGGAGAAGTATTTTTCTGTCTTCTAGTCCACCTACTTTCTAGAAATGCTCAAAAAGTCATCAGAAAAACTACATTTTGAATATAGTAACTTGCACCCAGTTATCAAGAAACATTTGTCAAGAAGAGACTTCGGAAAACAAAGTCTCTACAGTCCATGGTGTGATGTACTGAACACGGTGTTTTGGAGCACAATTGCTGTGCTCAATCTGTCTTTCAGACAGGAAGAATCCCTTGCCCATGAACAATAGTCATATAATTACCAAGACCTGATGTGTCCTTTCTTGGCTGTTCATTGTGTTGATGGAGAATTCAAATTCTCCCAGCACTGACAATCCTCACATTGTCACCATGTGTGGATGAAGCACAGGTAATTTCATTCTTTCCAAAATATTGACAACGTATTAGCATTTCAGAACCTCCCACATTAACATGCTTATTTCCTTACTCATTCCTTCACTCTGGTTTCAAGAAACAGAGACGTGTTGGGTGGTCTGGTCATTTAATTCATACAGCAAATAAATTCAAAACTCCTGTTGACATCTGGGACTGAGCTTTTCCTGATGATGGCAGACAGGTAGTGGACACAGTCCATTATAAAATAGAGGTAAGAAGGAGGTACCAGAGTAGTAAACAACTTGAGGAAATTTCTAGAATTCTCTGTAGAGGTCAGAATCTGATTTACCTGAGCTTTTTGCATGGTTCTGGTTTATGTCAGTCTTTCAGCTTCTAATCTTACCTGAAACTTTGATGCCCTTTAAAGCGACATACATTTTGCTGACATTTATACTACTTGTGTCTGACCTTTTTCTTCAGGAAAAGCTTTTCCAAAGACTAATTTTTGTTCTCTGAAAATAATAATAATAATAATAATAATAATAATTTACACTTACACCATTTAGAAATAAATTATTAGCCACATTTCATACAGATCATTTTGCATCAGTCCAATAAAAAATGATGCAACCAAAACGGAATAGCACAAAACATTCACAAAATCTCATTAAAGGTACATTGCATTAATACTGAATATAGGTAATGAACATTGTACATAGACCCTGGGAGAGATGGTTATTTTGGGAATATCTGTAGGTTGGCTTTGAGTATTCAGGCCGGATCGTGAAATGCTCTGGGCAGAGCTGAATGTTTTTGTACCATCTGAAGTTCTAATTCTTTCTGTTTGGAGTGTTTTAATCCATGAATGATGGCAATGTGGCTGCTAAAATTACCAAGTGTTTGGGGGGGGAAGGAGGGGGGAGGGGGGGGGGAGGGAGTGGAAGGAAGAAGCAGGACATAGTCACCCCTTGATCACAGCCCTTCTCAGGCACTGATAAGAAAATAGTAGGATCAAGATTGTGTGCTAAGTCAGACCAATCATTACCCATTTCAACATAAAAGTAAAACGAGCATATGAAAGAGATATGAAAGAATCTAATCTGATAAAATCAGCTGCTCTTTCATGGCCATGCACAGCTTAGAGCTAAAGAATTAGAAAATGCTACTGTATATTCGATGGGAAAACAGGTCTCTTTAGTGTTTTCCAGTCAGCAGTGACAGTCTGTCTTCCCCGAGCTTGGTGCAGAGGGTCAATTTGAATCCTCTGAAGTGCCAAGAGCTCCATCTGCTCTTCCATCTGAAATGGGAATATTTTTGCTCTTTTTTTTAGTCTTGATTTGGTCTTTTGGTGTTTGTGTTAGAACACACAGCCCAGATGCCAATAATGAGGAAAATATATTAAGTGATAAGGGAGAAAACAGAGAAATTAAAATGAACGAGGTAGGAAAATTGTAAATGGAAAATGGGAGCTGATTGCAATATCCAGCCCAGGTGTAGCTGTGAATTAAAGTGCTTTCCTGAGAGATTCCAACAGATATATCCCATAATCCTACACATCTGGGAAAGTGTTGGTCAAGACATTCCTGGAAGTTGTGCCAAAAACACCTTAAAGATATTCCACACAAAAATCCAGCTTGCTATATACTCCAGCTGCTGTTTATTAGTGATGCTCATATTTTATGTATGCTAGCACACAGGAATTCTGTTACAGATAAAGCTGTATATATAGATTTAAATCCACTGATTGTATATTCCACTTACATGGGCTTTACTGAAACATTTTTCTGTATGCAACAACACAGCTACAGTTTTTCTATTTGGAACTGAAACATATATCTACTTACAGACTCACATATTTACAAAGGAACTCTTTAATTTGCCTTAAAGAAAATTGAAAAATGACAGTGTTTCTCCTCAGGGAAAACAAAAAAAAACAAAAAAAAAAAAAAAAAAGACAGGGATATTTCACTTCTCTATTGTCTTTGTTTTCACAGATACTTTGAGATTTTCTAAATCCAGTGAATTTGAAAAGTTACAGTTCTGAGGTTGAGAAATTAACCTTACCAATTGTGCTGATGTATGAACCAAAGTATTCACTGAAGAAGAATTATTTCACTGTTCCTGATGTATGTAGGAAAACCATGACCAAGAAATATCTGAAAACATGCTCATATTAAACCATTTTTTTTTCCAGAAAAAGTCTTAGTCATGCAACAACTGATACATATAAATCAATACTTGTGAAAAGTTTGCTTTTCTCTTTTTCTTGTTGTTGTTTTCTACCTCATTTTCTCATCCTTTCTTTCTTTCTCTGTCTCTCCTTTTCTCCTTCGTTTTCGTCCTTTCCTTCATTTTTTTCCCCTTTCTTTTTCTTTTCTTTTCTTTTCTTTTCTTTTCTTTTCTTTTC
>NC_048895.1:101607043-101607397 GCF_011077185.1 Oxyura jamaicensis
CTTTTCTTTTCTTTTCTTTTCTTTTCTTTTCTTTTCTTTTCTTTTTTCTTTTCTTTTCTTTTCTTTTCTTTTCTTTTCTTTTCTTTTCTTTTCTTTTCTTTTCTTTTCTTTTCTTTTCTTTCCTTTCCTTTCCTTTCCTTTCCTTTCCTTTCCTTTCCTTTCCTTTCCTTTCATTCCTTTCATTCCTTATATGCCTTGCCTTGCCTTTCTTTTATTTTTTCTTCCATTTTTTTCCTTGTTCTTTTTCTTTAATTTATTTTCCATTTTTCTTTTCCCCTCCCTCCCTCCCTCCCTCCCTCCCTCCCTCCCTTCCTTCCTTCCTTCCTTCCTTCCTTCCTTCCTTCCTTCCTTCCT
>NC_048895.1:101607497-101707718 GCF_011077185.1 Oxyura jamaicensis
CCTTCCTTCCTTCCTTCCTTCCTTCCTTCCTTCCTTCCTTCCTTCCTTCCCTTTTTTATTCTTTTTTATTATTATTATTATTTTTTCCATTTCCCTTTTCCTTTCCCTTTTCTTCTCTTCCAAGTTAGCAAATCATGACAACTCCCAGATGCTGTTGGTCTTAAAACAATTCATGCTATGAAAAGGATTCTCTCATACCTCTGAGATGATAACATCTTTGCTTTCAACAGCAGGTGTCACTGCAGTGATAGAAAATCTTAAAATATTTTGTAGAACTGGTGAACAAAACAAGTTTTTCTAACGAGTATAATAATTCCAAACTTAAGGTGACAATGGAAACAAAATAAGTTTCTGGAACTCCATAAAACAGAGTAGCAGGCATAAGCATATAACGTTGAAAGCAAGCTGGAGATAATAGAACTTTAACTGTAATATATAATTGCCACAATACTCTAAAACTAAGTTGACGAATCTCAGTTCTTTGTACTTGCCTATAGCATTACAAAATTATTTTAAAATAATATTTAAAAATATTATTTGCAAGTTTAGATAAATTCATAAAACTCAAAAAAATGTCAGCACTTCAATGAATCTGAACTCGTCAGTGTTTTTCAGGGCACAAAATAAATTCAAATGCAGATATCAAATGCATTCTGAGTAGCTTTGGAAACAGTATTGTACAGTGGTGTTTTATGGAGATTACTTCAGCATGTCAGAGAAGTTTTGGTGAATTTTAACAACACTGATCTGTTACATTTTGCATTGAATTTATTTGCTATTTTTATTACTTCCATGGCATTTTGTAAAAAAAAAAAAAAAAAAAAAAAAAGGTTTAGAATCTTCAAAAACAGGAATAATCAGCAAAATTTCTCACAGAAAATTATTTCTATTTTTAGACCAGCTCTAGAAATAACAACAAAAGAGAGTCACAGAGTAAACATTTGTCTGTTTCCTCAGTTCAGGTGATTCTGATGGCTACAGGAAAATAGGAATGTTATAAAATCATTTTGTCTAAAATGCTTGCTGAAGAAAACTTACATTGCTGTCTAATTAAAAATATCATAAGTATTTCAAGTTAACAAATAAGAAAAAATAAGAATTTAACAATGAAGTAGAAGAGATATTAGAAAAATAATACAATTAGAAATAAAACATCAGAAGCACATTATTATTATTATTATTATTATTATTATTATTACTATTAATTATTATTTTCACATCCTGCAATGGTTTTCCTTAATTTTTTCCCTCACTGCCTCACTACTATCTGGTATGTAAGGTGATACACAGCACTTACATCCTTACTGTGTTGTACTGGGTGCCAAGGTGTTGGTATCTCCTCTGAGAGGAGAGGTCAGGGCTCCCCCATGCTGGACACAGCCAGTGCCAGCTGGCTCCAATGGCCCCAGCAACCAAAATCGTGGTGCGTCTGACAAAATGTATTTAAGAAAAGACAGAAAGTGCTGCACAGGCAGTGACAACTGAGAGAAAATGGGTGGGAATCAGCCCTACAGATACGAAGGTCAGATGGTCACTGTGGTGTAGACCATAGTGGAACAGTTATTTCCCTCAGCCCATGGAGAGGGCTGTGGTTCAGCAGGTTTATGCTGAAGGAACTGCAGCCCACGGGAGGGACCTGTGCTGGAGCAGGCAAACGTGTGGGGAGGAAAAAGCAGCAAAGAAGACCTGCTATGGACTGACACAACCCCCATTTCCCATTCCCCTGTACGACTGCGGGTCCAGAGTGAAGTAGAGGAGTTAAAAATGAAGAAGTGAAGTTGAGCCTGGAGAATGCAGGAGGAAAGGTGTTGTTTCATTTTGCTCTGTTCTGCTTTGTTTTCTTGCTATCTAAAACCATTGTAATTGGCAATAAATTAAATTAACTATCCCCCCCAAGAAGAATTTTTCACCTGCTTGATATCCATGTCTTTATTTCAGCTCATGAGCTGTTTCATCCCATTTTCAACCCCCATCCCACTGAGGAAGGGGAGTGAAGAACAAGTTGGGAGGACATTTGGTTAGCCAAGGCTAACCCGCCACATATCTTAACGTGTTAAGATCAGTGGTCTATTGCCTTTACTAAGGTGCTGTACTGGGTCTGGTTGGGATGTTAAGTTTCCCTGCAGCAGCCCATACAGTGCTGCACTCTAGTGCTGCTAGAACAGCAGTGGTATCACACCGGTGTTGTGTCTGCTGCTGAGAAGTGCTGGCACAGCATCAGGACTTTCTCTAACCCTCCTAGGGGTGGGCAAAAAAATGACAAAGAAACATCACCAGGGCAGCTGACCTAAACCAAACAAAGGGATATTCCATAACATATGATGTCACACTCAGCAATGAAAGGTGGAAAAAAGGAAGAAGAGGGGAGGGGTGGGCTCTTGTTGTGAGAACGTTTGTCCTCCCCCCGAACAACGGCTATGTGTGTTGAGGCCCTGCTTCAAGGACGTGGTCAAGCATCGCTCATTTGTGGGAAGTAGAGAGTAATTTCTTTCCTCTGCACTTCCATATAGCCTTTACTTGTTCTGTTTTTTTTTTTTTTTTTTTTTTTTTTTTTTTTTTTTTTCCCTTTCCCCCTCCCTTTTCCCCTTTCCCTTTTTTCCTTTCAGTTAAATTGTTTAATTAATACCAATCTTTCTTTAATAATTATTTTTTTTTCTTCAATTAAATTATCCTTGTCTAAACCTGTGAATTGTTCTTTCCTCTACTTCTTCCCCTCCTCTTCTAAAGAGGGGGACTGAGAGGGCAGTTGTGGTGTTCAGCTGCCTAGCATGGTAAAACCACCATAGGTGCTAGACTATGTTCTATACACTATTACACTATTACTATACACCTCAAAACACCATTTATCGTATTTACAGCCAGAAAGCTGACTTCAATAAAAGGATATACCTTCATGCATTTGCCTTGGCATAACATGATTGTGGCACTGAAAGTGTCTGGCAATATGCTAACATAATTTGATTAGCTGGTCTTTGTTTTTTCATGAGAGGAACACACAAGAGGTATTTGAATCGTAATAAGTACAATATATTAAAATGTTAACATTTGTTGAATGGCATATCTATTAAAGCAATCTGAAAAGTTTTGATGTCGCTCTCCTAATTGTCCTTAAAGTCATCCAATAAAACATAGTTCAGGAAATATAATGTGACAGTTTATACCAGGGTCTTGAATAAATCTGTTCTCTTCAATAACCATCTTCACTCTTCCATTTTCACAAAAGCACTGTGAAGTTGAATTAATCCTTCGTTCTCCATGCATAAAAAACCATGATTGCTTAATATCTCTCAGCATGAAAGAGGGACACAGTGCTATTATGCTGCAGCCACTGTAAAAACAAAACAAAACAAAACAAAACAAGCAAACAAAAAACACTGATGGAAATATTATTTTGTGCATTTCAAAATGATGGAACTTGTAGATATAGACTATTAAGATGCCAAAGGTATGGTGGGTTCCTAAAGAGTCACGTAATTCATGGAGGAGAAGTCTTTTAATGGTCAGGAAATACAATGTCCAAAGTATAAACGCCAGATCAAAAAGTTTGTGTTCTGAAGATTAGGCCAAGGGAAATATAATTCAGTTCATGCCTTGGTGTCTTGTTCTCTCAAGAGGTCCATGAAAAGCTCCTCATGGAAACAGAACTATGTTATTTGTATTCTACAGGATAATCTCTTGATCCACAGTAAACAAGCATTCCTATTTACCATCCCTACAGGATGCCTGGTGGAAATTTTGTGAAAGTAGAAACTATAGGAGCAGAAATATAGTTGGAGTCCATGATCAAATATGAGTTACTTAGTTACTGTTGATTAGCTCAGTCACCTTAAATCTTACTGTGTATGTTTTGGCTGAGTTAGTTGCACAGTAATGTTATTTAACGTAAACAAAATAACCAATACTATTTTTCCTTACAAATGGGTCAGTGTAAGAATATACACTGCAACAGTTAGTTTGATGACTCAAATAATGGGCAATGACTACTACAGCTGTCTGAAGCTGAGCATGAATGACAAAGTACCTGTAACCCTCAATAAAGACCTAATCTATGCAGTGTTTTTACTTTAAAACACAAGTGTGGCAGGACTTGTGCATCACTGGAGAAGTGCTTAAACAATATGTGCTGCAATTACACTTCTTCTCTTTGGTTTGCACTGTATGCCTTATTCCCCAGTTATACAGCTCAGGTATGACAGGAACTCAAAGATGCTGCTGTCTCGACAGTCAGCTAAAAGCCAGTACCTCCCAGAAAGCTGGCAAAAGAGGAACAGGTCTGGGACCTCAAAAACTCTGATATTTTTTGAGAGACAAGACTCAGTCTCAATTTGCTATATCTGGGGGTTTAGGGCCCATATATGTTCTCCTTTAATATGCTATATTTCTCACATTTCTTCCTAATTTTGAAATAAGTTTTTCTAATAAAATAAGAATCTTTTCTAAGTATTCTATGTGTACTTTTTTTGTTAATATTTAGTTAGTCTGTACATAGAAATGAATGGAATTTCTGCTTTTCACAGAGATGGTGGCAAAATCAAACTAACGCTGTGTCCTCATTTAATACTTATGCAAGTTTGGGACAGATTTTTTCTTTTCTTCATTTTATATAATAAATGAAAAATGGTATATCATCCTGATATGTCAGATTCCTGAATCCGACTTCCTCCACATGTCTGAAAATGCTTGGGAATTTGGAAACCTCTAAGAAAAAAAAAAAAAATATTGTCAAAAAGTATATTTTCACATAGAACTTGAACACAAAAAAGTCTTTCTGTCTCCAGAAAAAAAGCTATGTGAGTTTAAGGTACCTGAGAAGCTCAATTTTTTCAACAAATATATATATAGATATACAACACTCCTGTCAAGTAGGAAAATCCTATAATCCACACTTCACAGATAATATATGAAGGCAAAAGGAGGTGGAAAGTCAACTTTTTAAAGAAATGTTGACCTAATGAATTTTCCTGACTTTGGAAAAACTACACAAACCAAATCTTGGAGACATGTTCATTTTGTAATGAAAATGTTTACTAACTAAAAAACTGTCTACCTTTGGAAAGCTTCCTAGTATCCCACCTGATATATATTTTCAGAATGGATGTGAAGCCATATATTTTAGACTAGAAAAACTGTGATTTTGCTGGCTCAGTTTGTGCCCTCTTTGCTAAGTTAAAGACACTATTTGGGCACATGCAAAGTTTTTCTAGAAAATCATGTCTGTGCTAGTAGTTTGAGTTGCCATAGTTCTGACAATCAAGCTTTGTCACAACACCTAACTATGGCAAGCCAGCATTCATTGTGCAGACCTGGCCTCTACATCAATGTCTAGACCTGATATACCACAATATAGCCAGGGAAATGTCTGACTGAATTCCCAATCCAAGATAATTTCTGCACTGAGCTAAGAGCATATCAAATTGTGAAAATTGTTGTGTACCCCTGTTGGAACATTGGCTTTGTGGATGCATTCATTTAAACACACGGAGGATCCATTAGGCTTTATTCCAGGCAAATGCCTCTGCTGGGAAAGGAGCTTCACAAGTCTTTGAAAGACCAAGTGCTATCAAGGCTTTGAGCAAGGGTCAACAAACATTTGAATCCTACCCATTCACCCATTCATCTATTCACCTATACCCACGGAGGGTGGATGGAACACATAGATAATTGTTAATGACCGATATATAATTTCACCATCTAGGTATCCTGTGTAAGGCAGAATTCTTGTTTATAGATGTTTAAAGTTTGCTTTTATAACTGAATATCTACCTGGCATAGCTGTCTAGATGACGAACTTGCAGGTATTATGGCCAACAGAGAGATGTCTGTGAATGTTGGCAAGAAATGGAGGATAAGTCTCAAAGATGAGATGTAGTTTTGAAATAATCTGAAAGTCTTATGCTGTTTCAATGACTAGGATTGTTGTGTGGCATTATCTAATCTGTGGAGGAAATAGAAAAGAAGAAAACTAGAAACATAAAAACAAAAAACAATAAAATCCTTAGAAAGTCTGGTTAGACACTATCAGAATCAGTTGGCTTGAAATCATGTCAGATCGAACAAGAGCCACTGGTACAATTTGGTACAATAGCCTTCGCTTTCATGAGGTAGTATTGCTTCAGTCTTTCTGAATGATATCACACACATCTGAAGAGGCACTGACTGAACTGTGTTGTATTTTTGAAGTACACTATCTGTAAGATATTTTAAGCATATCCACTTCAAAAATCCCTCCATACAGCTACAGTCTTAGCAGTATGCATAATATAGTGATCAAGTATATATACATGTATCTGCAGCAAAATCCATTTCTCCCTAAAATATGCATACAAATTTTTAAAGCATTTGCTTTAAATCTTTGCCTTTTGATGGCTGCCATGCAAAGGTGCAAAAGTCCCCAGAACAAACTTTTCAACCCTTAGAAATGCAAATTATGTGGATCAATTCTCAGACACACACAGGCTGTGTCTATACATCTGGAAAGACTGGGCCAAAGACTGCCGCCTGGCACTGAGACTTGTAGCACTTCTCACACTTTTATAAGCTAAACTGTGTTTTTTTTTTTTTTTTTGAAAACAAAACAACCCTGTACAATCTTCCCATTGCCTGGCCCCTGCCACCTTCACTGTCAGCAGGATGAAATTTGGTTCAAATTGAAGTTGTGCCAGGGATGATACTAGGAATTCATACCAAATGTGAAGTGAGAGGGTTCCGGTTTGCATAGGTGAAGCCACAAAGCCTCATGTCCTTCAGCTGGGTATGTGCAATAATGTAGAGTTTTGCCTTGTTGTGCTCATAACTACAAGTGGGAATTGATAGGGGCTCAAGGTGTGTTAGGGGAGCTCCAGTTCTTTGCTAAACTGACACTACCCTGTAAGACCACCTCCCAGTAGAAAGTACCTGCAATGCCACTCTCGTGATGGTCCCTCAACAGTAGCACTCACCGCAGCATTCCCCAGTAGTCTGTATAATGAGGACATTTCAGTTGCAGGCTCTATTTCTGCTGGGAACAAGCCACTTGTTTTACTTGGCCTTGTAGAGAATGCTTTGGTATAGGGGAAAAACAAAGCAAAACAAAACAAAACAAAGCAACAACAACAAAACACTTGTTATGGTCCACTCTATTGCTCTTCTCTGCTTTAAACTCACCAGCTAAACTGGACAAGAATTGTCTCTGGAAATCACAATGAATGGCACAAAGAAGCATGTAGTATTTTGTACTTTTAGGGTACATTTAGAGAATGTAACAGTACTTACTCTACTCTAAAATAATAATGGCTCTTTTAAATTTTAGTGCTGTCCTTTGCTGTCTTTTGATGTATTTGTTTGTCAGTATAAATACTGTTGGTTTTGTTCTCCATCTTATCTGACTTTAGTATTAGGAAAAGATGCAAAATACTGAGACCCTGCTGCTTATTTTGCTTGGGATGTACTCCTGGAAAGCTGGGTTAGCAACATATCCAGCAGTTGCGTCACTTCACACAATAACCTCTGCCAACCACCATCCTTGGAATTTCTGAATTAATTCCCCTTTCCAGTTCTTTCATAAATTTTATTTTATTTTTATTTTATTTTATTTTATTTCCTATAGATCATAGAATCATTCTATTCTATGATTCTATGATCTTTTTTTCTGATGGCAGGGCTGGAGTGACTGCATAACATCTAATACTTCAGGTAGCAAATTTCCTTTGAGCTCCGTTACTAGCTTTCTACCTTAAAACAAATATAAATGACGTGCATTAGACCTCTGCTCAATTTCACTTAACTGATTCATCAGATAAATGTTCTTAGCATCCTTCCTTACTTTGTCTTCCTTATTGTTGTTTTTGTTGTGAAGATTACTGCAAACACACACTGATAAACAGGTCAGAAAAATAATAATGCTCATGTACTATATAGGAGTATTGAGACTTACTATTCCAGAGAGAAATATCTCAGATATGGAAGAAAGTGATATGTGGCCAGCAGTATTTCACACTGTTCGCTCATCTAAACTGCCCAGAGAATCATGCTTTATAGGAGCAATAAAACAAATGGAATGGTGAAAGATGAGGCAAATGATCTGGTTAATGTATATTGTTTAGCCTTTTATAAATGCTGTAAATATCAAGAGACATTGCATCATCCATAAAAGAAGCATCCTATTTAAAATATTTATTTAGCATACAATAGAGCTTAATTTTAGTGCAGGAAGAATATAATCTGTAGTTTATTTTATTTTTTTCCATATTCTTTAAATCTCCACCATTTTAGCAAGTATCATATACATAAGGCTTAGATACAGACTATCTTTTACTGTTATTTACACTACAATCTCACTCCTAATACTGATGAAATTGAGATTAAAAGTACATAAAACTGGGGATAACATATTTCCTCCCTACTGCTTCTTTCTTCCTCTAATTCGTTCTGTTATCTGCATACTGTTTGTTGGTTTCAGGTATGAAAAGGTTATAGATATTGAGGACATGGTTTCAGTCCATTTCAGGAGTGTTGAAAACTGCTCTTAGATTGCAGAACCATAGAATAATAAAATCATAGAATGGCTTATGTTGGAAGGGACCTTAAACCCTCCCTAAAGGGTTTAAGGACCTAAAAAGAACACAGGGGGACAATCACCTCCCTAGACCTGCTGGTCACACCTCTGTTGATGCAGCCCAGGATGCAGCTGGCCTTCTGGGCTGCAGGGGCACACTGCTGGTTCATGTCAAACCTTTCATCCAGCAGAACCCCCAGGTCCTTCCCTGAGAGGGCTGCTCTCAATGAGTTCATCTCTCAGTCTGTACTTATGTCTGGGATTGCCCTGACCCAGGTGTAGCACCTTGCACTTGGACTTGTTGAACCCCTTTAGGTTCACAAGCACATTTCTCAGGCTTGTCCAGTTCCCTTTGGATGGCATCCCTTCCTCCTGTTATATTGACTGCACCACTCAGCTTGGTATCATCTACAAATTTTCTGAGGGTTCACTCGATCCCACTGTGTATATGTCATTGATAAAGATATCTCTTCTGATTCACCTTCGCTGTCATCCCCTGTACCCTGCTGTCATCCTATGTACCATGCACGTTTCTCACTAGCTCATAGGTGGATTCCTTTGAAACACATGCTCTCAATGTCACTGCCATCCACTGGGACATGACAATCTCATTTTGCAAAACCAGGAGAAGTACCAGCCTATTGGACCTGTATATTGATTGTTTCCGGAGACTACAAACTAGCAGTATATACAATAATCATTAAATAAAACAAGATATCAAATAGGTGCCTAGATTTTTCATATCTGATGTTTCTCATGAATTAACACTGCCATAACTCAGATGGCACTATTTAGGACCTGGCACTAAGGACCTGATGTTTTGTTAATAGATAGAACTGGTCAGAAATTTTCTGCCAAAGCATAGTTTGCTGAAAAATGCCAGTTGGTTGTGTGTGAAATATTTCATTCAAAACAGCTTGGGTTTGATACTGTTTTGCCAAACCCAAGGCAAGATTCCAAGAGAAACTGCATTTCTGGCAGGCCTACCCCAGGCCTGGGAACTCTCGGTATGGCCAGCCTGAAGGCAGGAGTCCCAAATGGGACTGCGTCAGGGTTAGGGATGCTGGAAGACTTCAGGGTGCCCCAGTAGAAATGATCTTGGATATGCTCCAAACAGAGATAAGCCTGTATTTGTCCCAGCTGGGGAACTCCCTAAAGCTACCAGAATTAGTTATGGGATGTGTAAAGTTTCAGTAAGTTTGAAATTTAGAAAATTTCCACTTTCGATAAAAAAAACAAGGTAAGATTCCTCCTTTCCAAACGCTCCTATTAATAGATGCGTCATAAATAAATAAAAAAGAGCAAGTAGTTTAATATTACTGGTCAAATCTCCATTAGCCTTCACTGAGTAGAGGACTGGGTTCTAAACATTATAAAACAAAATCAGTCAAGTTCAAAACATGGCCCATGGGTCAGATCTGGCAGAGAAATTGCTTCCATCTGGCCCAATCACCAGTCTCTGGGGTGGAAGGGGAGCGGGTGTTCGTGCAGCTGATGCAGCTCAATCAGCCAAGCAACTTCTGACCCTGCACATAGCCCTGTGCAGCTGTGGACCTTCTGGGTCCTCTTGTGGGGTGGGCGTGAGGCTGGAGGCAGTGGGATCCCTGATGCACAGTGTGATCACTATGATTGCCTCTCTTGGACTGTTCTGCTGTTAGCCCCTGGTAGGCCTTTTCACAGGTGCTTTCAGCTCAGTGATGTGCTGTGGCTCACCTTCTTGCCTGGTATATCTCTTGTCCAACAGCTAAAAGCAAGGTTTACTGGAAATGACAGTTTTTTACTGTATTTTGAACAAAGATTATGAGTGTCAGATTGTTTCCATGCGACATCGTAGGTTACTGGACTCAATTATAAATTATCTCAGTGTTGCTTTAAAATGTTCAAATATCTTTCCAACTAGATGATTTAAAGTTTGTAACAAAAACCTTAACTGGACAAGTTTCATATGGATTTTGGATGATAAGTGTTATTATTGCCAGTGTTTGTCCCAGTTATATCAATTACAATAAAATAACATGCTGTAACACATCAGTATATTGATTTTAGTGACAACTACTTTCCTACCTTGGTGGCACCACTCCTTATTTAATCACTATTTTAAGGGTATGTAGAAAGAGAGTGTCTGCTCTTTTTAGCGTATCTGGTCAAGGACCCTTTCTAAGGCAACAAGGGACAATAAGAAGGGGAGGAAAGTGATGTTTATTCTAGCAGAGATATCTGATTGAGGACTTCTAAGCTGGGAGACAATAAGAAGAAACAAACCTCCCAGTAACACTAATTGGTTGCCTAATGAGCTACAGGTGCCATTTCCAGGAATGATGAACCTTGCAGCTGATAAGATTGTGATTGAGGGGGCTAGACTGGTGGGGTGCTGAATATGCAGAGCTTTGTAAACCCATGGGGGTGTGTAGGGGAAGTGGGAGCAGGGGAAATGAAGAGGGGGAATAGGTAGAAAAGGGTATAAAAGGATTGGCTGCACCTAAAACAGGCCTCCTCAGTACACTTCTTTGGCTGAGCCCTGTGCCTGTTCACTGCAGCATGCCCTATCTTGTGTTTTCTCATTAAATATTTTCTTAACTATCCCTCTGCATATTTGCACTTTCTGTCTTGTGTGTGCTCTGCAAGAGCTATGTGCCAGCTACTGGTGAGGCCTGTGTATCTCAGTGAAACTGCTGCCAGCGACTGGAGTCAGGTTGGGGTTTGGATGCCCCTGGCCTGTGGTGCCAGCTACTGGAGTGAGTGAGGGTCTCAGTGCCAGCTACTGGAGCAAGTGGGGATCTTTTACTCCAAGTTGCTGTTGTGGGAAGGGTGTATGCTCCCAAACCAGCTACTGGGAATGACCTGAGTGAGTGAGGTGAGTGCGTGGCTACATACCAGCAGCTGGAGCAGGGTCTTGGGTCACAGCCTGCGTGCCTGGTTCCAGTTGCTGGTGAGGGCGTGTCTGTATCTTTCCCAGCCTGGTGTGTGTAGGATGTGTTTGTGTATTTCCTAATAAACTTTAAGCTGTACCAGGTGCTGAGTAGTGGGGGACTCAGGTATGGGCCAGGGTATCAGGTGGGCGGGGGTGGGTTTGTGCTGGTGTGCTGAGGGAGACTTGTGAGAGATGAGTGTGTGTGACTAGGGATGACTAGGAATTGGGGCAGGGGTGATGGACTGACAGAGGGCCAAGTATCTGTGCATGTGTGTGCTTTTGAACCTAGAGAGTGCAGTGTGTGTGTGTGCCTGGAACTTCTACCTTTATCCACCAGAGAGGAGGAGGGGATGTCAGCTGTGTCTGTGTTTTATGTGAGTCCTGTTCAGGGCAGCTCTGGGCTGGGACAGCCTGTGTGTCTGGTCATGTCAGTGTCCATGTCTCTGCTTGTGTGTTTCTGTGTCTCTGGGGTGAATGCACAGCTTTGCTACTGGTTGAACCTCTGAGGGGGAAAGCAGCAGGTGCATCCACCAGCCTGGGCAGAGACCATTTGTCCCTGAGCACCAGTCTGGGCCCCAGCAGCCAGCCAGGAGTGGTCTTGGGCCAGAGTGGCTGGGGGAGATGGCCCTGTACTTTGCCTTTTACCTCACTTAACACCTGTATTATTGCTGTTTGTGGAGGTGGGCATTCAACGTTGTTTAGAGCAACACAGTGAGATTGGTGGGGGTGGAGGCCGTGGGTAGGGATAATTCCTCATGTAGCCTTCTGTCCCCCTCAGGTCCCCCTTACAGTGTTGGGGTAAAAAGCTGCTCTGTGGAGCTCCAGGCCATTATCCAAGGAGAGCAAGAATAGGAATGAAGAAACTGCACCACCCTGTTGGCTAGAAGTATCTCTTAATGTTTTTTATTTCCTAGATGAGAGGCTGAAGAGGGTAGCAGAATTTATTGAAGTCTTGCAGGAAGGCAATAGATGACCAATGGTCTAAGCAGAAACAAACCCAATGGTCACTTAAGATGAACTGCAGTCCAAAGGAAAGGTAGAAAAGATATAAGTATGTGCTGGAACTGAGGCACTTAGGGACAATGGGACAATGTGGAGAGCCTGAGGAAGAGAGGATTGAGAGGATAGTGCTGATATAGAGAGTGGAAGAGCTAGCCATGGAGATGTTTGGATTCTCAGTCATGGAGTAAAAGAAAGCATACCACTCCTAAAATCAGGGATACCAATAGTCAGCAGGAACCTGCATCTTTTCTGGTATTTTATTAATTTTTTCTATCAGTCATAATGGCGTCAAGTGGGAACATTCACTGTAAGTTCACTGAGCTGCATCTGCAGTATGTTTCCTTTTTACAAGAAAAGGAAGCCACAAAGGATACTCTTTCAGCCGCACAGCTTGGTAAGGGCAAGGACAGAGCAACTTAGCCTTGAAAGACCTTTGAAAAAATTATTCATATAATAAGTTCACAAAGTAGGAAATGTCAGCCTTTTCTTGCTGACATGTCCATGCTTGTTTGTTCACCCGGTATAATCTGGCTCCCAACATACATTTTAATTTCCACGATTCCTTACATTTTCTTTCTTGTTTTGTTCTGCGATTTATTTATTTAGAACTGGAGAATGCCAAGCCCAATGTTTCCTGGAAGGATTCCTTCAGTTACAGGCCTCATGAAGCAGCTATTGTCAATCCCTTATGATTCCTTCAGGAGTACTGTCCTGCCCAGAAATGTGACACAATTTAACCATTAAATTGAAAGGATTTGGAAGTTAACACCAAGAATCATTTATGCCTCCAAAAGCTGGCCTAATATATATCACTTTTTCCATGCACTACCTACTTGACTGTTTATGTAGGGGATATTTTAAGTAAAGAAAGTCAAATTCCAGCATCAACAGTATTAAAATATTTCTGAGAACTTGAGAGTTCAGAAGAGAGAACATACATTATTAAATGATTGGGGGAAAAAATAATCACACCACCACAATTAGAGGCTAGTTGGGGATCCAATTTGCTTAAGAAAACAGGACGTCTTAGGAGGTTGACTACACGGGTAACATAAGCATTCACTTCAGGGAGATTGTTTCACTAGAGCCCTAAAAAGTAGATGCTCATGAATGCTGTTTTTAGGCAGATAGTATGATCTCATCATGATTCCTGCTGGCCTAAAGCAATACAAATCTATGAATGGCAGAACTGGAATGTATATAGCCTAGGATCATAGCATAATTCTGTTTGGAAGGGACTTCAGGAAGTTCCTGACATGATCATAGAATCATAGAATATCCTGAGTTGGAAGGGACCCTTAAGGATCATCAAGTCCAACTCCTGACACCGCACAGGTCTACCCAAAAGTTCAGACCATGTGACTAAGTGCACAGTCCAATCTCTTCTTAAATTCAGACAGGCTCGGTGCAGTGACAACTTCCCTGGGGAGCCTGTTCCAGTGTGCAACCACCCTCTCTGTGAAGAACCCCCTCCTGATGTCAAGCCTAAATTTCCCCTGCCTCAGCTTAACCCCGTTCCCGTGGGTCCTGTCACTGGTGTTAATGGAGAAAAGGTCTCCTGTCTCTCGACACCCCCTTACGAGGAAGTTGTAGACTGTGATGAGGTCTCCTCTCAGCCTCCTCTTCTCCAGGCTGAACAGGCCCAGTGACCTCAGCCGTTCTTCGTACGTCTTCCCCTCCAGGCCTATCACCATCTTCGTAGCCCTCCTCTGGACACTCTCCAACAGTTGAATGTCCTTTTTATACTGTGGTGCCCAGAACTGCACACAGTACTCGAGGTGAGGCCGCACCAGCGCAGAGTAGAGAGGGACAATCACCTCCCTTGACCTACTAGCGATGCCGTTCTTGATGCACCCCAGGACACGGTTGGCCCTCCTGGCTGCCAGGGCACACTGCTGGCTCATATTCAACTTGCTGTCTACCACGACCCCTAGATCCCTCTCTTCTAGGCTGCTCTCCAGCGTCTCATCGCCCAGTCTGTACGTGCAGCCAGGGTTTCCCCGTCCCAGGTGCAGGACCCGGCACTTGCTCTTATTGAACTTCATACGGTTGGTGATCGCCCAGCTCTCCAACCTATCCAGATCCCTCTGCAAGGCCTTTCCACCCTCATTCGAGTCCACGACTCCTCCAAGTTTGGTGTCATCAGCAAACTTGCTCAAAATACCTTCTATTCCTACATCCAGATCGTTTATAAAAATATTGAAAAGTACCGGCCCTAAAATGGAGCCTTGAGGGACCCCACTAGTGACCGCCCGCCAGCCTGACGCAGCCCCATTTACCATAACCCTTTGGGCCCTGCCCGTTAGCCAATTGCTCACCCATGATGGTTGCTTTCTATTCACAATATTGCAGATTTTAGTTCTTGGGCATGCACCTGAGTGGGGAAAGCAGATTTCTCCGTGTACAAAATTTGAAGTGAAGCTGAAAAATGAGAATCAACAGATGCAAGTTGCAGCACAATATGTGGTATTAATTAATTAATTTATAAAGTCTGAGAAAAGTTAAATACTAGAACAGGAGCTCAGAGAAGATGAGGAGTCTTTATTTTTGGAGATACTCAAAACTTGTCTGTTCAAGGCCCTGAGCTGTTAGAACTGATCTGAGCATTGGTTAAGCTAGAGACCTCAGAGGTTTTTTCCATTTTGCTTAGTTCTGCAATTCTGAGACTGCTTGGAGACATAGTTGTCCCCTGCCCCCAGCCAATGTATTTAGTTAAACAGTGATTATGGTATTTTTGTTTATACATCTTTAAATAATGTGAAGAATTATGCTGCCAAATTGCAACACATCAGTGAGCAATTCCTCACCAGGAGTTGAAAGCATGATTAAGAAATGCTTACATTGACAAGAAAAAAGTAGTCAACATCTTCAGACTGTCATACTCTGTCATTGAAGATTGGGACCGATAATCCCCATTAGCACCTCTCTGTATGAGGAGGAAATATGTATTCCTAATGACAGTGCTACAACTGTTTCCATAAAAGCTAAACAGACAAAAACATGAAGTACCAATACTCACTTTCTGATAAAGCCAGTGAAGCCATTAAATCACTTTGGAGTCAAAACAGAAATGCAAAATCAGCAAGTCATGGTGGAGCAGTTAAAATATTTTATCAATTCACAACAAAGGGTGATGTTGAAACATTTACCACAGAGTTACTTCCTTCTGTTAAAAAAGATGAGATATCTTCAGAAAACAAGATGTCAAAGGGAGAAATTAGAAAAAGCTGACAGATGAAGTCTTAGTAAGTTATCAAAAGGTCTTCAGGAATTTAAGAGGGAACTACTAGCATATAGTAGTTCTCATCTACACTACATGAGATGCTATACTGGAGGGAACATTTCCTTACTATGCTAGGAGGAAGAAAGTGTTTTACTTCTGTTTGGTTATGTGGCAAGTGCAGATTTATGTACCACTGAGGGTTTTCTTTCATGGTCAGTAAATTAATCACTATCAAAGGGTAAGTTGTCTGTGGTATGACCAGGTCATAGCCTGTGTTTCAATGAACAATTCTATTAAATAGAGGGAAATTCTAGATAAAGTTTTATTAACAGAGCCATAGAGTATACAAACTATTTATTCTACAATTGATATTTTCAAGGTGTCAAAGTTCTACATCAAAGCTTATGAAATAAAAGCATTGATATTTTGTTTGAAATAGCTTAGGTCTAAAAACAAGCAGAAGGAAAATATTTCTGTTTTGAGTAGCAAAGTTGTCCTTTGAATAAGGAAAAAATATTTCTTATTTCATATATAAAATTTATGTGATATAAAACACAGATTGAGTGTGCCAAACAAGTTCATTTCTCTTCTACTATTTGTTCATAAGATTTCTTTAAATGACTCCAAATTGACCTGAGAACATTCCTTTAATTACTAGTGAATTTAGTATATCTAGTACATGTGGTACATTTTGCCAAAGAACAGTGTGATGGGCAGGAGGAGTAGCCCTAATGGTTACATAGTTTTAGATGAAGCAGCACCCTTGAATGCAGTGTCACCATAGTCACCCAGGTCAGCTTATTGTGATGCTTTAATGCAAGGACTGGTCTTCAGGGTGAGCACTTGAATGGCTAATTTGGGAGTCTTAAAGAGCAATGCAACAGTGCAGCACTGCATAACATGCTAGTAAGAGCCTATGGGATTACTCTGTACAGTTTTGATGTCCATAGTGATGTAAAGTAAGTCAGAAGGCACTGCAGAGAGACAAGACCTAGAAACACTGCTCATGATAAGAAATTGAGGGGATCAGCCTACTCAATCTACTCAAGAGAAAGTTGAGAGATTACTTGATTTAGGTGTATTAGTTCCCGCCATGGAGACAGGCAAGTAGATCGCTCTTTACTGCTAACAGAAAAATATGTAACAATGTGATGGTTGTCATCTGAAATTTAGATTAAAATATTACAATTTTAAAATGTTATCTATTGGAACTACTTGCTTCAAGATGGGTTACATTTCCATGATTTGAAGGTTTTAAATAAAAAGTGGTTACCTTTCTAATATACATACTACAAAGGTCAAACAGAAAATACAGGCCAAGGGCAAAAATCATGTAATCAGACTTGATGAGTTTCTTTGTCCTGCCAGTGCTGTTTATTGCCTCCAGCTTTACCCTATCTTGTCAGATCTCTATCTCTGCCAGCACCTACCCATCCTCTGTCCATTTTCCAGTCCTGGTCACCTTCAAAAAAATTTTGCTGTTCAGTTCTCATATTATGTTTCTTGTTTCAGACTAGACAGTTTTCATGAATGATATTTTTCTCACCTAAACCTCCCTCTAGTCCTCTTTGCATTCAAATCAGCAAGAACTGCTGCCCAGGTCTAGCTGAGAAGACCATTAAGACCACAGAAGACCACTATACGAATCATTGCCAGACCATGCGCTCAGGTGCTACCATCCATTTCTGCATATTCTTTAATGGTTAGCACATTCATTGATATATATTTGGCTCACAGCAACTAATATTTTATAAGAGAGGTGCCATACGTAGTTTAGGGCATAAGATGTTCCAAAGGTGAAAAACATACACAAAGCCACACTGTTTTTGAGGGGTAAGAGAGTTAAACCATACAGATGCAAGACACTCAAGGCCATTTATACTCAGACAGAGAGCAGATCCTGCAATATTTTTATTTATTATTACAGTAGTAGCTGAAGAGCATGGGAGAGAGGAAACTGCCTGCTCCCTGTTTACTTCTACGGCCCTGGGCATAATCCATCCCATCCTTTGGCAGTCCAGAACTGCAGCATCAGATGAAACCTGGGATAGTGCCTACTTTGTTCAGAAAAAAAACAGAACTGAATTCACATGTTTAATCAAAGTTCTCCACAGAGAATGAGTGAACTGCAGTTTTGAAAATGTCAGTGCTAGGATGTGGCCCAATTAAACAGGTTTTCTCAGACGTGTCATAAAAGCTCAACCCTGCTCAAATGCTGCTGTTGACAAGATGGGGATTTGCTAAGCCAAGGTGTTTTAGAAAAGTTCACCAAAACTCAACTGGTTTTCTTTTAATCCCCTCCAAAATTCTTTCTGAAAGAGTACAGAACACATCTGATATAGAAAGTTTTATCCCCAGTAGTTAAACTTGAAATAGGCTCTTGGTCTAAGAAATGTGAGAAAGTGTTGGTAAAAGGCATTGCTATCAACCGTGCAAGTAATACAACAGTCTACTGCGGAAGCTAAAATAGGAGAGGATATGAGTCCTGTGCGACTCCATTCTTTACAGTACAAGCTGGATGATGTCTAGTGAGCTTGTTTAAAATTCTTTGGTTTTAAATTTGTCTACCAAGGTCATTTAAAAGTGTTTTCAAACTGAGGCACAGTTAGTGTGGCCTTGACTAATTCATTCTGCAGGTATTTGCAAAGTCTAGGCTAGTTATGCTAGGCCCTCTCACTTCTTGGAGAAAGAGAATTTTGTTCCTCTAGAAGATGAGCTCAGGTTTACAGCTGGCAACCAACTTTAGGTGCTCTGAACAGCCCCAGGAGGAACATGCCTCTCTGTATCAAATAAGACTCACCTGCTTAGGTTAAAGCAGGACTTTATACATACCCTGTCCCCAGATCCCTGTTTCACATTCTTCACCATTAGTTTGCTATTTCCATACCTTTACTAGCATCTATATTACCTTATATAATGGGGCACACGAAGGACATAGCTTTCCAGCCTTTCATTTGAATGTTCTTTGCAGATTTCAGCACAGACCTTTTACATTGCCTGCTTTTTGTTTTGTATTAAAGACCTGTTTTTTTGTTTGTTTGTTTGTTTTGTTTTGTTTTTGTTTTGTTTTGTTTTAAATTAGAGGTGTTTTTCTGTGCCTGATGGTGTGTGAAATGACATGCCATCCTGCACCATCAGCACATAAATAATTCACATACCACAGTAAATGTACTTACAAGAACCAGGGCTTTCAAAGCATTATTGACCTCCATGACCTTTTTTATTTTCGGTGGATGAAGTTATTTTTCCTTTTATTTATAGAGCGCATAAGATGCTCAGATATTACTGTAATGGCTGAGGCATCAACATAAGATAAAGGGCTAATGGTGGAACATTAACATTGCTCCACAGCATTTTAAAAAATGGTCTGAGTTTCATTTCATTACATATCTTATTAAGCACTGTAAGTTCCTGTCATGTCCTATGTCTCACAAGAAATGTCAGTGAGACAAATATTGCCTCCTATAATCTCACAAAGGCTTGTGTTTACTTTGCAACTGAACCATAAACGTAACCCAAATAATATCTTTTAAAAATCACATTTAAATCACATTCACATCACTTCAGAAGATGTATGATATAGATGGGATATCAAACAAAGAATGCCAATATTATATATTTTGTTTTCTATTAGTTACCATTATGACAATTTCTGTACTGCTTTTGTACTTGGAATATATTAGTAATTTACTAATGCTTGTGAGTAGCCCTCTGACAAATCTAGGGAAAGCATGTTCAAGCAGGATCTATGAGAGATTACTCACTATAGACAGTTATAGAAAACTGCACCATTATTTATCTGTAGCATACCTCTAAAGTCACTGAGAGTTTCACTATAGACTTAATCATAGTGATCTTATCCTTTCAAGTAATTTCTTAAATTTAAGACCTGTAGAAAGGTGACTAAAAAATTCATCAGTCAGCTATCCCATTCTATCCTATTTGTCCTTAAAGGGACAAAATTGGTCATTTATAGGCCCGGCAAAGAAAGATTAGCTGGTTAGCAGGGGAAATAATTAGTGCTAGGTAACTACTACAGTTACACAAACTGTTTTACTCTTCACAAACACCATAAAGTACTGACACTTCAGTTCATATATATATGATATATATACAAACATATATATATATATCTTTTAAACAGTGTGCTCAGTTTTTTCCAGTCTCTTCATTCATTATTCATAGCTAATGACATGTTTTCTCAAGCTGCATCCTTCTCGTCCTGCAGTCTCAGCACAAATCCTTACTATGGGACTCTTGGGCTTACCTCTACGTACACTAAGCCCTCTTTTACACAGCTTTTTAGTGGGATGATTTCTGCCAGTGCTTACAAAACCGGTTTTATATCCCCTGTCCATTTTGGTAAATAGAGGGTGACCCCCACAAAATAAATATTCAGTTTCAAATATAGACAGAGTAACAGATTATTTTGATAAGGATACGGGAAACTGCAGGCCTGTCAGTCTGACCTTGGTGCCAGGGAAGCTCATGAAGTAGATTATCCTGAATGCCATCATGCAGTACTTAAAGGAAACGAGGTGATGAGGCCTAGTCAGCATGAGTTTATCAAAGGAAGATCCTGCCTGATGAACCTGATCTCCTTCTACAACAAGGCAATATGCTCAGTGGAGGACAGAAAGGCTGTGGATGTGATTCAGTAAGGTTTTGACACCATTTCTCACTTCATTCACCTGAAGAAGCTGGCTGCTAAAGGCCTGAACAGGTGTACGCTTCATTGGGTTAAAAACTGTCTGGGTGGACAATTTTTTTGTATGATGTGGCTTTATGACAAGTAGGTATTTGATATTCATTACAAGGCTGAAATTGAGATGTTAGAGGGCCCAAAAAAGGAACCAGTCCATAAGCTACCCTCCTTGGTAAATTTAAGGCTGCATTATGTGTAAGTCAAGGTGAGAATTAGGCTATGATTTCCAGTGACTCATAAGTCTTTGATAATGAATAAGATTTACCTGTATGGCATGTCTGGATAAACTAAAAATAAACAACAGGAACAAACACAATAAATTCTGAATTCCTACAAATGATGCAGTATGTGAAATGTGGCTTTGAATACATTTGAATTGCGCAGACCAACTTTTAGTTAATGTGAAATTCTTTATGTGTGTCCTGTGAAGAACATACAAAAAAGAAAAAAAAAAAAAAGCAATATAACAAATAAAATTTGTCTTAAAGTTTTTATTGCACTGCACTTACTAAAGCCACAGTGTTTTGGATGGGCCTCTTTCGACTGTATGTTCACTGAAGGCTCCGTGTTAGGTGTTGAACCCCCTTGAGAAGACTCTGCTTCCTTCAGCTCTGTTTGCTTCAAAGGAAACTTAAGACTGTTCAGCGGCAGTCACCTTTTGTGTGAGCTGAACTCTCTGCTCAGATTTGCAGGTAGCAACTATGGGATACAGGAACCATCATTCATGCATTTATAGGAGCAGTGAAAATTTTGCAACTGACTGTAAACTATAGATCTTCTTGAGTGGGAAGACATACTAACCTGTGGAAGCTCCAGTAGAAAGCATTATGTAGAATTGTAAGAAAGAACCAAATACTGATTTGTTTGATGTTTGTGAAATATAACATACAATTAACTGTTGTCACTGTAGTGTTGATGCTGCATTTGATGAGCTAAGTTTCTGAACTTGAACAATTTATTTTTACACTTAATTTCTTGATCTAAAGAGATAGTTGCACAAATGAACTGTTTGCTTTACATCTGAAGATGCTTTATTGTGCTGTATTCATGCTGTCTGTGCATTTTGTAGAGCAATTTAAAGTGCTTATACAAAGTGTTTTCCTGTGTAAATTGGATTCATTTACTGCTTGCAGAACTTCAGTCCAGTACCAACTATAACAATAACACATTTCCAGATATTTTCAAAGAACCTATACTGTTCTGTTAAATTTCAAATTCTGATTTTGAATAGAGACATAAGTTCAGTAAATAATGCTTAATTTCACATGAAAAACATAAGAGCTCTTATATCACAATTCAGTAGCTGCTGTAGTAATGAATTATGTCTCACAGAGAGAACTCAGTCTCTGTACTGAGCTGGGATACCTATTCCATCTCTTGCCCATGAGGGTGCATATTTCAATCCAGTGATTTCAAGTGGAGATTCATCAAGGTTACAGTAAATAAATGTCAGGAATATGTCATATTGACAGAAGAAAATAAGTTAACAAAATGAGAATCAACACTTTGTTCCTGTCTTTGCCAAGGAAAGATTTTCAGAAAATACCTCTAAATATCTATTATTTAAACTGTGTTGTACTTTTTGTGGGTCTGTACATAAAAATGGAACAGGTAAAATGGTCAGTTTTTTGCTCTACAATTCCAATCCCACACACAATGTAAAGTACTCCAAACCTTTACTTGTATAAAACTCAGAATTACAGTGTAGAACAAAATATACATATGTGTGTATGTTTGAAATTATTTCTTTTCTCTCTCTTTAAATTTTTTTTTTTTTTTCTCACTTTAGGAGGCAGAAAAATCCTTTCCCTTTTCTTATTCCTTCATATAAAAGAAAGAATAATTCTTTCCCAAAAGAATTGTATCTGTAGGAAAATATTACATGAGCAATCTTCAAGGAGTGGCCAGACTTTGCAGATCTGACCAGGGAGCTCTGATTCTTCTTCAGATGTATCAGTCTAGAAAAACAGGAGATCGTACTCTGAAAATGGCAATCTCAGACTTCTGTAGGCCAGATTTGATGCTGACAGGTAAGCTTTGTAGTGCTGGTGTTGCAATAATAATTACTTATTACTTTATAATTCACTCAATTTGAATTATCTGATCAAGGAGAAAAGTCAGTATGATTCCAATAAGCAAAATCAAATATTAGTAAACAGAGTTGGGATAAAAGGGAAGAGTAAAAGTGGGGAACAGAAAAAAAGAATAATCAAATACCTCAAATTGATGTATATTTGTATATACATATATTTAATTAATACATGTAATAAAAATATATCAACTGAGATGCAATTTCAGTCACAAATAACTTCTTAACTAACAATCCGTGTTCAATCTAAAATAAGTAATAATTTATCAACCTCTACATCAGACCAAGATAAAGAGTTAAGTCTGCTACTGAGCTTGGTCTCTATTGTTTTCCAGTCCAGTGAGGAATCATTTTTATCACTGCCATAGGCATCAATGTACAACATTTCAGGTTAAAACAAATAATGTAGTGTATGTCACTTGTCTCCCACCAAGGCTACTGTCCCTGTCTGGGTCAGTGTTGAGCAAATATTCCATTTAAGGGACAAGCATTCAGTACCACCCAAGTTATCTGACAGAAAATAGAAATTTCAGTCAAGCCTATTAACTACACAGGCAGTAACACAGATGTTTGCACATTGAGCAGGCTATTACTTGAGGGAGCGAGGGTGCTGGCACTCCAGTCTTTAAATTCTCCACATAGAAGGAAACACCACCTGGAGCAGGAAATGATCCAGGGACAAGCAACCAAAGAGAAAAGGGTGGGTGGAAAGGAAGCGGGAGGAGATCTATTGAAGGAAGAAATGTCTGTCATGTTCTTGCCAGCTGCTTTTTCTTTCTATTGAAATGCAGGTTTGTCTCTGTTCCTGTTCAAGCTGGGGGGAGTGTGGGGGGTGTGGGTATGTGTGTGTGTAGGATCTTCAATCTGCTGCATTTGCCCCACAGAAGGTGGGAGTCAGCCCATGAAGCTCAGCAGCTCCCCAAGCCATATGGGAGGCTCAGAAGAGGACGTGAGAAAAGTATGTGGGGGCTCAACCTGAACAGGAGGTTGAGCAGTGGTATATCTATTGTAACACAGCAGCACGCATATCATGAGTCTTTATCCAGTGTGCCAGAAGGCTTTTTCAGTCAGGATTACACCATCAAAGCATCTCAGTATCACTCAGTAGTGTTGATTTTGAAAAAAAAAAAAAAATTGTGAAAATAAAACATCTGTCAGAGCAGCATATATATTATTACAAAAAGAAAGGAAAAAAACAACTTGCATTGCATGAAAATCTGGCCATGAAGTCAAAGTCTAATCCAAATCACTCAGGAGACCATCTTTGGAATAAGGCCATCTCGGAGTTACTAGACAAAATGGATGCCGTTAGTTTCTGCTGTAGCAATAACAAGGTTTATAGCTGCAACAGCCATATTGCCTTTCAGGATTTTTTTCCTTTCACCGAAGCCTTTCTGCAATTGCAAAGCCTAAATAACCATTGTGCCCAGTGACCAAAAGCTGCCTATTGTTTCCTGCCTCTTACACAGCTTAATGAGAGTTTCTGGGGTGGATATAGACATATGTTTAGAGTTTATATGGCAATAAAAGCGTCTGAGTTCCATCATAATGCTAAATGTAAATGAAGGCTGTGGAGGACTGCACAAAGGCTACAGAAATAGCCTCAAGTCCTGGGCACTCTGTTTGCCATTACAGGAGGATGAGCCTCCAAACCCTCAGAGAAACCCCTGCCAGCTGTGGGGATCCCTCGCAGGGGACTCTAAGCCAGAACCATCCACTGAAATAAAGCTGGCCCAAGAGCACAACCCAGCCCACAGTTCAGAACAACAACAAAATAAAAATAAAAAACAACAAACCAGCCCTAAAGTTATATGTTTCTCATGCTGTTTTTTCCTAGTTTATGTGGTGTACAACAAGAACATGGTGGGTTGCATTTGAAAAGACAAAGTCAAGCCCTTGGCTTAGAGCACATAGAAGTGTTGGCCACTCCACAGATGAATTTATTTATCATTTATACCCCTGTATATTTTCTGCTGTTTTAAAATTATCAATCAATAACTCTCTCTGTCATACTTTTCCCCAACTTTTTATCTGTATTCTATGTTAACCCAGCCACCATTTTCTCCATTCCCTTAGGTTCCAGTGAGCAGGAAAAACAATTGGGATTAAGCTGAATGATTTCTTAGGGGTAATAGGGAAAGGCTCTCATCAAGATACAGTGTGTAAAGTTAAGTGTAAAACCTATTTCTTCCACCTTGAGCCTGGGCTTGGTTGCCTTAAGTCCAAGTTTCCACAAGTATTACTATTTTTATTTTTATTTTTTCCCCCAAAGTGCTATCCAGATATAATTAGGTTTTGGTTGTTTATAGTTTCGTGAATCTGGCAGCCCAAGGGAAGCAACAGCTGTAGCAACACATCTACATTACTTGCCTCCTGGACATAGGCAAAGACACTATTTAGGATGTGAAGAGCCAGCCAGACACATCTGGAGAGCACTGGTCTCACCCAATTCGTTTTCAAAAGTTGGAACTACCTCTTTTGGAATTTGCTGGAGTTCTGCATGTGTGAACATGATCTAAAGCTCATTGAAGTAGGTCTGAATACCCTTTGAGATCAAGCTGACAAAAACACAGTAGGATATAAGTGGAGTTGATAACACATGCACACACTGAAAGGCTGAACTTTGCCTATATGCGCAGTTGAAAGAGCATCACCAAAAGGAATTTGTTCTCAATGAAGAGGCATCCAGTTTATTCACAGGTAGGAACCTGTGAACTCACTTTGCGTGATGCACAGACATCAGCTATGTAGTCAGACATTTCTTACAACTGTGCTGCCCAAAACCACCCATAGTTTGAGTGCCCTGCACTCTGCTGTGCTGCCCAATCCATCACTGGTGTGGTCTGGTGATAGCCTGTGCTAGGAAATAAAATATGCAGGAATACTGTCTGCTTCAAGACCTGCCAGAACTTTGTTGCTATACCATCTGGGCTGTTTTTATTTATCCAGCTGTGATTTCTTTGGGTTTTGCATTTTTAATTAACACAGTTTTGAAAGACGAGCAACTTTTGTTTAACCTCTTCAGCTCTGTGCCATGTAAGTGAGGCAAATTGTATATTCAACCACAAAAGCTCTCAAATTCAAAGCACCATCTCTTGAAATTCTTGTATGTCCAGGAAGTTATCGTGGGTTGTTATTCTACGTGAATTTATCGTGGATTGTTATCCCACAAGCTGTGATGAATTCCAGCATCATCAGGTAACGCTTTTTTTTTTTTTTTTTTTTTTTTTTTTTTTTTTTTTAAGTGGGAAGAAGACAAACAGGTGGTGAGAGAGAGAAAGGCTTTAGAAAACAAAACTCAGTCATTCGACTGCTAAGTCACTGTCCTATATCTGTATATTTTTTACTGCCCATAAAAAAAATTCTCAGCTTTAGAATCATGTTATAGAGTCTGACCTCACAGGTAAGCCCACAACTGTGCACATGTCCATCAGATTTGCCAAGTTGTCCACTGGTAATTTAAAAACACTGAACAGAGATTTGGCAATGACACCCATTTAGATAGGCAACAATGGGCAAGTACATGCAAGTGACATCCTGCTGTCATTTGCTACAGCAGATAAAGACCGTGATCTTGGCAACTCCTGTGCATGGTCTTAACTTATTGAGAAGATAACTTCAAATGGGCTTAAAACTTAAGCACAGGAATATCTGTGTGAATAAAACCTAATCCCTTGATCACTGGCACTGCAGGGTTTCATAAAGATATTGGCTGGTCTATTCTTTTTGTTAACTTACGTACAGAAAATATAACTTTTGGATACTATTTTGCATGTTTTCCTGCAGTTCACCTTTTGTTATTATTTCAAGGTTATCTTTCCACAAATCAATCTAAGCAGTGCAACTCAGTTTCCTGAACTGAAATTTATACTGCTACTTTAGTACCTCACACAGTCCCTCTTGGTGTCCGTATTTAATTCAGTAAAATATCAACCCTTTACACATATAAACAGTAATGTTCAAGAGGAATATCATACCCCGTAAAGATTATCATCCCCCTCAATCTAGAAACTAAACCAAATAATGTGGCAAGCTATTCTAAGCTCTGTGGTAAATGAGAAACATAAACATATTAAGAATAAAACATGTTAGTTGGCAATTAGTCATTAAAATATAAATTCTTGCCTCCATCAACCTTGCTGAAAGCATGCCTGTATGCTCTCTGCACAGCTTCATGCTTTTTGCTGAAAGTCATGGCAGGAGAAAAGAGGTGCTCTCAGTCCAGTGATGATCATTTAATTGAGAAGGAATTCACGTCCATCCTGCCCAGCAGTGCTCTCTGTAGCACCCTGCTATCATCAGGAATAATGTTCATAAGCCAGCCCAAGGGAAAACTTTAGCCCAGGAGAAGAAGAAAGTCATATGCATTACAATTAACACATCTGCAGACACATGTTTGGAGAATGTCCTGGGGAATATGGATGCAATCTGCTCTTTTTACATATCCCATCTAAGCTTAACTTTTATGCAGTTCCTGTAACAGTTCTAAAATAAGAGCTCACATTCCCGACTGACAATGGTAGGTGCTTTTGAAGGTTTCCAAAAGAAAATACAAAAGTTTTAGACAGGATATCTCTCTCTCTCTGTCCTTTCTCTCTCTTTTTTTTTTTTTTTTTTTTTTTTTTTAAATCCAAATAATTTTGCAGAAATAATCTTTCAAAATTCACATTAGGACTGACGTACAGATTTTCCATGGCAGAGATTTAAGTGGAAAATGTAGTAAATGTAAAATGGTAGTATAGAGTTAAGAATATAAAAATTTCCAGCTGACTACTAGAACTACCTAAATTAGCATTAAAGATCAGGCATAAGTTTTAGATAAGTCCAGTCCCAAGCATCAGACCCAGCCAATGAGTATCACCTCAGCAGAATGTATTGAGGTCCTCGAACAATATGACTTTAGCTCTGTCTTTGCTCATCCTTATAATACATGGGCTTAAATGTCTGGATTCCACAGAAAGGAAATCTGGTAGAGATCTCACAATGACTCACAATGATTTATTTACTCTCTCCCTGTTGGGAGTGATAACCTGACTCACAAAAACAAACAAACAAACAGACAAACAAAAAACAACAAAGAGAGAGAGAGAAAGAAAGAGAAGATTTTTTTATTATTATTATTATTTTAATATGTTAGAGATTTTGCAGCCTTGAAAATGTACAGTAGCACCTGTCCTTGAAAGACAGGGAAGAATTTTAGTTACCAGCACATCCTCCTTTTTGTTCATCATAACATTGTCTTGATTGTAGGTTTAAATAGATTTATTAACTGTGAATGACATGGTTACTCTGAGAAGCTGCAGAAAGTTTATTCAGATGCCTAACTGTACAGTCCAAAATTCAGGAATTAATTTTCTTAATGTTCCAAATCTACTGAAATGTTTTGCAGAAAATTCATTCTACCACATCTAATAAGGCTTCCCCCCACATGCACTATCATTACATTTCTTCAAAGCATTTCCAATAAGAACACTCCAAATTATGTCCCCTCAGCTAGTTCATCTGTTCAGTCAATAAGCAACATTTTATTGCTTTTATGAATTAAGCCCACTTTACATCCAATCATTTTGCAAACATCTGTAGCCAAATCAGTCTAGGGAGCTTTTGAAAAATCAATCAGTAGGGAACAGCTTTCACTTTTTTTAATTTAATTTTAATAAAGTATTTACACATGTTTACTACACATGAAATAGAAAACACAGTAAGTTTGGTTGTCATATTTGAACATTGCAGTGAAGCCCACCTTGCAGGTATAACTTTTACTTATTTACTGTGGTGTGTAGGAAGGCAACAGTATATTGATTTTCTTTCTTCTACTATCTTTGTTGATTAGGAAGCTAGAAAGAGGGCAAGGAAATGGTTTTGAGACAATGTAAAGAATTTCATTTTAGAGAATATATATATATATTTTCACTTGGAAAATGCTGATATAAAGTTCAAACTTTTCCAAAGGATGTGCAAGCTAGTTTTCAAAGGAATTAATCTGCTGTTTAAAATGAGAAAGCATCCTACCCAAAGCATCTTACCTCAGGTGAACCCAAAGTTTATAATATTTGCACAGACCTCTTCAAGAAAAAACTCCTTTCATTCAACTGAAGGACATGACACCATTCTCTTATTTCCTAGATGCTAGATAAAACTGGAATATTCCCATGTGAAAATGTATGCTTTTTCACTTTGAAGTGGCTTAGTTTTCTCCCATTATAGAATTGGAAAATTGTACAGATTTTGAAAACAATTTTGATATGGGATTTTTTTTTTTATTTTTTTTTTTCCCCCAGCTATCATTGGAATCAAGCAAGTTAGTGATAACTTCCCAATTTGAAGATTTGTGAGGCAAGTTGGCATCAGTATGTCTTTCTGCAAAATAGAAATAATTTCCTTCATTCTACCTTTGCTTACTTTCTCTAACTGAGCTAGAAGTATTTTTGGATGGTTTGTTACATATATATATATATATATATATATTTGCAATGCAGTGCAAATTAATAGCAGTAAGCTGTGCTGATCTGGTGTCTCCTCTGGTTCACATGGGAGTTAAGAGGGACATATTTATGTCTGAATAACCTTGGAAGAAAAGCACATCAATTAAGAAGAACTAGAGCAAACTGTGATAAACTGAAGCAAATCTTTGGAGTGGTGACTTTAAAAAAGTACTAGTTTTATCAAAGTTGATTATACTTATCTAAGGTAACTATCTCAGTGACTATGATACTTCCTGGTATCAGTTATTTCTGAGTTAACAAATCCAATAATGAGGATAGTAATGAGAATGGAGTTATCGGGAACTGAGTTCTCAGTTATCTAAACATCTGATAAGTTCCTGGCATTTTACTATATGTATACATCTTCCGTGGAAATGGATGTTGAGTCCTTTAGCGCAACAAGTTTATGAATTGACATAATTTGCATAGAAAATACTTTACATTTTTAAGCCTAGCAAAGGGCAAGTAAAATGTTTCATCCTGTGAATTTTATTCCTGATATCATGTTAGGGGAATTCAGTTGAAAACTTCTACCTATTTCATATCCTGTAAAGGTACCTTGTAGAGATACTTACACAAATGTAAAATAAACCAGAATTTTAATGCATTTCATAGGTGTATTTGTCTGCCTTCATTCAGGAGAAGGTGGAAAAGTTGCCACCACAAGGAGCCAGTGGATTTCTGTTTCCCAACAGTGCAACTGTTTGATGCAGAATTGCTCTAGCCTGGTCCCTGAGACCACTTCCAGTCCTTTAAGAGAAAAAGGGCTTATGGGAGCAATAAAGATCCTTTCCTGAAATTCAATCAATGCTTGGCACCAACCAGCCCACAAAGAGATCATCTGAAGTCACATTGTCCCAGAGTGCCAGGAATCATATTTTGGAGCCATCAGGATGGAGTGACCTTGCAGGATACATCCACTGGTGGTAGAGATCCGTTCTGTTCAACTAGAGCTTTAACACCTCCACCTCCAATCTCTCCTCACCATTTTAGGATGCTGTCACATGGGACCACTGCTCCCAGTACTTGACCTGAGTTCTTTGCGTCTTGTCCTTGCTACACACTGGTTCTGTGGGACACCAGTTTCACATTGCAGGAAGCTCTAGTAAAATGAAACAGCTTGACTCCACGCAGTCTTCTTTTCATTTTACTAGTGTCTTCCTTACTCTGCTTGGTTACTCTTCCTAGGTAATCTGCTTTTATTCTTTTGGTCTGTGATCCGTGGGAATAACCTTGCTGTGCAATTAACATGGGTACCCAGCCTGCACGTTAACTATTTTTAAAAAGGTTCTTACATGTGCTTAATATACATTGCTGGCATTTTATTTGGGAAGGTCTTTTGAGTATTTTCTCAGAAGTACTGAACTGTTTATTGATGTCATAATTAATCGTGTCACTTCTGATGTTTGCTTTTCTGGACACCATTTCATGTTATTTAGAAATAAAACAAATGAGTTTGTTTTGTGCTTGCTTCTCCCCCCCCCCAACCTTTTTTTTCCCAAACCATTCAATTAATTAAATAAATAAATAAATAAATAAAATGGAAGAAAATTTAATTTAAAAAGTAACTAAAATATTTTTATTTCAAAAGGAAAATTTAGATTATAGCCTGGTGTTTAACTAGAGCTGGAGATCATGTGTTTGCAACTGGTATATCAATATCTTTTACAAGCTTTACCTAGGAGCTCTAGGGCTAATGATTATAATGATTAAAAAATGATTAAAAAATGATTAAAAATCATAGCATTTCTGCCAGCACCTTTGTAGGTTTCTATCCCTAAATGGGGTAAAAATAAATAAATAAATAAATAAAATAGTTGATTTAGTATTCACCACATCTGAAGAACTGGAAACCTCATTGTAGAGGCTACAGGTAATAAAGAAAGAAACCTCCTGAAGCAGATCAGCTGTTGATGTAATAGAAGTATTTTGTGCTGGCAGAAGATCTGTCTAGGAAGCTCTTGTTCAGCTTTCCCCCATCCTTTCCTTGAATCCTCATCCCACATACTTCTCTTTCTCTTCCCTTTCTCAACATTTCCTCACTGACCCCCAGCAGTGCCGGGGATTCAAATGGGGATCTGTTCTTTAACAGAAGCAGCAGAGAACTTCAGCAGAGATGAAATCAAACGTTCAAAGAGAGAAATACCCTCACATCTCCCCCTGAAATGGTTCTGCAGCATGAGATTCCTGCAAACAAAAGACAACAAATGAGAGGGCAAATATCTTTGTAGCCTTGTGACCTGGAATGTTGTGCTATTTTTGTTCTTTGCCCAGCAACTGTGTAACCCCAGTGCAAAATGCATTTCTGTCTCTGGGAACTTGAGTCTATCCGAGGAGCTACATGTGAAAGCCAACAACATGAGTGTTTAAATGCGGCACCTCCTGATACAGATAGATGCTTCTTTAATTTGTGCCTTGTAAACTCAGGGACAAAATAACCCTCATGAATCAAGGTCACCTGAGTAACCACAACCATTAGATTGCCATCGCCTGGCACTGCTTTCCAGCAGAGCTTTCCTATGGATGTGGTATTTGAAATGTGACAGCAATGTCATGGATGTGACAGCTTTTCCTGCACACTGGGTGCCAAGGGCTCGTGGTGGGCTCTGGTGCCTGCCTACCTTGCTTTGTCACATCAGGGCTCTGCATGCAAGTGCCTCTGTTTGTGAACTACAATCAAGATGTAGCAGTGCTATAACGATTTTGAAAACTAGCATTAAGGAACTAGGTTCAATGTTAAAGATTCAAGTTCCCATTTAAGCTCCCTTCCCAGAGGAGCTTCACCTCTAACTGCTGTCTCTTTTGGTCTGATCTCTGTGTCTGGTTTGAGAGAAACCACCCTGGAATGATTCCTGCACTGAGTTCAGTGCTAATAGTAGGGATGCTGACAGTTTACAAGAGAAAGTAGCACTCAAGGTAAGCCATACTGCAAACTTTTGAGTTTGGTTTATGCTGCTGTACATATCAGCCGGCAGGATTGCAGCCATACTTGAGTTCATAGCTTCCCCAAGCAGCCTTTGCTTGGCAGGTTTCAGTCTGTGCTGATCCAGGTTTAGGTAACATCTAATGAGCAGGATTCAGCCTTTTCTTCAGCCACATCTTCTCACTTAGTGGTTTGTTTTACCCTCCCACTTGTGTTTTAATAGCCTCTAAAACTTGTATGTCTATTGCAGTCAGCAAAAACAGTCAGTGTTGGGATTCAGACTCTCACAGACAAACTGTCAAAAATGAAACCAACTGTTCATTAACATTTTAAACAGCAAAGAAAAGATCTGGGGATCTATACCGTTGGTTTTCCCATTAAACTGTTAGCATAAGAAGTGTAACTAGTATCTAAACATTTCTATTCTTAACTTTGGACATCAAGGTAAGAAATTATTATTATTATTTTTTATATAACTAATCTTTATGAGATGCTAATTGCCAGATTTGAAAACACTTCCAACCTACATAATTTCATTATTTACAATATTAACTACTAAAGCAAAGAGAATTGTTTTTGACATCCCCTGGACAAAGACCAGAATGGAGATTTGCATCAGTGCTCTGGTAAACAAATGATCATCAAAGAAAGATTAAAACACAGAGGTGTTTTCCATTCTTCCTCTGTATTCCTCCCTCTCTGCCCCCCCTTCCAGTTTTGCTTCTCCTGTCATTACAAGTATCTCAGCTGCATTTTCAAATGTTTGATTATCATGTAAGCATACACTATAAAATGGTACATAATGGCTTCATAACCCATATGTTCCCTACCATGACAGAACAAAAGCATTTCTTGTGTTTAGTTGCAGAAACTAAATAGGAACCGTTCATTCAAATCTTCAACTTCCCCAAAATGAAACACAGAAAGTAGGTGTGAGCTACAATGTTCTATGCAATCCAATGCAAATGTATGCAAATTTCTTCATATTAGAATCATTGTCTAGTTGTCATCCTCACATGGGGCACATCAAAGCCATATGACCTGATTTTGCACCTGCTGTTTAATTAAATTTACAAGGCAGACACTCTCTCTACTCCCGGTGATATACAAATCCATTTTTACTACCACAGCTTCTAATTTACAAGGTAGTCGACTGCTGTGTTTCACCATCAATAGCTGCCCAACTGCTCTTTGTTAAAGTGAAGATTAAAAACTGAAAACTGTCCAGCATTTGGGCCTATGAATTATAGGAAATATTAAATATGATTTCGCTCTTCACCTTTTTTAAAAAATGGGGTGAAAGGGAAACTATAGTAGGAACATTTCATACCAATTATAACAGCCTTGATTTTTTTCAGTCCCCTGCTGTGAAGAGGCCAAGACACAGCACTTTTGTCAAGTTATCAATAGTTTTTTTTTTCTGTTTTGCAGGAGCCATATGTTGCAATGTAGCAATGCACCAGTGCTAGTAGCAATGATATTAACAAAGCTGTCTCTTTTCCTGGATGATCATGTAAAGTTTTCAGTATTTATGCTATTGAATTCGCATCTTGCTTGGAAATGATTTTACTGATCTTAATTTGATTTATTTTTTTATTTTATTTATTTATTTTTTAATCCCAAACTCAAAACCTGTTACTTTTTACTCCTTCCAGTTTGCAGTCAGTAAGGCTGCAATAAATCAGTATGTCAGAATGCTCAGCACTATGAAATTGTTCTACCCCCTTTAGACCAAGTCCTCAGCTGGAGCTCTACGATAGTTAACTTCACTATTATGCGGGCAATATTAGTCAAACTATGCAGTTCATGAAGTACACAAATTATATGTTACCAAACCCAGCTAACTCAGCTTTATTTCATGTATGTGTGGGTTTAAGTTTGCTTCTGAAATAATTAAAATGATATGTAACTGAGAGCAACTGCTAGCAACACATCACAGGACAGGGGGAAAAATCATCCTGTACTCTTTTTCTTTTATAGACAGAACAAGGAAAAGCAATAATAATAATATTGTATTTACAAGCAATGGGACATCTTCATTGAATCACCTCTAGCCAGAGTCATTAAAATAGCTCTAATCTTGTTTATACTTTTATTAATTTAATGCTATATTCTGTTGTTAGCTCCACAGATAAATGGGAGATATAAAACAAACAAACAAAAACAAAACAAAACAAAACAAAAACAAAAAACAGGGGAACACAAACTTTTCTGCAAAAAGTGGTGGTGTTTATTATAAGCTGCAAGAGAAAAGAGAAATTATTAGGGTTGCCTATGGGTGGCAGCACACGTTCACTCAACAACTACATTTGTCAGAAAAGTTATAAGAAAACCGTACAAACAAATTAAAGGCTTTTTTTTTTTTCTTTTTTCTTTTTTTTTTTTTTTTCTTGAGCAACATGGGGCAAATATCTGAAAATAAAAAATAAGCAGTGCTTTTTGATGCTGCAAATGCCAAACTAAGAGAATAACTATGAAAATAGTGCCTAACACTGCCCACCCCAGAGTCTCCTTTCACTTTTATATATCGGAGCATCTTAGTTCAAAGTCCTGGACTGTTTTCTGCAGGCTTGCTTGTTGCAGCTGCTATGCCTCACTGCAAATAATGCCAGCATAGTTAGGCCCGGAGTTATCAGAAGCAATTCAGTGACATGAGGGTGGTCGTGAGCTAGAGCACTGCCCCACTCTTGCTGGCAAGTGTGGGACCGTAAAAAAATACAGAGATAGTAATTCAGGTGGCTCAGCCTCAAGTGGCTGTGAAGTAAGAGATTTAGCTGTGGCACCTCTGTAAGCTCTCCAAGAAGGACTGATTCTCAGACGGTAACTATCTCAACCCCAAGTCCTGTATTTCTGTGGAGTGCCCATGCCCTCATGTTTTTATTGATACTCTGGAGCCCATACAATTTTCCTTCTGGATTATTCCATATATACCATTTCTGAAGTTGTTTGCCACAGTTTTGCTTAGCCTCCACTGCTTTTACATCAATATCGAGTCCCTTTGGAAAAGTTGTTTCAGTGGAAAGGCCATTAACACTTCTGGGTGTTAACAGCATTATAGGGGTAAGATATGGTGAGACAAAGCATGTATTTCTAGCACAGGCTCCATTCCTTAGCTTGTCCTTGTTTCCCCCTGTCTCTGTGGGAGCTGTTCTTTGTGGGAAGTGAGTGCGCTTTAGATATTGCTCAGAAGGAGCTGCCACACATTCAGTAGTGACTGAAAGCATTCGGCAAAGGACACTTTACAAATGACTCCTAAAGGGCAGGGAAGGAAAAGGAACAGACAAACAAAATACCCACAGAAATTAAAAGTCCACTGACTCATATTTAGGCAACTTTGGACAAAGCTAAAAGACCCAAAGGTAGCTAAGAGTGGAATCTTGCCCAGTGTTCTCACACTTTGTAAATGGACACATGCAATGGTCCTTTGTCTACCTTGGATATTTTGTTATATACATTTTATACACAGAGAAAAAATTAAGACTTAACTCATAAATAAAAAATGACCCAGTTTCAACATAGCCCACTTTAGGTTGCCGTAATACCTTAATTTTCCTGTTGATTCATATTTTAATGAGGAAACTATTATTGCAGTATTTTCATTGCTGAATTAAAATTATAATTAGATATTAAAATGCTAAAGCACAAAAGTAAGTTCTTGCTGAAGGGTATCCTCAGGAAAACAAAGACTTATAAGGGTTGTTATGACTGTGAGAAATTAGATGTGGTCACCAAATTGCATCTGAGTTTTTTGCAATAATAATTACCTCACTAAGAACATACTGGGCTTCATAAAGAATTACTGGATTAAATTTGGTAGCCTGTATAATGAAAAGGTCATACTTGATGATCAGTGTCAAACTTTAGGCCTTAAACTCTATAAATCAAGCAAATCAATGGTAAAAAGCAATAACACTTAGCATTTGCATAGTGTTAAAAAACACAGACCACAGAACTAATAAACCTTCAGGGTCCCCTTTCTAATTAATTTCCTGCTCCACTATTGCATTAACAGTGTTTAATATTTCATTATTATATATTATCTAATATTTTAGTGGCAAATAAAGACTAAGGTATGAAGGTATAATAGGCTCTTCCAGGAGGAATTTAAAATAAATAAGCTATAGATACAAAAAACTGTATTTAAGTGGGTTTATTGATACAAATGAGAAAAACTTCTCAGTTATATTTGGGAATCAGCAAGTAGGACAACAGAAAAAGCATCTTGCAGTTCTCTGATCTGCAAGATCTGGTCCTGAGGAAGGAGGGTTAGATACTAGCAAAGGAGCTGTGAAGACAGCGTGTAAGGGAAGGAAGCAGGAGAGGAGGAGGGATGCAGATTTGCATATGAGTTGGTTAGTGAATGATGTGTGGTTTACAGGTCACAAAGATCCATAGCAAGTATTGTGCTTGTGATGAAGGTAAGAGCATGCATAATGACTCTTATCCCACTTCCAGAGTCTTTGCTGTGTCCTCTGATCAGCCAAACCAGAAAGTTGTTGGCATGAGGCAGGGGAGAAGGAGGTACACACGTGGGCCCTGCAGTGGAGCTGTAGCCACAGCATGTGTGCACATGGTGCCTTGGTTTAGTGGGATGACTACTCCGTGTTGGCAGCCCTATCAGGAATGGCTGGGTAGGAAGGCCGGAAAAGGGGAGGTGAGAATAGGTCTGCTGCACTGGAGAGGATGTATGTAGGTCTGTGGAGTCCTGGAATAGGATGCAGTTGCCCAAAGGTAGGCATTTATTTAATTTCAGGTTCTGTGGTGTATATGGTCCAGCCTCTAGATTGTGCTCCAGAGGTCATAAGCAAATCCTGTGTCACCCATGCAGATGTCTCTGAAACCCTGTTAGCCTTCAAGGCACATTAGGTGCTTATATTTATCTGACAGATGTGCCTTTATTCAACACACCTAGAGAGGCACAACTCAGCTGCCTAACCCTGGTTCTCTCTGAGGTGCGTGGAAGTATCTGCAACACTCAGGCTGGGTGAAGGGACCCAGAGCCTAGGAGAGACGCAAGACCTCCTGGAACAGCAGCTGGGCAGGCAGAACAATGTGGTACATCTTGGGCCAAACATGAGACACCAGCATGCATGCCTCTGAACAGAGCCCTAAATATCCACAGGCAATAATGAGAGATAATGATACGACAACAAATAAGCTTTACTAAGGGGCAAACATTAGCAGCAGGACTGACATAAAAGACAATTTTTAATTGCAGAAATATACCATCAATGTCATAGGAAGACATCACTGTGGTCCATATGTGGGTGTACTGAAAAGTCAATGTGTTGAATTTGTCAGATTGTTTCAGGCAACAAACAAACAAACAATTTTAGAGCAACTGTACTGATCCTTTCAAAACAATTAGGTGAGTTTTCTCTCTCTCATTTTTCTAGTGTGCTTACATGGAATATTAAAAAACAGTGCCTATTCCTTACAAATACTTCATTTTGCCCCTCTGAAATACACAACATGCTTTATTTCAGATAGCACAAGCTGTTTCATTTGAAGGAAGAGGACCTTGGAAGGAAGAGGCTTACATTACTGGGGAGAACAAATATTGATATTATAACCTGGATCAACACATTTTCATTGTGTTTAATTTGATTACCCACATTGTCTTCTCATTAACACTAGCAGCATCTGAATAGCTGAGCTGCAATCTCTTCATCTACCAGTCATGAAAATCACCGTGACTTGTGGTGAACTGCAATCAGCACACAAGCAGTCTCGGTCTGATGGGATTTGGAAAGGGGAGAAAGGGAATATCCACATCGCTTCCTTGAAGTAGTTTGAGCTAAAAGGCTGCAGGTGAACAGCTGAACCACAGCAAACCAAAGGGACCACTGAGACCATTGTTTCCCAGCAACCTACTGGACTAAGTGCATGAATGAAAGGGCTCTGCAAGGTGAGGATGTTTTACAAACCTAATTCTAGCTCACACAGAACATTTTCAGAATATTTCCTTTCTTTTCTAATAACAACTTACCTTTTGAAAAGCAATCCTTTTGTTTGCTTTGGTGTGCTCCTTATAAAGCTAAGGAATAGATAGTACCTTGTAAAGCTTGGGTCACCTTTGTGGTGCTTAACTATAGTCAACAGAGTCCTGAGTTTTCACTGAATTTTCAGTTGAGAGAAAGGGGCTCTGGTTTGGATGGAGAGGGGAACCAAAGTTTTGTCAGTCATAATTATCTCTGAAGCAGGTTACACACTTTAATCATTATTATTTTAAAACTGGAAAGATTTCAGCATTTTCTAGTGTTCTTTTTAATTAAAAATAGCAAATTAAAGCAGAATGGTTCATCTAACTGAAATTTCCCTTTTATATATTCAGCATTGGAAAATGGTCGACCCACATGCGAAATAAAACAGTTATGGAGGTGAGTTTCTGGAGGTACATGCCATCAGCAGGTAGAAAATACTGCCTTTCAACAGGTATGCATGGGAGCTGAAACAAAGCTAGAAAAATCTCCTGAGACAAAAAACATTACTCAACAGCCAAAGAAAACAGCAACAGGAGCAGAAACAGGCTCATCTTTGTACCTTCACTGAACTTGGTAGTAGGGAATGGGTGCTTTCTTGAAAGCATCAATATGAGTAACCCTTCACCCAAAATATGTAGAATGGAAAAGAAACCCATTGAGGAAGTGTTTGGGACACCAAGTCTGAATTATCTAGCTCTTTCTTAAATACACAGTTACCTAGTTACCTACTTCACTCTTAAAATATAGTGGAATTTAGAATTCGCACTGCCATTTTCTGGCTTTTATTAATTAAATATAGACAACTTTTCATTTATGTTCCAGTAGAAGAAGTTCAATATTCAGTTGCTGAAAAGGTTTCCTCTACTTATCAAAGTACCTGAATGTGTTCAAAGCTGTAGTGGAAAACGGACTAGTGTCCAGTATGTGGTGACTCCCAAATGCTTAGAAATTTTCTCATGGCAATTTGAAACACCCCTGCATAGGTCCTTCTGGGAAAATATGTGTGAAAATGACAAAATAAAATTACTTTTTATTTTGATTTTATATTAAGCTGAGCTTTTTATTAATTAATTAATTAATTTATTTATTTTTCCAGTGGTTTACAAGCCACCCATCCCAAATGTAAAATGAAATTTCTAGTCTCCCTTGGTTCAATCTCTTCATTTTTCTCACAGCCTAAAACATGTGGTCTTTTATGCAAATAGATGTCTATCTTGACTATTTTGTACATTTGCCCTTGCAAATGGGCATATTTGAGTTTCAATATGTTAATTTCTTTCTAAAGAAAATATGGTGTGGGCAGATAATGGAACTGAATAATATGCCTGTTCCATTTCTAACTTCTAGGATTCCATACATGTGCAAATTAGAGACCACTTGAGGAGAAACATTTGCAATATTTTAATTAATTTGATGGGTTAAAACAGAAGAATCATGGGGCACATTTAGAAAAGTTAAATGCTCTCTCCAGCAGTGCAAGTTTCTAATAGATTATTATCCCCACTGGTGCCATAAATAAATAAATAAATAATAATTCATATTGTTTCTTGGGCTCAAAACGTACTTGGCATCATACAACACATATAAATAAAGACAATCCCTGCCACACAGAATAATTATCTTCCAATTACATATTCTGAATACAGTCTCAATAGCACTGTGCTTGCCTGAAGGAGCAAAAGTTCATTCAATATAGCCACCAGTTTGTTTCTTTCCCCCTCTTTACTGCTCTTTTCCACTGTCAAGACCTGCCCTGATGAAGCTTTCAGCTACTTCTACTATGCCTCCATCAGTGCATTTCCTTTATACCAGTCCCTGCACACCAGATATCATTCTAGAAGTGGTCTACAAAGCACCTGACCACTAACCTTAAATTGTCAGCCTCTGATAGACAGTCTACAGCTCATCTGTGGGACATGAAACACAAATGCCACAGAAAATCAGACGTAAGAGCTGTTAGTTGGATTGGCTTCAAATACTGTTACAGCTCTAGCAAAGGACACTGGAAAAAATGGGTAGAGTGGGGTTCTCTTCCCTGAGACAGGGAGGAGGAGAAGGTTCAGACCCCTCACTCAGACTGTAGTTGAGATGAAAGGGATAAAACTACAGCTAATAAACCACAGGAATCTACACTAGTCCACCTGAAATTTTATTTTAATCTGTTCTGAAGGAACAAAAATAATGAAACAACTTTTTCTATACAAACTCCAAGCTCCAAATCCTTTTATGTAATTGTCATCCCCCGTTTCCACAGTCCTACATTTGCATCTTGTGAATTCTCTAAGCAGCCCCACTGTTAATTCACCTAGTTAGTTGCACTCAAGTAGCTGGCAATGACATTGTCCAGTCCCTCTACTGAAAGAAAAATAGTCTTTTAGCAAGGAAACCTAATAACTTTTGTCCCAAAGACACACATAGTTTCGTAACTTCCAAGCAAGTAACACTGTCCCAGAGCCCTCACAGCCCAGTGGAAACCCTCTTCTGCCCTTCACTAGGCAGTCTCTGAAAACTGTTGTTCTATGGAGTCACTTAGGTAGGTTTCCTTAAACAACTTAAAAATAAGGGGAAAAAAAACCATAGCTCCAATTAACAAACTTGAAATTAAATTGCAATTAACTGAATTGAACTTCAAGGGGTTACAAGTTCAGATTATTCTATTGCAGATCATACACAGCATACACAACATTTCCACTTTGATATGGAGTAAATCTGTTTTATTATACTGATTCCATGTGGTAAAAGCAATAAACATGATTACTAGGCACTTCTGGGACTAAAATCCTCCTCATTTTAGACTCCTGCAGGTAAGTTCTTTCTCCTTCTTATGTCAGTTAGAGGCAAAGCAAGATGAATGAACTCACATGTACAGGAGTTCCACATTTTAATTTGACATGCAGTATACACACATAGAATTCTATGTGAAAAGAGGTTTTAAGTTCAGATTCTCCAAAATCACAGATATCAAATTTCAAGTTTCCTACATAATTTAGACATCTTGCATTACGATGGTTTACAGTTACAAACCACGAGTTTGACTACATGAACCCTCCAGATTTTCTGTCTTTCCTAATAGTCACTGCATATCACTTAGTTCCAGTAGCACACTGGGAAATTAAAAATGGGATAAATTCAATAAAGGGATATGAGAAATTGAAAGATGTAATTTTACCAAGATTTAAAGCAAATAAATTAAGTTTCTTTGTGTGTATCTTTCAGGTAGACCTGTGTCTCCTGCCTCCCCACTTGTCTTTCTTCCACTTTGCCTCTGGTCTATTTGGTCCATCTTGAGATGAATTGCTGCAAATAACATCAAAGCAGCATCACCCAGAGCTGGGAAATATCTATCGGCTTATATTTTTCTGTGGGTACATCAACTTAAGCAGCAAGATAGCAAAACAGAAGAAAAAACAGATGTACAAAATAAAATTAATAAAATTAAACCTTTCAATATCCTGAAATATCTACTAGTAATATAAGTGACAAAACGTTCTCATGGAAGGTGACTATGTCTTTTTAGGTGTTTGAGTCTTTGTGGAGAACAACAATTACTTCACAGTTTTTTTCCCTTCTTCTACGGGATCTTTACTCAACATATTTAAGATAAGTAAAAACCCACAGGAGAATGGAATCAAATATAATACTGTATGCATAAACCACAAGAAGTACTGATTAGAGAGAGAGAAAAAAATGTTTGATCAGATTGAAAAATGTACTATGAAACTGCAGAGATCTGAATTTTTTAAAGGCTTATTACCATATTGCTGTGCTCAGGGAAATGACTGCACATCAGTATACATTTTAATTAAAGCATAAAGTTTTAAAACTAGATTGTATTGAGTTCTTACTCAGCATACCCAGAGGGCTCCCGTCCCTATTGGATAAAGCATGTGATTTTACTGACCTGGAAATGTATGTTTTTCTAATGATTGTAAACAGCTATCCTTAAAAAGAGAGTTTAAATACAAAACGCTTGTCCAGATTTATACAATGTATATAGATGTTTTGTACATTTTTTTTATTTTATCTATCTTAATGCTATTTGATTATTGACAGGAAAATTTAAAATTTAACTGTGAAACTAAAAAGCTGCTAGTTGAAAAGAAAGAAGTGATTACCAAATGGGCTCAAACCGAGGTAAACAAGATTAGAAGTTCACTTTTTGCACATTTCTGAATGCGAAGGTACAAAGGTGTGTGCTCATCCCAGGCTACTTCATATGCTGAGCTGGAAGAGTAGTCTCCCTATTCTCCTTATACAGCCAGAGAAGAAAACCATGCTCATCCCAAGGGAATTCTAGAATATATTTTTAAACAGAGTAGATATTTATGTCCTGGTTGCCTTTAGCCAGCTCAAATCTGCCAGTCTCAGACAGGCAGCACTGTTCTCTGAGGACTTTATCTGAGTGTATTTTTATTGAGTGGAGCAGGTCTGGACCCAATGCTTTTAGCACTGAAATTTTTAAAGTTAATTTCTCCATGATTTGTCTTAGTTCTAGAAGGGGTGGCGGCAAGCAATATCTAGATTTGTGTTTCTCTTAGTCAACATGAAAATACATAATGATAAAAACCTGGTATGCTAGCAAAGAATATCTGAAGACTGACAACAATTATTTTTGAAGCTTAGAATTTATTATTTTACTCTGTGATTTTCTCTCAAATAGTATACTCAGATGTACTTCCTGGTGTCTAGAGCATGCTTATACTGCATTCCTCACTTTCCATGTCCATCATGACTTGGCCATGGCCCATGTCCACATGTCTGGGGTGTCCACCCTTCTCCGCATTTTCTAGTGGTGAGTTTTCCCAATGGGAAAAATGTGTCACTGGAGAAGGTGAGAAATTATACATGGTGCAGTAGGTACCCAGTCTCAATGTTGGAGGCACCAAGACTATATGGCACTCTCTTCATTGTATCTCTCTTGCTCACGGAGGAGAGCAACTTGGCCCACTTTCTACTGCCACCCATTACTATATGTGCTCAGATTAATCCAACACTGCCATATTGGTCTAGAAAATTCCGCTAATATCCTCTCCTTTTTATTTTTATTTTTTTTTTACTTTTTTCCCAGGTGTGTGCCTTGACCATTTTACTATTATTTTTTACACTCACGCTATCTTGTCTTCAGTAACTCTGGAATTCTTTGATATTATGACTTCTTAGACTTGCCCTACACATGCAAATGTGTGGCCTCATGAATCAGAAGGAGTAAAAGAAGAGGCCCTGATCTTCATGTGATAAATGCTGACCTAACTATAATGAAATCATCCTTATGCCAGTTTGCACAACCATAAATCCCTATAACCAGTAACTGAATCCTGGGAAAAGCTGATCTGCAGCTGTGCTGGAGACTGTCAGAGATTGAAATGATTAATTCATAATTCATTACCTAATAACATTTTCTATGGCACCATACGTGTTCAAAGCAGTGTCCAAACAGGAACTATTTAATTAATTCTTACAATACCCCCCATGAACTAGTTAAGTAAGTTAATGGGAGCTCACAGGCTTTCAGGATTGATTAGAGCAGGCAAGCAAGGAATTGTTTAGCTCAGGCTGATGGTGTGAATGGATGGATGAATGAAGTGGGAGGGAAGGATTTGCCTTTTACAGCTCTTAAGTTTACAAGATGTCTTGGAAAATGAAGCAACTATCATCAGTGTTCAAATTAAAACTGTCCTTTAAGAGGAACTCTTTGTGTGTGTGTGTGTGTGTGTCTACTGGTGAACGCATAGTATTTATTTTTCATCACAGCTGGTGCTATTATATTTTAATGACATGCGCATGGCCTTATTTCCAAAAAGAATACTTTGTTTATCGCATGAGCAACAGGCTGTGAATTATGCTACTAACTATTCTTTCCTTTCCTTTTGGCAGTTTACAAGTAAAATGCTAGCAAAGCTACTATCACTCAACAGTGGCGATAGGGTCTGGAATGACCTATGACTTTTTAATTGGTATCCATCATTAAAATGGCATAAAAGGGAAAAGGAAAAGTAGAAATGTGAAATAAAGGAAGAGAAATTATGGTGATGGTAATATAAAATAATCACAAAGGGCAAAAATGACCCAAATTAAAAGAATAATTTCACTTCTCACCCTAGATTTCTTCAGTTGCAGTGTATTAACTTAGCTTAAGATCTTAAGGGAATATAAATGATCCATAGGGAAGATGTAAATAATGGGGTTCCTGAAATGAACAAAATTCTGGTAAAAGTAGGTCAGATAATAATTTGGCCCATTTGGGGCTGCAGTCAGTTCTCACACAACAGCCACAAATTATTTCACAGAATCACAGAATTCACAGAATTTTCTAGGTTGGAAGAGACCTCAAGATCATCAAGTCCAACCTCTGACCTAACACTAACAGTCCCCACTAAACCATATCCCTAAGCTCTACATCTAAACGTCTTTTCAAGACCTCCAGGGATGGTGACTCCACCACTTCCCTGGGCAGCCTGTTCCAGTGTCTAACAACCCTTTTGGTAAAGAAGTTCTTCCTAACATCCAACCTAAAACTCCCCTGGTGCAACTTAAGCCCATTCCCCCTCGTCCTGTCACCAGGCACGTGGGAGAACAGACCAACCCCCACCTCGCTACAGCCTCCCTTCAGGTACCTGTAGAGAGCGATAAGGTCACCCCTGAGCCTCCTTTTCTCCAGGCTGAACAAGCCCAGCTCCCTCAGCCGCTCCTCATAAGACTTGTTCTCCAGGCCCCTCACCAGCTTCGTAGCCCTTCTCTGGACTCGCTCGAGCACCTCCATGGCCTTCTTGTAGCGAGGGGCCCAAAACTGAACGCAGTACTCGAGGTGCGGCCTCACCAGAGCTGAGTACAGGGGGACGATCACCTCCCTGGCCCTGCTGGCCACACTGTTTCTTATACAGGCCAGGATGCTGTTGGCCTTCTTGGCCACCTGAGCACATTGCTGGCTCATATTCAGCCGACTATCAACCATCACTCCCAGGTCCTTCTCTGCCTGGCAGCTCTCCAACCACTCATCTCCCAGCCTGTAGCTCTGCTTGGGGTTATTGCACCCCAGGTGCAGGACCCGGCACTTGGCCTTGTTGAACTTCATGCAGTTGACCTCGGCCCATCGGTCCAGCCTCTCCAGATCCTCCTGCAGAGCTTTCCTACCCTCAAGCAGATCGACACACGTACCTAACTTGGTGTCATCTGCAAACTTACTCAATGCCCTCATCCAGATCATCAATGAAGATATTGAAGAGGACCGGCCCCAGCACCGAGCCCTGGGGAACGCCACTAGTGACCGGCCTCCAACTGGATTTGACTCCATTTACCACGACTCTTTGGGCCCGGCTATCCAGCCAGTTTCTAACCCAACGAAGCGTGCACCAAGCCAAGAGCAGCCAGTTTCTTGAGGAGAATGCTGTGGGAAACGGTGTCAAAAGCCTTGCTGAAGTCAAGGTAGACCACATCCACAGCCTTTCCCTCATCCACTAAGTGTGTCACCTTGTCATAGAAAGAGATCAGGTTCGTCAAGCAGGACCTGCCCTTCATAAACCCATGCTGACTAGGCCTGATTGCCTGCTTGCCCTGCAAGTGCTGCGTGATGACTCTCGAGATAATCTGCTCCATGAGCTTCCCTGGCACTGAGGTCAAACTGACAGGCCTGTAGTTTCCTGGGTCAGTCCTCCGGCCCTTCTTGTAGATGGGCGTCACATTTGCTAGCCGCCAGTCAACTGGGACCTCCCCCGATAGCCAGGACTGTTGATAAATGATGGTAAGTGGCTTGGCCAGCACCTCTGCCAGTTCTCTCAGTACCCTTGGGTGGATCCCATCCGACCCCATCGACTTGTGCACATCCAAGTGCCGTACCAGGTCACCAACCATTTCTTCATGGATAGTGAGGGCCACGTCTCTCTCCCCATCCCCTTCCACCAGTTCAGGGTACTGGGTATCCAGAGAACAATCGGAATTGCCGTTAAAGACTGAGGCGAAGAAGGCATTAAGCACCTCCACCTTTTCCTCATCTCTTATAACTAAGTTTCCCCCTGCATCCAGTAAAGGATGGAGATTCTCCTTAGTCCTCCTTTTTGTGTTGATGTATTTATACAAACATTTTTTGTTATCTTTAACAGCAGTAGCCAGATTGAGCTCCAGATGAGCTTTGGCTTTTCTAATTTTGTCCCTGCACAGCCTCGCGATATCCTTATAGTCCTCCCTAGTGGCCTGCCCACTTTTCCAAAGATTATAAACCCTCTTTTTTCTTCTAAGCTCAAGCCACAATTCTCTGTTCAGCCAGGCCAGTCTTCTTCCCCGCCAGCTCGTCTTTGGGCATGTGGGGACAGACCGTTCCTGCGCCATTAAGATTTCCCTCTTGAAGAGCGCCCAGCCTTCCTGGACTCCTCTGCCCTTCAGAACCACCTCCCAAGGGACTCTACCAACCAGTGTCCTCAGCAGCACAAAGTCAGCCCTCCGAAAGTCCAATACAGTGGTTTTACTGGTCCCCTTCCTGGCCTTGCCAAGAATAGAGAACTCCACCATTTCATGGTCACTCTGCCCAAGACAGCTCCCGACAATCACATCCTCCACCAGTCCTTCTCTGTTTGTGAAGAGAAGGTCTAGCGGGGCGCCACCCCTGGTAGGCTCACTAACCAGCTGCGTCAGGAAGCTATCTTCCACGCTCTCCAGAAACCTCCTAGACTGCTTCCTCTGGGCTGTGTTGTGCTTCCAGGATATGTCAGGGAAGTTGAAGTCCCCCACGAGAACCAGCGCTGACGATTTCGCAACTTCTGCCAGCTGCCTGTAGAACTCCTCATCCGTCTCCTCGTCCTGGTTCGGCGGTCTGTAACAGACCCCGACCAGGACGCTAGCCTTGTTGGCCCCGCCGATCCTAACCCAAAGGGACTCGACTTTGTCATGCCCAGCCTCGAGTTCTATAACATCGAAACACTCTCTAATATACAGAGCCACTCCACCACCCCTTCTGTGCTGCCTGTCCCTTCTGAAGAGTTTATAGCCAGTCATTGCAGCACTCCAGTCATGAGACTGGTCCCACCACGTCTCCGTGATGGCAACCAAGTCGTAGCCTGCCTGCTGCACGATGGCTTCCAGCTCCTCCTGTTTGTTACCCATGCTGCGTGCATTGGTGTAGATGCACTTCAGCTGGGCCATTGCCTTATCCCCCGGCCTTGCTATTGTTCCCCCTGGCACAGCTCCAACAATTCTTGCTTCAGCCCCATCCCCCTTCTTACCTAGTTTAAAGCCCTCTCAATGAGCCCCGCCAGCTCCTGGCCCAGGATCCGTTTTCCCCTAAAAGATCGGGACCCGTCTGCGGCCATCAGGCCGGGTGTTGAGTAAAGTGCCCCATGGTCGAAAAACCCAAGATTTCTGTCTTGGCACCAGCCCCTGAGCCACGTGTTTAACAGGTGGGCTTTTTGTGTCCTCTCTGTACCCCTCCCTGCCACTGTAGGGATGGACGTAAACACCACCTGCACTCCTGCTCCATCCACTAACCGTCCCAGTCCCCTAAAGTCTCGTTTAATAGCCCTCAGGCTTCTCTCTTCAATGTCATCACTACCTGCCTGGACTATCAAAAGAGGATAATAGTCATAGGGGCTAACCAGGTTGGGTAGCTTCCTGGCAACGTCCCTGACCCTGGCCCCAGGGAGGCAGCAGACTTCCCTATGGGTAGGGTCAGGCCGACAAATAGGGCCCTCTGTTTCCCTGAGGAGAGAGTCTCCCACAACAATCACCCTTCTGTCTTTCTTGGTGGAGGCAGTCCTGAGGCGTGGAGTCGACCTCCTCGCCCTAGGCATCCTCCTGGGAACACTTGCTACCTCTTCCTCACCCACCTGTCTCTCAATCTCCAGGGCCTCAAACCTGTTGTGTAAGGGCACCTGAGAAGGTGGGGCCAGAAGGGGAGGGCATCGCCTGTGATGTCGAGCAGGGACCTTTTTCCATTCCTCCTCAACTCCCAGATCCCCTCCCTCTGCCTGACGGCGACAGGGCAGGGGGTCCACCCCCATTTGGGGTGTCTCACCCCGGTACCTCTCCTTGAGGCCCTGCAGGGAGTCGCTCCACCAGTCGATCTCCCGCTCACACTCCCTGATATCCCTCAACCTCTCCACCTCCTCCTTGAGCTCCGCCACCATGCGGACCAGGTCATCCACCTGCTCACACCTCACACACAGTTTCTCTGCCTCCCGCCGATGGCAGCAACAGGCTCAGACACTCCCTGCCTCCGGTGGCCTGAACCGCTGCACTTTTTAACGGGTAGTCGGTCTGGGTGCGTACCGACTTCCTGGAGAGCCCACCGCGCCTGGTGGAGACCATTATCGCCTCGCTAACGGCTGTGGTTGAGGAGGTGTTACGTACGGGCGGGGGAGAGCGCTCCGCCCTGCCTGCTCGCCCTGCCTGCTCGCCCTGCCTCGCCCCGTCCTGTTCGCCCCGCTCCTGGTCGCCCGCGCTCCCCAGGGGCAGCTTTTGAGCGGCTGTGGGAGGGGGCGCTGCTGGCTCCGCCTACGCCTCGTCAGCCTCCCTCACGAGGGCTGCCGGGTCCTGGCGGCTCCCTCGGGTAGGCTCGATGCCGGAAAAATTAGCCCTGCCTGGCCCGATCCCCCGCTCCGCTGCAGAACGCGTCTGCCCCGGAGCCGATCGCCTCGGCAAATTTGATACTGTTTTTTTCTTTCCAGCTGGAATGAGTGGCACAGTCAGAACTGGTTTTAGGAGTTGACTGTTATTCATGGATGTAGAGCGGGAAAAAAAATGCCAACAACAGAAAAACACAGAGTAGGTAAGATGCTTTTAAGAAGAGGCCTGCTGTGAAGCATTACATTAGACTTTCTTAGAGAGCTCTTCAGCATCTGAAACATGTGATGGGAGAAAAGGCAGAGCGGTAACCTGCAAGATCAGGTTATTTAAGGAGTAATCTTTCCTGCTTCCAAATCTGACTCTATAGGGACTGCAGAAGCTGGCTTCTGCTTTTTTTCCAGTAGGTTCCTGTTCAAGGAGAAGTGTTTTAGTCCGGAGGTTACGACGTAATTAAAAGAGCCTCTACAAATAAAAGTGAAGGAAGGTTGTTTTGTTTCTGTTTGAATAAAATGCCTGAAGCAAACTGGTTTTTGTCTTGTTTGAAACTCCTATGCACATTGAATTTCTGACACGCTATTCCATACCCTTGTATTCAGCCCATGCTGATTTTTATTTCAGTTTTCTTCCTTTCATACCTGAATTACACCACTTATAAAAGTCCATTAGCAAACACTTTATGATTGTCTTTAGCTTCTGCTACTGTGGGAAAAACAACAAAAAAATCTCTTTCAAGTTATTTTCACCTTTTGCAGATTAAAATTCGTGGTTAATATTTTCCGGAGACTTAGCATGTAGAAAAAAAATCCCCCAAAATAAAGATATGCTGATGCATTGTGGAAATATTAAAATAGGATATTGGTAGAGTCTCTATTGTGTTGGTTATTTAGATGCCATAATGCAAAACAGGGTAAAAATGACACTACATTAGAGGGTAGCAAGTGAGACTTTGCACCCGTGAAAACCACTGCAAAAAGTGCACAGTCACATAGAAATCAGATATCTTTTCCTTCCCTGAGAGCTGAATTCTGGACCAATGGAAGACTGGGTCATGTTCTCCACCTTTACACACAAAAATGATGTAGGAAAATTTTTAATTGTTAGAAGCGGTTTCACTTAGAGGAAGGAGAGGTCAAATAAGTACCTGCATCCCATATTAACTCTGCCACAGAACAGGAAATTAGTACACTGCAGATCAGCTCAGCTCCTCTTCAGTTCTGCTGAAGATGTGTTGCATACAGTGTCTCCTAGCTGCCTTTCTGAATCAGAAAAATCTGATAGAAAAGATATCAATATCTTGATCTGACCTAGGCACCTGAGATATCTTGGTGGACATCATAAGTAAATGGGATTAATCTTATCTAAAAATCAGCAGTTTCTTTCCACTGATTATGAAGAGAGCCTAGGCTGTTTAGTTCACATCTACAGTAATGGAGGTACAGGATGCCACAGGATGAGAAACAGAGAGAGAGAAATCAGGTGGGCTAGTCTAGGGTATCTCAGTGCTTTACCTTTGGAATCCTGTGTGGGAGCAACTCAAGTGAGACCGAAGTTCAGGTGACTTCACAGTCTGATGTTCTTGTCTGCATTCTTTGGTAGTGTTCTGCAGCAACTGTAAACAGACCACAGAGGAGACTCAGTAGTCAAAGCAGCATTTCCCAGCCCAAATGCAGCATTTCCCACCCTTACTGTGAGGTTCACTTGCTTGCACCTATATACTGAGAGTCATTGTAGACACCACGGTGTACCTGCACAGCCTCCATCAGAAGGGATTAAATGTCCATGTCCTGTATTCTATCTGCCAGCTCCTTGTAGGCATTTTGGATTACCTTGTGTCTTTGAAATGACTCTGGATGCCTACATGAGACAATCAAATCTTGCCTTGTGTTACTGATGCTGTTACTGAAGGGCCCTCTACTCCACTTGCTATCCAACATGAAAGAAAAAGACTAGTATCCTGGAATTCATGAACAGAAAACACCTGCAGTATGGGCATACTGAAGAGTTTTTTGAGGAAAATTAATTTTGCCAAAGTGAAAAAAAAGCACTGAAATTTACCCGACAAAATGCTTGCATCTTTAAATACATTCTTATCTGAGTAAAGGGGAAAAAGAAAAGAACATGACAACTGGAAGTGCCCAACTCATGAGTACCACAGAGAAAAAGTAGACTTCAAAGGCACAGAGAAACAGCAGCTCTGTGTAACACTCATCTGCTATAAGGAAGTTTTATTCTTCATAGCTTTCTTTTATTTTTTGTTCCTAATCCTCTGTTGCTTTTACAGAAAATCCTTTCCCACATTTTTATTTTAGTCTACTAAAATAATTTATTACTCTGCCTAGTTTAAGGAACAGAAGTCAAGAGGGGTACAGACTGCTCAGGTGCAGACACAATTCACAAAAGATTAAGTGCAACACATATGGTTATAACAGAAGTATTTGAGCAGTTTCCTAATACAATTAAACTGACCTGACAAGTGCACAGTACTGTATAGGGTGATGGCAATTTATATACATACAATACCTAGAAACGCAGAGACTCAGACTGTATTGTGAATACGTATATCCTTTTTATCAAAGTAAAATAAAATAAAATAAAAATAAAAAGTAAAAGGCTAGGTGATATATCTGAAGCTTTCAAATATTCTGATCCTATCAGAATTATTGAGAAAATGTCATTGGACTTAAAGTGATTTGGAAACTGCCTTTGGTTATTTCCTCCTCATTAGCTCAATGAAATGTTAGTAACCTGAATTAAAAGGGTTCAGTGCCATTACTAAGCATTAAAGACATAACTATAAAACTGGTCAGAGCATTTTTCTTAAATGCTTCATTTCTGCTTCACTTGTATCAAAGCAAAGAAAATCCTCCCTGCAGATATACAAGTGTGTATGATGCTTTCACATTCTTTGAGATTCACATCCAGTGCATGGTACTTAGTCTCTGGATCAAAAACAAGTCTTTGTTCTGCATGATTCAGAGCTGAGTTTCTCATCCCAAATTGCTACAAATCAAGTAAAGCAGGAATTTGAACATCAGCCTCCCATATTTTAGGTAGTACCCAAGCCCAATCTACAGTATAAGAAAAAGTCACTGCCAAAAGCATCCTCATCTCCCAGTCTATTCTCACTAAAACTACCTTTCTTCTGTCAGCCTCTTTTAGGCTTCAACAGAGGAAGACTCTTCCATGACATTTCATTTGGTTGAAAACATTCTGTAGTGCTAATAAAAGAAATATGAAAATAGAAATGTTGCTCCAACTAGACACAGACATCTTAATAATGGCTCAAAAGCTGTCACATTTGTCTTTAGGCAGCAACTGCTGCACAATAGAGGGGGCACTAATACCAGGGTATACCTGTACAGAGCCTTGCCAAGCTGGTTTGCAGCTCCAGAGAAATGCTCTTCAGGAATTCACAAATACAGTGACTCTTGTATTCCATCATGCTGGAACTGCAACAGAAAACCAACAGTAAAAGATTCCAGAAAAGACTGAAATTATTAAATGTTTGACAATGTTTCAACATTCTCTAGAAATCATATATAAGTAGCACTCAGCAAAAGCAATGCATTATCAAATTGGGATTTATTTATTTATTTAATATTTCTAAACAAAATATGGAAAGCATGGAAACTCGATTGCAGTGATCTCATGATTTTCAGGAATACATCTCATCCTCCTATGGGATTTAGCAATAATACCATTGTTTCAGCCTGTAGCATTCAAATGCTAAGAGTGCTAAAAACGGAAGGATGAAAGGAGAATGTGACACAGTTTTGCCTAACTTTACATAGAGATTATTCGTCTCAGATATGTTAGAACAATAATAAATCTGACCAAAGCCAAAATACACTATATTGCTATGGACTACTCCAATACATTGTGATTTATAGCTAATAATGCAGCTAAAGCTTTTATCCAGTGTGAATAATGCAAATCTTACAGCATGGAGAATTTGCAAGTGAAACTGTTTATAAGCAAAAATGAAGGGGTCTAATTTTAGTTATCCAAGATAAGATAAAAATAAATATGATCTCACTGAAGCGTAAAGCCGAAGAGCAGCAATTTCTGTATAGAGTGAAAGTTTGTAGTCTGTTCAGCAAACAATACATGACCTAATCACCATTAGAGGGAAACAAATCACCATTCTGCACTGGTGGCATAAATAGTCGGAATAGTTAATTATTCTTTTTAACACTGTAACACCCTTTTAGAAACAGAGATAATAAAATAGTTTTGCTCTTAATGAATATTCTGAGGCTGAACAGTCTTTCCAAATATATCCTCAGATTAATTGTAAGAAAAAAGTATGAAAACAGTATGAAATATAGCTTTATTCTAAGCTATATTTCTTGCTAGATCCTAAGCTATTTCTTGCTATCCTAAGCTATATCTCTTGCTAGATCAGTATGATACACTCCTTTCTGAACATATGATAAATTTTTATTTTACAGAATATTGTCATTTCAAATCAATATTATTTTACTTTTAGATACATAAAGTGTATCTAAACTCAGTCACTTCAAAAGACACTAAAGTGACTAAAGTGACTAAAGACACTAAAGTGACTAAAGTCACTTCAGAGAGTCAGTAATTTATTTTGTTAGATAAAGGTATAAAGGTATAAAGGTTAATTATAGATTTTAGAAAGAAATGCAGCTCTTTAGTCTGTTCTTTTTCCGATGAAGACTTTTTGTGTTTGTTTGTTTGTTTGTTTTTGTTTGTAAAACTTATGATCAGTAAGTCTGGATAGTTTAGAAAAGGTAGGGATTCGTAGGCAGTTATAACTGTCTCAATTTCTTTTAAAATGTACTACATGTCCAGAGGTGAACTAGACCTCTCTGGCAAGCCCAAAGGAGAAATGGAAAAGGTGCTCATATTTCCAGCCTCGAAGAAGTCACCTTTACAGGTTACAAATAAGTCCTTTACAAAGACTTTAGGGGAGCAACGTCTTGCCCAGTCGAGATCCTCTGACATTAAGAAACCAATGTTTGGCATATGATCTAAATCTGGATGCAGTATTTATTTGATATTATTTGATTAATAATCTAGCAGAAGTAAATTGGCTTCCTTTTATTACTAGCCTGTCTTCAGAGCTAGATTTTCTTTGAGTTAGCTTTTTTTTCCTTAAAAAAAAAAAAAAAGGAAAAGATAAAATAATTTCATTGTTTTCCTCCCTAGAGGTAAATAATGATTTTTACAGCATTCACTAGAGGTGGAGAGACATTTGGCACTTAGAGAAGCAGCAGCAATTTTTGTCTGTGTAAGGACTATAAAGTCAGTTAAACATTAAAGGTAATTACCACTGTACTTCCTTTGCTGAGTGGAAACCTTCAGTTTCCTACAAGAAAGAAATATATCTTGAATTCATTTGTAATAAATTATTAGCTATTGATTGCATACAGGAAAAACAAAACAAAACAAAACAAGACAAACAAACAAAAACAACAACAAAAGCAGAAGGAATGAGCTGGATGAGCTCATTTATATTAAGTTGTGTTTTCTTTTCCCTGATCAGAAATATTGACCATTAAAACAAAAGCATAAAAGTGAACTTTAAGTATTGACTTCTAGCCAAAACATGGCAACATGTAGTAAACTGTCTTCTTAAAAAACATTTGTAAAAGGGCTATCACTTTTAGGGTCATAAAAACTGAAATTCGTCAAAGACTGCATTCATTGTCATGTGACTTTACCTGTAGTATTCTTGAATTCTGACACAACAAAATACTCAGCAAAAGTAAAATTAGTATAAAACTAATCTAACTAACGGCATAGAGAAAATAATGGATGAAATAATTGCCTAAAAAGCAGAGGAGAGACATTTTGCTTCATTTTATTCATTAGATTCTCAATTCTCACCTCCTTTTTACTAACTGAAAGTGAACCTTTGTAATCTGGATTTATTTAACTAACCAGAAGTTTTACCTCTGAATGTCCTAAGATCACAGATCATAGGAATGGTTACAGGGAGTGAGACCAAGTCTACCTGGCTCTGAGCTCTGCAAAGGGGATGCATTACACATCACAGGAATGGGGCAAGAAGGTTTAGTCCTTCCCCTGGTATTCTTCTGGACTCCATCTATCTTCAGCTCAGGGGATTTCCTGAAACAAACAAGTTTTCCATCTTTTTCAGAACTCTTAATGGATTTTCTTCATCTTTTCTTTTGAGTACCATATTCCTTTCAGCCAGGTTAAAATTTTAAAACTCGTAAGGTCTTTTGTCTATGATTTCCCAGTCTGCTACACATTGCATGAAGAACAAGCAACTTAAGGCCATGTAACTGCTTAAGTTCTCTTTATCCTTTATGTGCAATAGCAATAAACAGAATAAGTATTATTTCCTGAGGCAAGTTAGCTCAGGGGTAAGTGTGGCACTAAATGATTTCTTTTGTAACAGCCATAGGTTAAACTAGCATGTACTTCCTAGCACATCATTTTTTGTATTCTTTGTAAAGTATCTTTTAACTCCATTAAATATATATGTGTGTGTATGTATGTTTATATATCTTCCCATTAAAATAAAAGCAATTGAAAACAGTCAACAGTTACAGTATGTACAAGGTATACTGAATGTACATATACTACATCCATCATTATATCATTGTAAACAGTAATGTGAAATTAAGTTTGGTTATTAACCATATCAGTGAAGATATGTGCAGTTCAAAAATGGTCTCGATTATTCCCAACCATTAAAATTACAACATATTTAATAGAAATGTGCACAGCAATAAAATTTTTATTATAAGTCTCCTTTTCCATCTATTATTCTGCATTTCTCCTGCTCAAACTGATGAAGGAAAAAGTGACATGAGGAAAGCAGCTCAGTGTGTGTCAAAATGCTCATGGCACTTTGGTTTACTGCTGGAAAAACTTGAAATCCTGTATCTGAGATTTAAAAATCATCTATTGCAGCTTTCAGAATGGTGCCTATTCAATCAGCTTCTGTCCTTGCTGTCAGCCCAAAGTGTCAGCCCAAAGGAATTCAGTGAGCTGCACTGGATTACTACAGACTTATGCCTGTGTAATTGATAGCCGTATCTGCCCCCTGGCTTCTTTGACCTTAGGAATTGTGGGGGCTTATCCATATTGTTATGGGATGGCTGATGTGCATCTGTGTGAAGTGCTAGTCACAGAAGATAAATGAATTGTTCAGCAGTCTTCAGTATTCACACATGATTATTTGTTCATAACTGTTCCTCGTTCCAGCTTCCCAGTGCCTGCTGAGGTGAGTTGACATGGGTTTTGCATATCTTAAGCTGAGCAACCCTCTTCTCCCCTTGTGCAACCTCTTTGAAATCAGGCTAGGGGTGATAGAAAATGTTTTGCACATCTCTGGCACTGACATTATGTCATTATGTCTTTTTTTTTTTTCTTTTTTTTTTTTTTTCTTTTTTTCTGTGTCATACTGAGGTCAAACACCAAGAATTGGCATGCTTTCCATGTTCAGACAATCCTCCAATTGGTTGTTGCAGGTTACTCTGTCAAGACTCTTAGCTTACTTAATATATCTAGCAGCATTTTTTTTATTATTTTTTTTGGTGTTTATTTCACAGAATCACAGACTGGTTAAGATTGGAAGAGACCTCTGGAGATCATCTAGTCCAAATCCTCTGCCATACAGGGCCACTCAGATTATGTTGCACAGGATGGCATCCAGGCAGGTTTTGAATATCTCCAGAGGAAGAGACTCCACAATCTCTCTGGGCAACCTGTTCCCTCACAGTAAAATTTTTCCTCATATTCAGATGGAATTTGCTGTGTTTCAGTTTATGCCTGTTGCTCCTTGTCCTGTCACTGGGCACCACTGAAAAGAGCACAGCCTCACCGACTTGACACCCTCACTTAAGATATTTATACACATTGATAAGAACCTCTCTCAGCCTCCTTTTCTCTAGGCTAAACAGGCCCAGCTTTCTCGGCCTTTCCTCATAAGAGAGATGCTCCATTCCCCCAGTCATCTTCGTAGCCCTCTGCTGGAATCTCCCCATGGCCTCCAGTTCTCTCTTGTACTGGGGAGCCCAGAACTAGACACAGCACTCCAGGTGTGGCCTTACCAGAGCTGAGTAGAGGAGGACAATAACCTCCTGACCTGCTGGAAACACCTCCTAATGCACCCCTGGCCTTCTTGGCCACACATTGCTGGCTCCTGGTTAACCTGTCCACCAGTGGATATCACAAAATTAGTAGAAGCAAGTTTTACATTCATATTGTAAAAACAATAATAAATAATAAATAAAAAAGCTATAAAGGGTTTTTATGCCATTTTTATTTGTGTTTAGAGTGCTATGTCCAGGGTTTGGTTTTGCACATGCAGCATATGTCACAACTCCTGAAAGGTTGTTTTGTTTGTCCTTTTTTTTTTTTTCTTTTTTTCTTTTTTTCTTTTTTCTTTTTTTTAATAGAAAATTTGCATTAGAGAATTGAATCAATATCAGAGATGGCCGGTGTTTATGTAACCTCTCTTCTGAAAAGACAAACAAGCAAACAAACAAATAAATAAATAAGTTGTGAAGCTATTCCTTGCAGTTCTGAATTTGTCAGTAGCCAGTATATTGCTCCAGCCTGGAGAAAGAAAATCAATGTTTAAATTGAAAAGATCCCCCCAAAGATCTCTGTTCCAAGTCTATTTGAAAAAATACCTGCCTGCATTTCTGAATTTTGTTTTAAATCCAAAACAGTGACAGGTTATTCCCAAGGCTCACAGGTGTGTTCAGATAAACCTGGAATTAATTCAAAGAGTCCTAACTCAATAAAAAGTAACATTGTTTAGGGTAAACTGTATGAAAATACATTCTTTTAATTTGTTAAAGAAACAAAAGATTTGGCATAAAATGTTATTTAGCATGGACCTAGCAAGGATGTGAAGGTGTAGGGGAATCCACTTGCTGCATCTGAAGTTCTATACACAAGACAAGTGTGTTCCCTTTTCAGGGACATGATTTAATGATTAGTCCATTAAAACTAATAGATTTCACATCAGATCCTAACAAAAATCCCAGACAAGAAGGAGAAATGTTTTCTATAGCAAAGAATCTGAACTAGGTCTGAACTAGCAAAATATAACTTGACTTGTTCGATCTTGTATTTTTTCCTTTCAAATTTCTCTATTCAATTCCATATGCAGATGTGCAATTATCACTTGGGTACCTACAATTACACACTTTGTGATATCTGTCATGTTCAAACGTGCAGGTCTTTCGATTGAAACTTAGTCATGCAACCTTGATTCAGCAAAGTCCTAAAGCCCTTACCCCTTTGCTTGCTTACTTGAATTTGGACTTAAACAACTTGCAGGACCTCCTTTTGGCATATTTTCCCTTTTGTATCTGCTGACTTTTTAAATAGTTCATGGACAAGTTCAATGTCAGTTAGATGGTGTGCTGGTGTAGAGCGGGTCAGTTTATCTTCACAGTTTTGTTTTGTTGTTGTTTGTTTGTTTGTTTGTTTCCTGCAGAGATTAAATGTTTTGTTACTGCCATAGCAATCTTCGCAGACCATTTTGGGTGAATAAGATCTAAAATGCTAGCACTAGTAAATAAAGTTTTACCAAGGAGGACCCACTGAAAGCAGGCCAGATAAAATCAGTCACACAGGGACCAATGTGCTCTGCTAGAAAAACCAGCACTAACCATGAACTAGGAAACAAACAAACAAAACCAACAGACTGCATTACTTACAAATCATCAAGCCATAAAATGGAAGTTCCAATACATTTTTTTGCAAAGTCTTTGACTATGAATGTAAGCAAGACTATGGGGAGGACTATAAAGCAAGACTATGGGGAGGCATAAATCACAATATGAAGTCAGAGCACAGGGATTTAGAATTTCAAAGGTTTTGAAAAATGAATGTTGTCTGCCTAAATCCCTGGCCAATACGAATAGGAGGATTTAGAATTTCTTGATGCTTTAAGTAACACAAAGTAAATACTTTCCCCATATTCAGTCCTCTACACAGAAAAATCTGATCAGTGCAGGGAAACATACTATCTGCATTTTAGAAGCTCTTCTTCAGTAACTAGTGTGAGTTCATGTTCAGCTGTGTACAAATGGAAGCAGTGTTACACAAAAATAGCTAGGGTGTTCAATTCCCATCAGTTGGCTAAAATGCAATGGAAGTGGAGACAGTAGGTGCTCATTTTGCTAATAATAATAATAGGAGTAATAATAATAATAACCCATTTTACTCAACATCTCTTTTGGACCCATTTTCAAAGATTAAAGATGATTTTATTACTTTTCTGAAAATTGGTGGTTGCCTAGAGAGCAGTGAGCATAATCTCATTGCATCAATCTCAGCAGACAAAAGTCCTATCTAGCAAAATATACTTGATTTTCCAAAAGAGCTAGTGACCAGAATCTGGGGGAAATATATGGCCTAACATGGTCTACTGTCTACAATATGTCTGAAATTAAAGTTTGTATATAATTCTTTCAAAGACATAAATAAAGATGCCGCAATTAAACAGTAAAGCAAGATTTAAGCAATTTATTTTTTTTTTTCAAAGGTAACCATGAGTGTCCGCACTCCCCCTGTAATTGTCCTTTTAAAATCTGTAATGAATAACTACCCAGAAAAAAATACATCATTTTGAACTGGTGATAATTATGTCTGTATGTTTTACAACACAGAAGTCTTTGATAAAATTTTCTTAAAAAGTATAATACAATAAAGACAACTAAGAAGTTCAAAATTAAGTGAAAAAAAAAAAGTACTAATGTATTTTTTCCAAAATTAATATCATGCTATCACATTTCTATATAAAGATAAGCTCTTTTACATTATGTGAATCTGCAGGCCTTCAAATAAAAGTTTTTGATTGCAATTTTCAGAAACAAATCAGTTAAATATACATAGTATATTTACAGGTCACAGTAAACTGGCAGATCCCTGCTGAACTACACAACTTCAGAACTTTAATTTAATTGTGCTTGTCTAATTTTCTTCTATGGCCACTAATTCTCATTGTTCAGATTGTCTTTCATTTTAAATGATTCTTTTACAGTCACTAAGTTCTTTTTTTTTTTTTTCTTTCCTCTTTTTAAAATATGATGCTATATTTAATATACATTTTTACACACGTGATATATTACTTCATCTTTATATTTATATACTGATATTTTGATCAAAATGTACCAACACAAGACAAGCATGGGTTTGGGGTTCTGTGTTTTCTTTGCTAATAGGTATACCAGCAACCAAGAGGTAGACAACATTCTCCAGGAAGTCCTGAAGCAAAAATCTATATCCCATAATCGGCACAGTCAAAATCTCAAACCATTGTTTTCCTTCATTTCTCTGAAGAGAGAAAACTCAGTGAAATTAAGTGCAAATTTAATGATTTAGCTTTTGCATAATGAGTTACAGGTTTCCTTTTGATCCAAAAATAGAAACTCCTGGATTTGGCAATTACTGGTCAGTAATGCAGCCCCACTGCATACTTCTCAGCCTGTGGATAAAAGGTCAAATTGCGGTCCATTACATGCCATCTGTTTCTGGGAAGAGCTCTTCCAGTGCTTTTGTAGGAGAGATTCTTCTTAAAAATGAATGGGTCCTTAGACCCTGACCAGACATATTTAAGTCTGTGAGTTCTGAGCATCATTACATCTGTATATATTTCAGCAGATTTCTGGAGACTTATTCCAGATTTATATCAACATAAATAAAAATAATTCACTTCCTGTTGACTTCTATTTTATTTTACGCATTCAAATGCTATACATTTCATGTAACAGATCTACACTTGATCTACCCTTGAGGAAAAAGAAAAAATCTAATATGTGAAATCCTTTATTTCTTTATGTCAGACAGCAGATTCTCAGTTGATGTATATTGCTGTAACAACTGAAATCGGAGGAGCTTGGGCAATTAACATAACTAAGCATCTGGTTTCGTCTCCACCTTCAGAGTCTTTTTTTTTTTTCTTTCTTTTTATTTTTCTTTTTTTTATTTTTTCCCCCTTTCTGATAATGAGCTGACATTCATTTTCTCTGTCTTGACAGGTCACAAGCATTCATGCAAACGACTTGTGTGTAAACATACCTGACTGTGTATCCGTGCAGAACACTCAGGGCCATTTGTAGCAGGGAAAGAGAGAGCGAGAAAGGGGAGGTAAATACTAAAATGCTGGCTGATCTTGTTTAGTGATTGATAGCTCTGCTTTTATAGGTACAGTGGGAACTGTCAGAGTGGCCTGAGCAGAAAGCAGCTGCTTGCTCTGCACTCCTTGAGCAGCTTCTCCTGCTGCCCTTCAGGCAAGCCAGGTGGCTGTGGATCTTTGCTGGTATCTTTGCTGGAACTCACCGACTCCGGCTTCAGGTGTGGGCCAGTCTTGCAAACCTCCTCATGGGGCATATATGATTAGCTCCGAGAAACTTTCCAAAACAACATCTGAAAAATTATGCTTGCCATAAGCGCTTGGTGTTTAAAAAGAGAAAGAGATGGGGAAAACAACACAAAACAACGACATACCCCAAACAAAACAAGCTGTTAAGGAAGAAATGTTCAGGAAAGCTTGGCTGTAATTGTGCAGGTGCAGAGGTTGGGTAGATGCCAGGTCATGCTGATGCCATAGGTTTTGCATTAACATTTGTCAGGCTTGAGAAGTTTCTGAGGTGAAAAAAAAAAAAAAAAAAAAAAAAAGGAGGAATAATAAAAAAATAAAAGCAATAATTTTCCTATTTTAGTTAGCTGGCAATGAATTTCAAAGTTTGGAGTACAACTTTGTATAAAGCACTGTCACTGAAACCCCACCCAGGCAGAAAAGAAATTTGAAGGATGTAGCCCCCCCCCCCCCCTTTTTTTTGTTGTTGATTTTTGTGGGGTCAGGCAGATTAGCAGTCACAAAAAAGCAGATATATTATGTCAGTATTGGAGGAGGATTTTCAAAATATTTTCAAGAAAAAAGAGACTGAAACCAACTTCCCCCGAATATAAGAGGATAAACGCTTTCTAATTTTGGTGGAATAGGTCTGAGGTCCTGGGAAATTAAGACTGAAAACTGAAGTCCCCACAATGATGTCTTCATCTTTATTCTATATCTAGTGGGCATTCAGAATTGTTTGTTTTGTTCATTTAGTGCAGCCAAAGAGAGTTTGGGGCCCTTAGGAGAAAGCATATCTCTAGAAAACAATCCCAGGTGAAAGGGGTTGTACCAACAGGAAGGTTAAACCACGCTTATCTGAAAAAGGACAGATAGGATGACAGCCACATTATCACATACATGGGTAGTTGATTTGTAGAATTACTGTGGATCTTAGAATGGAAGAGACTTCAGAGAAGCTCATAGAAGCTTTTAAAGCCAGAGAATATTCAGAGTGACCAGCATGTTTGCAGGCATTTATGTAGCCTGATTTAAACCTGTTTTCTTCCCTCACTGGTCAGAATAAAACTTTTGAAATGTCTAAAAGTCAAAGACATATAAGTATATATTTATAGATATATAAATTTATATATATTATATATATTCATATATATATAAATTCTCTGATGAAAAATGGGGAATTCATTTTCTCTGGTTCCTAACAAATAATGTCTCATTTTAAATATATATATATATGAATATATATATATTATCGTTTTATTTACCAACAGAAAAGGGATTGTATGTATTTAATGGTGATTCTTACTATTTATTTTTTGCAATCAAAAGTTTAATATAAAAACACAGTTCAGGAAGCAGCATCCAAATTTGGTTCACAAGTTACATATAATTTAATAATAATTATTTCAGATAATGAAACCTGCCAGACTGTCTGAAGTTCCTGTTTTTCTCTATGGCATCTACAAACCAAGGTGCCTATAACTGTGCAGAAAAGGATTATTTGCAGGTCTTAACATCTATAGTAAATAGGTATTTAATCACACATAGCTTTGGGGATGGCAAAAGAATCTAATTTTGAAAATGTTTTGATATTTGTTGTAATATTGTGCAGCAGTTTCACTATAGTTTCCCATCGTACTTTACTGATGTAACGTGCCTTCTCGCTTCACCCAGATACAGTTCTTGATGTCCTGCCACATGATGAAGAGAATGGGTTTGTTTGCTTCTGTCTTGAATACTCACTCCTGACTCTGGAGAAAGGTAGCAGAAAGGGATTTCTCCAAGCTAAACTGCTAAGTGTGGAGACAGAGAGGGAAAGATTAATGTTTCAGAGAGCAACCTCATTATCTTCCATACCATGGCCATTCATTTAATGCCAAGATTTAATTCTTTACCTCACATGCCTAATAGAGCAACCGAAGTGCTGTCTAGATGTGTATCCCACAAGAAATAGAGACAGAATCTAGAAAGCAGCAATGTATCTGCAGACTAGGAGAAGGAGATTGCTTCTCTGTGGTACAAGCAAACAGAAAGAGTGTGTATAGGATTCATCCCAGTTATACATGAGAAAGTCACAAAGAAGTCAAAGGTGAGACCAAAATTTGAGACCAAAGGTGATAAGATGATGAATTCAAGATGTCTGAAAGTATACATCTAAAAGTAAGTGTCTGTATGGAGGTACATGAGAAACATGAGCTCCCGTTATATTCAAAGGCAAACCAGGCAATACAATGTAGCCTAGAGAGTAACTCACTTTGGAGGAGAGACAGGACATTTCATGGGCTCCAAAATTATGGCAGACACTCAGGTTTACTCACCTGAATCCACGACTGGTTGGCTGAATCACTCCCCCATCCCCTCTGACAATTTTGGGAGATCAGATTCCTATCACATCTGCAGACACTCACATAAAGATGTTTATACTAATCCCAGGCTGAATCCCAGCACAAATCTGTAGATGACTAAGATTTCTGGAGCCTGTGCGAAAATCCCCTGAAGGTCACAGCTCAGGGAGGCCAGGAGATCACCAGGCAAGAGCACAGAGGGGACATTGTGTACCCCTGTCCCAGCACAGCAAGGTTTCCCCTAGGTGTTGTTTCAAGCCTGTAATACACAAGAGGAGGAGGGATAACGTGCACAGAGCAAAGGCACAATGCTGACATGCCATTTACTTAAAATACAGTGTGAGAGACAAGGGAATGATTTAGCTAATCCATCACGTTTGCTTTTGTAAAAGTGGAAGGACACATCTCTGAAACTGAAAGTCTGAAATTCTTTGGATCGGCATTCAGGGATATAAACAACATGGTGTAGGCCAGGGGTTCCTTCACAGCAGGGGCAGCCGGGCAGGGCCTGGCACCAGGGCCCATCTCACCACCCCAACCAGGAGCAGGGCAGATAGGGGAAGCAGGGCAGCCCCAGCCCTAGGCATTGAGCACCTCCTTGAGGACTAGGATAGGCCTCAGCCAGGCTGGGACGCAGGCCCCTGAGTAGGCCTGGCTTGGTGGGACCCGTGGCCAGAAAGAGCAGGGCTGTGGGGAGCTGGAGACCAGCCATCCTGTGGCTTCTGTGGGGCAGAGGCTGATAGCCCCAGGGGCTGATGTGAGGTCCTGGGCCTTGGGCAAGGTTAGGGAAACCCTGGGAGGGTTGGTCAGGGACATTACAGCCTGGTGTATGAGTATGTAAAGTCTTATTTTTGTTATTCTGCAGTCCTGCTTAGATTTCCTTCCTGTTTTCTACCTATTACAAAGACAGTACATCAGACTGATACTATAATGCAATGCACAGAAATGAGGTCTTAAAAATGTAGTGAAGGACACTCCATCTATCTCTATCTTTGTTAGTCCAATTACTTGGCTAATAATGTTGCCCAGTTTGTTCAACTAAACTTCCATGTGTCCAGAGAGGCTCATGACCTTCCCAGTAAGTGAAGTATAACCAGTGGTCTAAGGACCTGCAACACACAAGGCGTTATGTCTTTCCATCCAAATTATTGACTTGCCTTTAGCTGTAGGTCATATCTACAAACCACGAAAGTTAATTGTGCAATGCTGATGGTTCCAACTTTTTAATGAGGTCCTGCTACAAATGTATCACTGATATATAATTTATTTACTTTTACTTCAGTTTTACTTCAGTCCTGTGTGCGGTTATGCGGATATTTATATCAAAGAGCATGTACCTTACCTGTCTTTAAAAAACCTTTGAAAAGTCTTAGAAAACAAAACAATTAAGATCAGTTGCCTAAGTAAGGAGTATGAGTTGTATAAGACTCTTTTGAACCAAGAAGCCCAGCAAAATAAGAGTTTGAGAATGTAGTCTATATCTTAGTTTGATTTTCTCCACATTCAAAAGAACAATATGCATATAACTTTTCAAGGCTTCAAAGTAAATAGGAAAGTTATGATTTTGTGTGCAAATAATAGTCTGTAAATGTAGTTAAAGCCACAGTTGTAAAGGTGCCTTCAGACAATACCCATTTATCCTGAGTGACCTCATGATTCAGCAGGCAAGTCTCTGTTTTCTTACCATGGCCAGCATCAGAAGAAGCTTCAGAATATCCTGCAAGAAGGGCTTGTGACACTACTATCTTCCAAGAAATGTCTCCTACACTTATCTAGTAATTGATGGTTATCTTATGATGGTTATCTTATATGATTAGATATAAGATAATGGTTATCTTATATGAACCATAATGCTGTCCCTGATTAGTGAGAATTAAATAGGGAAATGACAATAATAATAATAATAATAATACTTTCCCAAATGTTCCCTGGTTTTAATGCACAAAACAGACACAAAAAATCTTTTCCAGAACTTTCAATTAGTTTCATCAGTACTAAATTGCATGTTGGAAAGGATATCAAATTTTTATTTGATGCTTTTTAGACATTTTGAAACTCCTTGAGAGATTAAAATACAGACAACGCAATTATAACAACATTTATTAATGCTGTTCCTGGGAAAATATCTAATTCCATATCCAGCACCTCACATTCTGTGGCAGAAAAGAAATTGTGGTAAACACAGGCTGCTCCTGTTACTTGGAAAATCACATACCTCTTCCTGATCTCTTACAAGCTGTTAGCTACAGCTGGCCATGATAACAAGCCCTTAAAAATCACAATGCCCTTTAACATCTAAATTGCCATTGCAACATTCCTACTAAATGCTCAGCATGACTGGTGATGTTTCAGAAGCATGCACACAGCTGGTGCCAAATAAAACAAAAAAGTAGTAATTTGTAAAGTTCACGTCCTAGTCCAAATAGTCAGATAAAATGTTCTACAAGGATTTAATCCCATGAAACAAATGGTTGCTATTAGTTTTGGGGGGATTATTTTTAAATGTTTCCATTTTATTTAGTGCTGTTTTAAATATCTCTTTATTTTTGTATTTAGCTGGACATGTTTCAAAAGCCATTTGTTATGACCCCCTGTTCTGTTGCAATTCTTTTGTCTAATGCATTAGTGGAATAGCACTGTCTAAAAGTGATGGAAAACAGATCAGTTCAGCCAGCAAGCAAGGCTGCTGAGAGTCACTCTGGTGACCCAAAGAGAATTTTCAAAAGAGCAATACATTCAGAGCCTATCTCAAACCAAATGAATGGGGAAGCCACACTACTGTGCTCACAACTTTACCCTTTCTGTTCCCCTTTGCAAAATTATGTCAATATGACTCCATCTGTGTGCCATTTAAACTTGCTGTGGTTTTGAGTAGCAGGGTTAAATTGAATAATATGTAAAAGATCAGATTTTTTTCACTTCAAACTGTAAAACTTCAGTTTATCCTCAGAGTGTTTCAGTGATGGGATGGTTTAGTGCCCACAGGGCCTGAATGGACTCGGGCACTGAAGGAGAATCCCAATGACCTCAGTTGGACTTTAGGAGGGTAGGCTGCTCAGGGCATGTTAATGACCTATATATAACTAAATAAATTGTGATATGTAGTATGAAGGATGTCTCTACTAAAACCATGGCATTTCTGTCCTTCCAGGCCTTCTTCAACTTATCATTCATAAGTGAAAAGGTGCAAAACACCCTTAAAATAATTATTATCAGGTTACTTTCAGCAAGTGGTTAAGTAACATGTCATTGACATAGAAGGCTTCATAACAAGATTTTACTTCAATAAACATTATGCAGAAACTGCAGCCTGTAACAGATTAAAAATAATATGTTTCCTTAAACACTGTGGCAGTCTGGAAGGGTCAAATTTGAACACAATCATTCAGAATTGATACTAATTATACTACCTTTTACTGATTTGAAAAGATGTCCTGTAAGGAAATAATCACATTCTGCTCTTCAAGACAAGTTGTAAGTAAAGCTAATTAGACAGGTATATGCATTTAAATAATGCAATGTAACCAAACCTTTTGCTTTTCAGTTTTTCAGGATCCAAAGGAAAACAAGCAAACCAAAAAAACAAAGTCTTATAAAATATATATATATATTTCTAATATTGAATCATTTAATGAAACAAGAAGGTCCATGAAAAAATATTTGAAGAACATAAGGGTGCTTTTCTTTTAAAAATGTTCTTACAAGGACCATTTCTAAAATAACTTGAGTTCTAATTAGGACTGTCACATCTTTTTCTTAATAGAGATTGGATCCCATGGTTTCAATGTGGCCTATCATCCCTGAGTTGGAAATCAGACTTTGTGAAGTCAGCCTGCCTAATGAATATCACTGTGCTGATGGAGTTACCCTCCAAGTAATTATTGTTGCAATAGGAAAACACATTAGTATAGCCCGTATTTGTGACTTTGTATTCAGAGGAGCTCATGTTTTAAGGCACAAAAAAGAACAGAGATGATTTGTAAGGCATCCAAGGGAGTACCTGGTTATTCTCAGCATATTTTAAAGAGTTTTCTCTATGCCTTGATACAGAACAATACAAAACAAAAAGGACTAATTAAATTTGTAAATGGTTGATAAATGTATCTCTACATAAATATGTATGATCTATGTGCTTAGTTTCCTATAATGAGTATTATTTTAAAGAGAAAGAAAACATCAGCCACATAAATGTCAGGCTAGAATGGATATATATGAGATTTAGATGAGATCCACAGAATCAAATACACTTGTTTCAGGTTGTTCTTGAATTAGTTTGGGATATAATCACCTCAATGCATAACATGTCCTCGTGTTTCTTTATGTTATTATAATGTTATTGTTAATGTTAATGTTAATGTTAAATAATGTTAATGTTAATGTTAATGTTAAATAATGTTATTATTAAAAACAATAACATGTTGTTGTGTTTCTTTGTACTGGAAGTGCAGCAGGTGTGACTGAGCATTCCACAATTCAGGATAAAGCTGATAACTCCTCACTGGTGAATTCCTGATGAAAAGATGGATCTGCGGTTTCTGTTTTAAATGTCAGTTTTAAATACAATGACCTGATTTCTGTTTTGCACTTAAAAGGCAGAAACAACTTATGTCTTAGGAAGAAAATCTTTGTCCAGTGTGTCTGGCTCTTCAAACCCCTTCCCCAAAAGAACAAGGTGATCATAAAAGCCCACAGGGGTGAGATAGTGATAGGCCAACCTCAAGTAAGCTGCTATGGTTCAAGTTTCTTTCCTAAATTTATAATTTTTCCAAGATCACTAAAGTGGGAACCCTCACTTCTATTAGTGTGCTTAGTTTCAACAAGTTTTTCGGAAGAAGGTTTGCATATTGGTGAACACTCAATAAGGAAAGTTACTGCTTTACTTGCTTGCAAAAACTGTGGCTCTCTAGAATTATTTGTCTGTGTGGATCAATGACCATGACCAATAACCACATTGCTTCTGACCAACTCTGTGTGACTATTTCTCTAAACTACACTGAATAGCAATTAGTATATAAAATTCCTTAGGAAACATACATGTATACATGTTCAGCGACATCATTTACCGTAGCTGCTTCATTGCTTTGAAAGCAGTTCCTGTTCCCTGCCACCTAATACTTTGGATTCCACATCCAATAGGATTCTGAAGCAGGAAGCCTGGGAGGTAATCAGTGTTTCTGTCTTAAATGCCATGTAGCAAGGAGATGCTGAACATGCACCTTGGATACTGCTGGCCAAGATACCTATCTTCTCACCTTGATCACATGAGTACCATAAACATAAGCATATAAAACACCTGAAAGAAGCCTGTTTTTCGTCACAACAGCTGCTTGCTCCTGACTTTTTATTACTGAATATTTTAGAGTTCATTCTGTTGTGCCATAGGGACATGACAAAGCCTTCAAAAACAAAAAGATTTATTTGCCATTTGCAATTTTTCTTTGTACAATCTGATGTTACTCTAGAGCTCTTATACTCCTCTAAGATATTTTCTATCCTCATTATCTTCTAGTTCAGCTCAGTGTTCTGGCCAACTGTCAGATGGCTGTGAATGCTGCTGCTAACGAACTGTAAACTATCCAGGGAATAAAATGTTGGCCTCACATTTAGTGTGCAGACTTGTAGATTTTATATATGATATATAAACCTATATATCATATATATAAATCTATATATATGATATATAAATCTATATATATGTAGATTATATATATATATATATTTATAATAAGAAATGGCATTATACTTTTTTTTTTTTTTTTTTTTTTTTCCTTTTTTTCCAGGTGTTAACACTTAAACACATAATCTGTAACATACCAAAGACAATCACTTCTTTGGCATGATGTGTTTCAGTCAAAGAAGGAAGAAGAAGAGATCATAATTCACAACAGGTGAGTCTTTATGAATATAGCTCAGCTAATGTTTGACATATGATGGTGCACCAAGCTGATAAAGTTCTCCATGAAATTTTGACTTGCACCATGAACTACAAGTCATAGGAAAAACACAGTCTGAGTATATTTCTGCTTGCTTGGAAAATCACACTAGTATTAATATCCTTATAGTGGCAAAGCTGAAATGAGAATTAGCTTCAATTAGGATGTATCAGATCTGTTTTATTAAAGGCTGTGTTTTCTGTGGTAAAATATTGTAATGTAAGACTAAAGCAATGCCAAAAATAAATAAATAGATAAATAAATAAATAAATTGAATGACATTTTATAACACTTCTGAAGTGAAGTTTTCTGTAATTTGTTACTATGAAAAGAACATCATTGGATATGTCTGTTTCAAGACCCACCAAACAAAATATTGAGTTTTTGGACTCAAGCTCATGTGCTGTCAAACAAAATCCTGATGGATTGCATGTTGAAATATATCTTCATGGGAATAGGATTTAAAAGACTAATAGTCAGGGTGACACTATGGATCTACCCATAGAATATCAAACTCTCCAGCAGCACAGACTTTACTCCATTGCAACATAAACAGATGCATACAACACTCGTGTTACTTTCAGACTAGCTTAGACAGATAACAGTTGTAAAGAGAATGTTTTGAGTAGACATGTTGTGTCTCTTTTATGTTGAATAAATATGTAAAAGAGTGATGACAAATAGGAAGGTGTATACTTTTCTCATGTCTGCTGAGGATAGAAAAAGAAGTAATGAGCTTAAATTAACTGAAAGCATTTTTAAGTTATCCATTAGGAAAAAGGTTTTACTGTATAGGTAGTTAAGCAGTGGAACAATTTATTTAGGAAAACTGGGGAATCCTCCTTTCTAGCATCTGTAAGACCGTGCTAGCTAAACATCTGTCAAATACGGTTAATATGCATAGTTAATATGCATTCAGTCATATGACTGTCTTTGGTCAGAGCAGTGGATTACATGACCCCATGGAATTTAATGATAAACAACTTTTTTTTTTTTTTTTTTTTTTTTGCCAGTGGAAAAGATTTCGATAACAGTAAGACAATACATGTTTATTTGAAAAAAATCCACTATCCCATTTTAAATCATCAGTTTGTCTTGATATTAATGACTGTGGTAGTTTACATCACATATCCACACCTACACAGACAGCTAGGTTCTTTCCTAGAAAGCAGGGCAAGAAGTGGTACATTGTGTTAATGCATTGTGTTGATTTACAATTCCAAGGAAGAATAATCTGCACACAAAATATACATAATTTATTTCACTCCAGCATTCATCTTTCTTGGGATGATGGCCTACCAAGCTGCTAACATGTTATAAAATATACTAGACTATTTACATTCAAAGGCAATTTCTAGGCTGTAAATGGAGCATGGAAATGATGGATCTTATTCAAATCCACTAACATTCAATAAGTGAATGAGTACTATACCTCTGAATCAATTAATCTAGTCTGTTTTATATGTCTGCTTTAGAACTGTGGCCTAGATGTAACCATTCCTGTTGGCTATAAAGGGAATCTGGATGACTAGGACAGAGGTAGAAGTTTGTACTGTAGATTAGTTAGATGTTAGATCGGATAAAGCTTTGACTGGATTATTATCCTGATATTGACTTAATGTTATCAGCCATCTCATTATTGGTTCTAACATAGCCAATAACAGGAAATGGAAAAATTCTACAGAAGATCTCTATCAATGAGAATATCACCAGAGAAATCTTTAGAGTGATTCAACCTGAATCAAATTGCCTAGCATTTGCTTAGGTACGGACCACTCATGCAGGCAATTATCACAGGTCAACTGATTTATGGTATCTTGTTAAACCACAGTGATCTAATTCTTCCAAGGCCTTCGGCATTTATTTTGGAGTTAGCTGTAAACTCACTGGGGTCTTGGGAGTCTTGTATCATAGCACACAATTGCATAACTGCAATTATATTTAAAATTGCTTTGTCTCATTAAAACATACTATGTAACTTTGGTAGGAATGAGTCAGGACCTAAAAGTGTTGTGTACATGCTGCTATGACTATGATAAGTGGCATGGCTGACATCCATTAAAGATAATTGTTTTTTGTCTCACCCTTTCCATGCTGTTCATTGTTTTGGTATGGGTTCACTTTTTAAAAACTATGTATGCCATATATTCTTTTAGTATAAATCTTGAGGCTCAAAACTAGACTGCATTGCACTTACAATGAGATAGGCTAGATAAATATCATAAATATTCAATCTTTAGTCAATCTGGTTCCAGATCCTGAGCTTGGCCAATGTCTTTCATAGTGAAATAGGGGAGGAGGAAAAAAAAAAGGAAAAAAAAAAAAAAAAAGGAAAAAAAAAAAAAAAAGGAAAAAAAAAAAAAAAAGAGGAAAAATGTTTCTTTGCTTGTTTGTTTAATCTCTTTAAGTAGGCAAATTTCTGCCATCAAAAGCTTATTTTCATCCCTTTTTAGACTCTTCTGGGCCTTTTTTTGATTTCTTCACTTCTAAAACACATGCAATGAGAGAAATCAAATACAAATATGTGAAAATACATTAAAAAGTCTAACTGTTGTCAGAACTTATTGTGATATGTAATGTAGAATCTTACACTGCACCTCAGCATGATACAATTTGAGTCAAAGTTGTTGTTCTGTCTTGGAGTTGCCTCTTTCATTTTCATTTTTTTTTTCTCTCAGGCAGACAAACAGTTTTTTATGGACATATTGTTTTTTTTTTTTGTTTGTTTGTTTTTTTTTTTTTTAAGTTTTATATGTTGCTTCTACACACTTGCCTGTTTACTAGACGATAATAAGGAAGAGAGAAGAGGGACCAATAATGGAAAATAACAATGGGAGGGGGAGGATTATTAAATACACTTGAACCTCCGGAGGCAACATATTTCTATCGCTACCTCTGGCACCAAAAGTAGTTGGCATGAGAACAGCTGTCTCATTTACTCTTCTTTAGTGCAAGGAGACAAAGTTACTTGTAAGATTTGTACTACCCAAGCAAATTTTAAAAAAAGGATTGTTTCACTAATTGTCATATCTGTACTGCACAGACTTCTTTATATGCTTTTCAAATTAGCAACATGAAGCATATTAAACTGATTAATTGCTATGTGAATTCAGGATCAAGCTAGTTGAAAACAATGACTTTTATGTTGAAAATTATAGGACATTGAGTAATATTGGTAAAACAACAACATATTTTTAATCAGTTAGGAATTAATATAAAAATTTAAATGAAATTTCTATCAAATCAACTTCAATGACACTTATTATCACCATCAAGTGTAATGTTAAGTCTTCATATTGTTTTCTTATTTAAGCCTTCCTAACTAGGAAGGACCCTGGAGTATGCTAGGACCTAAGACTTCCAAAGAAAAGTCAGTGCATAATATGAGAAAGATCAGCTACCACAAACCCAGAAACTTGTGATAACAAAGGGAAGAAAGTTTGAGAGTGTAGGAATGAGGCCATGAAGTGCGATAGTATTTTGAATTTTCAGGAATAGCCACAGTCCAAGTGCCCTTGAGATATAAAGGATCCTAGAGTACGGTGGCAGTGCAAATGCCATCTGTCCTCATGAAGGGTTGAATCATTGTGCAACAGTGAGGAAGCTGTTACTTGCATGCAATTTGTTATAAACCAGACATACATTGGGGTATTGAAATAATTACAATATGTGGTCTAAGCTGTTCATAACTTAGTGTGAAGATGAAAAAAAGAGGAAATATTATGCTTACAACACAGAAGACTTGAACCCTGGAGATTTTTCCTCTTCTGTAGACTCTGTGTGTGCAACTTATGTTTCCTTCCCACAAGTACTTGTGCTTTGGCTTGACTCTGCGTAGTATTCCATATTGGTCAGATGGTCTACTAAGTGCATAGAATTTACCATATGTGTAAGTTTTTGCATGGTTAGGACTGTAATTTATTTCTGTGCCTCACTTATTGACTGAAGATTAATAGATTTTCCAGTGTAAGGCTGAGCTTTGTCTTTTTTTTTTTTTTTTTTTCTTTTTTTTTTTTTTTGAGATTGTGCCCCATATTAGGTCAATCAGACAACATCTTCATGGAGCTGCAAAGAGGTTATTGAGGGAAATACAGGTGAGTGTGAGATGCCACAGCTCTAAGGAGGGCTGTGAGGAAAAGTCTCCTTTGGTGTAGAGCAGCAGCAGAACAAAAACAGATTTGTGCCTGCTGTCCATGCTTCAGTGAGCAGTTGAACAATGGATGAGCAGTGGATAAACTTGCTTTTTCTCCTTGCAAGCAGTTCTATTACTCTTAGGCCTTATGGATGGCATTCATCTTGCCCAGCTTCAGAACTGACAGCACAAATGTCTACAAGTACTCAACCTAGGCTCTCTTCATAATTCATAGAGGGCACCTTAGCATGCAGTTGAGCTAATTCTAAAGTAGGCATCTAAAAAAGGCCAGAAAAATCATGTCTCAGAAGTATAATAACAAACATTTACTGGATTCGAATTTGATCTATCATATCCATGCTCAGTGTGCTATACAATAATTTGTGCATTTTTAAGTGTCTTCATTGCCTGTGTCATCCTGAGGAAGGGTCTTAAAAAGATTTGCAGTCATAAGAAAGAAGAACAGATGGTATAACAGCTTCATCTGGCAATGACTAACGTATACATATGAGGACTACTCAGGACTGATGCCTTTCTCCTCCAAGTAATTGAACAGCTTCTTTACAGGACAGCTGGAAGGACTGCTGAGTCCGCTTCCATTCTTGTGGACACAGTGGCCTGGATCAGAAAAAGAACAGATGAGATGAGTTTCCTGGCATGACCAATGCTTTTTCTCACAAAACCAAACACAAACAAGGAGAAAATAGGTAGGGTAGTACCTAAGTCTTACAAAATTGCATATGTGTACCCAAGGGGAAGATTGCTAGTGTAGGGACCTATGTGAGCAATGGGAAACTTAAAGAAAGATTAGGTATATATCCTCTTATATATGAGAATTAGAATATTTTTAGCCAGTACTGCCACTGAACATGTTTTGTCATGAAACCACAGCTCTACTTGCTAGGTCGCTAAGCCTGGCCTACTTGAACGACAAAAGTAATTCAGATTCTCATGCAGAGATTTGCTCATCCATCAGTGTGTTACAACCATGAGCCTGACTGACATGTGTGGCGTTCTTATTTTTCCTCTAGCTAAGGCAGACAATACTAGAGCCCTCCTGTGGAAAATGAAGACTGGAGGAAGCTATTCTATATCAGTCAACTATCCTTTTATAGAGTCAACACAATGATTCCCACTCTCCATCTGCCATATCCACACTGTCTGCCTTTCTCAAGGTCACAAAACTCAACAAAGCATTTTAAACTACTCTGCAAAAGTATTCCACCACTGGGGCTTTCTAGAAGCAGGTTAATTTGCTTCTGAGACCACCACAAATACTCCTTCCCATTCAGCTTCCCTGAGTGCATGATATTTATAATCTTAGCATATGTACATTAGGGAGAAACACTCCCAAGTTTTGCAATCAAGCCATTAGGCTATATATCTGAAGTGTGTGGTAACTCAGACTGAACCAAATGATAAGGGGTCTGAATGAGCAGAGAGCTGAGACAGAAGGTGTGATGATATATTTGAGCACCAGGGATCAGATGTCTGACAGTGACAAGGCAAAGAATTGGAAACAAATTTCCCTGTGGGTCCTGGCATTTTCCAGACATAAAGGTGACACATATTCAGCCTAGGCTTGGGAGTATGGATTTATATAGTGCAGGCAAACACATCTGCTGCATGTGTAGTCCTCTAGCTTTGGATTAAAGATTAGAGAGAAGAGAAGAAGAAAAAAGAGAGAAAAATTTGTTGTCCCCAGGTGGTTCTTTTAATGAAAGATTATTTTGTCACTGGAGATTAGAGAGAGTTAGAACAGCTCCTAGACTTGTCCTAAAACCTAACTTCACCCAGGTAGTCTGTGTGTTGTGTGTGAGCTGGAAAAAAAAAAAAAAAAAAAAAAAAAAAACAAGGGGGGGGGGGGTGGGGCCACATTTAAAGCAAAAATGAAATAAAACTTTCTTTCTTTCCAGGTTCATGCTAGCTGAATCAGGATTGTATGGCATGAATGCCAAACAGTGAAAGAAATATTCCTCCAGATCAAAGTGCATAACTCTGTAGGCAAATGAACACTTTGTTTTTCTTTGTCTTATGATGAAAACAAAACAAAACAAAACAAAAAAAATGCCTTCTGTGTCTTATCTCTCATGACAGCCCATATGTGATTCCAAGTTGTCATGTTTTGAGATAGATCTAATTGAAAATTTATTGAATTGAAATAACTTATTTTTCATTAAAATATTAAAAAGCATCATTATCTTTCAAGTAAAGGAATCATAGAATCATAGAATGGCTCAGGTTGGAAGTGACCTTAAGGATATCTTGTTCCAACCTCACTGACACGGGCAGGGATGACACCTACTAATCCAGGTTGCCCAGGGCCTCATCCAACCTGGTCTTGAACACCTCCAGGCATGGGGCATCCACAACCTCTCTGGGCAACCTGTTCCAGTACCTCACCACCTTCTGAGTGAAAAATTTCCTCCTAACCTCTAATTTAAATCTCCCCTCTTCTAGTTTAAAACCATTCCCTTTGTCCAGTCATTATCTGATTGAGCAAAGTGTTGCTCCCCATCTTTTTATAAGCCCTCTTTAAATACTGAAAAACCAGAATGAAGTCACCCCAGAGCCTTCTCTTCTGTAGGCTGAACATCCCCTGCTCTCACAGCCTTTCTTCATAGAAGAGGTGCTCCAGCCTCTTTATCATCTTTGTGGCCCTCCTCTGGACTCATTCTAACAGACCCACAACCTTCTTGTGCTGGGGGCCCCAAATCTGGATGCAGTACTCCAAGTGGGGCTCACAAGGGCAGAGTAGAGGGGGACCTCTGGCCACTCCTCTTTTGATGCAGCCCAGTATGTAGTTGGCCTTCTGGGCTGCAAGCATGCACAGCTGGCTCATGTCAAGCTTTTCATCCACCAGAACCCCCATGTCCTTCTGTGCAGGGCTGCCCTCATTGAGTTCTTCTCCCAGTCTGTACTCATGTCTGGGATTGCCCTGAGCCATGTGCAGCACCTTACACTTTGACTTGTAGAACCTCATTAGGTTCAAGGGGGCCCACTTCCGTTTGGATGGCATTCCTTCCTTCTGTTGCATCAACAGAACACCTGCAACACCTGTGTCATCTGCAAAGTTGCTGAGGGTGCACTTCATCCCACTTTCTATGTCACTGATAAAGATATAAAACAGTACCGGTCCCAGGACAGACCCCTGAAGGACACCATTTTTTTGTTGTTGTTTCTACAGTTTTGAGGAAACTCAAATAAGTAAGCAAAACGTAATGGGGAAAAAAGGGCTTTTCATTCAGTCTCTCACTGCCCAGTCTGTCTGCAGGGAAGGTTAAGGACACATGTGTAACTCTCTCCAGGTCCTTAGGAAGTTCTCTTTTGTACCAAGGCCTAATTCCTCATACCTGTCTTTTCTCAGTGGCTTCTCTGTCTGGGCTGCAAGCTCCTAGTACTTGCCATGACTCTCTTTTATTGCTAGGAAGTCTGGAGCATTCTGCCAGGACAGACTCAGTGACTCCATGGGGGATGAGCAGTCTCCCCTCTTTCCACCTGATCCACTCATTCTCATCTTAAACCAACAGAATATATCCCTGAGAACAAACCTATTAAACAGATAGAGTAGATATGTGAAAAACAGCTTTAATAGCCTTAAACCTACAAATATTTCCTGTTGTATCAACAGTGATAGTGGACATGAATCTGAAGAAAACATCTGCACCAGAACACCTCCATAATTTATACAAACTAAAACACAGATTGCACTTACTGCTAGCCCTTTTCTATCTACTGAATGCATGAAGCCAAATGTCCTCAGGCCTCAGAAAAGTTTGCATTTGTAGCTGAACTTTATGGCTTATATCCATCTTTGATTAGCAGCCAGACTTTCTGTGTTGGCCCCTCACAGATGATGTGTTGCAAAAGCGTCATTGAGATATTGCTTCTTCCTCACTTTCTCCAAGTATTTTTGGTTCAGTCTTTATATGTCATCACAGCTGGCCAGTTTTCTTATAGTTTGGGAGTCAGATATACCTTGGAGGCAGATGTATATTCAGATTGCTTGGCAGCAGAGGGTGTATTGCTAGAGCCAGGAGAACAAGATTAGAAGGTGAGATAAACATATGTTTTTATCTCTCAAATAAAGATTGGCTTCTGTAGTTCCTTAACAGTGAAACTTTGGAGCCTCCAAAGAGCCTTGGAGCTATGAATTTATAGGAGAGTGAGCCCGTTTTTCTCAAGTTAAAACATCAGGTACTTTCTACCATTTTTACCACTTCTTATAAATCAAATAGGAATGTGAAGCTTGTTTTTATCACTCAACAGAAAGACCATTTGGGACATGTTACAGATAGGAATTTTCATCAATGCTTATTGATTAATAATAAGGAAAGGGGTTAGTAGTCATAGACAGTATGTTGCAACAGTGTATGGAAGTCCTAGAGAGCATGCAGCCATAATACTAAGGCTCTAGTTGTATGTTTGTTTGTTTGTTTGTTTGTTTTGTTTTTTAAGGATTTTTTTTTTTCTCACTAACTTCCTCTACAACTTTGGAAAAGTCATAGACTGATGATAGGTCTCTGCTGAGGTCAACGTGGTTTTCTATTAAATACAACAAAATGAAGAATGAATCTTTAATCTTGCATTTTTTGTGTCTCTGTAAAAAACAGAAACAAAACAAAACACAACCAACCAAATAATAACAACAACAACAACAACAAAACACAAACAAACAAAACAGAAGTAGAATAATTAACAAGTTTTCATATGCCACACTGTAAAATGCTTAAGTTGAAGAAAGTACATCTAAGAACACTATGGAACTACATTGTACATTGTGTCCTTTGCATCTATTTCATAACAAACATACATATGCACATCTTTGTAGTCAAGGTGATGAAATAGTTTTTTTCTTTACACAGCTTCATTCTATGATACTGAAAAGGCTATATTTAAAAGACTCAGCATGTGTAGATAAAGCATGTATTTTGACCCACTTCTAAGTCTAAATAAAAGTAGCATGCTGCATTCTTTTTGTTCACAACATATTTCCTCTCTAAAAAGTGTTGCTTTTGCTCCTGTTTCAGATCAAATGAGCTTTTGAAGCCCCAAAGGCATCTTTGAAAAGAAATTTAAAAGGTTTTTATATTTCAAAATACTCCAATATTGTTAAAGTGGCTGTGACTGTATTGCTAACATTGAAATAAGAAGTAATGCTATGAAAGTCAAAACAGCATAAGTCAGCTGAATGTGAATTAAAAGTGCTTTATGTTCAGTCCGTAGGTAAATAAAGCAGTAAAGAGTTAGAATGCTTTTAGGTCCCAATCCATCAATGTGCTTAAGCACTTTCAGCATTAATCATCACAAGTGTTTTCTTTGGTTTCCATTGAACTATTCTAAATCTGAAGTACTTTGCTAATGACTGAACTTACTGCTTTACAGGAACATATAGAACTATAAGGACTTCTACCTAGCACAGGGACAGAGGCAACAGTCAGACAAAAGCACAATGGAAAAGCAATGCCATTTCAGACAGCTATCACTCATAAATATCAATATGTACTTCACTTAAATTTTACGAAGCTGTTTTGATCTGGTGCAGCAAATATAATGCAAAAGAGAAGATAGATTCTAACTCTCTTGATGTTTGTGTTACATGACACAGGTTACTGGAATAGCTAAGTGGCTATTGTTCCAAACAGGAAATATGTTAAGTAGTGCACAGTCCTCCAACAGTTAATTATTTATTTGCCAAGCTGGTGAGTACATTTTCAAAAAACTACCCTGAGAATGTTTACCTACAAAGCTAAGACGTTCTGAATGACATATCAATTTCTATAGATTTCCTTCCTGCACTTGGAAGAAAAGGAAGTAAGCATACAAGTGTTTGCCTGTTAATATTAGCCAAAATTTGGCTTTGCAAAGTGCTGTAAGAGAACCAGGTAAAATATATATTTTCATCAGGGATTTTGGAAGTTATAATGTAATACAAAATAAATCCTCCTATATGATGTTATCTATAGCATTAAAATAAAATCTAAACTAAAAGATAAATTAAAATAAAGAGAACGTTAGAACAACCATGTTGTGACAGACGAAAGGTCCATCTAGCTATCTAATATCCATTCTGCAGCAGTGGCCAAAAATGCATGCCCATGGAAGAGGGTAAGAACAGGGAAAAGATGTAGTGATTTGTTTTTTGAACATCATCCAGCAAATTTTTCAGTTGAGTACTCCAGATTAAATAATACTGACGGACATGAACTTTCATGAACATGCACAGCTTCTCCATGAATTAAGGTTACTCTATACCACATCTTGCAGTGAGCTATGTACACGGATGAAGAACTGTACTTTTTTGTGTGATTTAAACCTGCCTTTTGCAAGTTTCTTTTGATGCAGTCTAGTTTTTTAGCTGGAAAATAAAGCAAATTATAGACCTCTATTCACCCTCTCTCTGACTCATAGCTTTTATAATCTCTGTTTTATCTTCATTTAGTTTTTTTGTTTGTTTGTTTGTTTTCCCAAGGTGATGAGCCCTTATACTTGTTCCTTGCTTGAAAGTTTCCACGAACTTTGATCAGACAAGTCACCCTCCTTAGAGTCTTTTCCAGTTTTATGATATTCTATTTGGAATAAGGGAAACAGCATATATCACTACAGATAAAGGTACACCGTAGTTTTTTGTAAAGTAATTTAGTGTTGTTTCCTTTCCTGTTCAATGTTAGTTTCTCAAACATTCATGACATTTCATTTGCTTTTTGGAATACTGTTGGTCCTGACCTTTTTGTTATAACTCCCTTATTTTATTCCTGAGCAATAATGTTTTATGTCAGATCCCATCATTTTCTATACACAGTTATCATGATGTCTTCTTACCTGCACCCTTATACATTAATCTACAAGAATTGTTACAAAGTTAGAAGAATGCCTGTGAAAGCTGTTGTGCTGGGTGTTTAGAAATTTGTGTTAGAAAACAAATTTAGTTTGATCTAGGCTGTGTGGTCTTTACAGTAACTCTGTTCATTGTTTGCCACAAATAAAACATTGTCCCAGGATTTACAAAAACATGCAAACCTGCACAAAACATTACCTTGTGATTTGGTTCTTGAAGCAGTAGAATGTGCCTTAAGGCTCTTCAGAATAAAGGATTGAAAAGTTAAGGTTCTGCCTTAAGCGTTATTGTCCTTGATAGAACAGCAGGAGGCAAGGACTGCAGGCAAAATTGTCATAGCCTGAAGCCAACCCAGCTGCAACAGGAGAGGGAAGCAAGAGCCAGACAACCCGACAGAATCATATGCCAGCAGCAGGACAGCAGTATAAAAAGGTGAGCTCAGCCAAAACTGGAGCCACTATATTATCAGCAATTGGAATTTGGGGTTATAGAAATGCATTGTTTGATTGTGAAGAAGAAAAGATATGTGTGTATCATGCATTAATCGACTCACTAGCACTGCAAAGAATTGCAAGAGTTATTTCCCCAGTAACTCTGAATGAGAAATTTAATTAGACTTACAAATAACAGCAACAACAAAAGCTATGTTATGAGAGCATGATTAAGTTACAAATTCAAGCTATCTAAAGTCTGGGCCAAAAGCACTCAGAGTTTTGGCCAGCCTATTTCCAGTCCCTTGTGTGCATGTGTTATGATCATCAGTAGCACACACACTAATTTCTGATAGGAACCTTTTCTCATTCAAGTGCACAAAATGAATGATGTTCACTTAGCAAATCTTCCGAATTGTTTAATTTCACCAATAAATGTTTTTTTCCTGATCTCATTCCTCTGTTATTTGAGATAATCTAATTGGGCTGGCAAAGCGTTTTAAAAAATCAGACACAAATGAAATCAAAGAACAAATCAAAATGCAGCAGGCAGAGGCAGATAACCAGGCTGGAAAAGTACAGCAGAAAGTGTTGAAGTTTCAGAGACTTCTTACTACTTTTTATAAGTCCCCCATAAGGGACAATAACATAGAATGTGAGTAATAGGTAGTTAGCAAACTCTCTGTATGTAACCTTCAACTCCAAATCTTCTTGTTCTCATGGACTATCTACTGTAAATTTTAAAACTCTTTATAACTCCTATTCTACTTTAATTTCATGTTCTTTTTTTTATAAAGACAATATTTACATCAGACTATGGAATTATAATCATTGGCTTCATAAGGGTATGTGTGTCACCCAGTGAAGTGTTCTTATCTGATTCACACGAGTTATCAAATCTGAAGTACAGCCTACCACTGAACAGATCTAGGTCTTTTCTCAGATTTTCTCCTGTCTTTGAGTCTGTGATGTCTTGATCTGACTGAGAGACCTTAATTTCTCAGACCTGTCTTTCTCATCCATTAATCAAGACTACTAAATATGAGGAATCTCCTCCAAGAATGGAAAAAATAGTTTTTTTTTTTTTTTTTTTTTTTTTTTTTCTTTTTTCTTTCTGTTCCATGGAACCTGAACTGGATGTATAGAGAACAAGGCCTGTAAGAGCTAAACAACATTGTGTTACTGGCTTTGGTCTCATCTTCCAGCCTTTTTACGCATTCAAACTCTCTTCCAAAATGGTAATTGTTTTGAATTTTTTTCTTCATTATTTCTTTTATATTTTCCTATATGGAGGAGCAGAAAATTAAAAGAAACAGCGGAAATGTCAGCTTTTTTTTTTTTTTTTTTTTTTTTTTTTTTTTTTGGTAAATGACAGAAAGACAGGTCTGTCTGTAACATCTACTCTTCTCATGCTAGTGCAGGATATTAAGAAATGTGGGAATAGTATGAGGACTTCTATCTCTTTCTTCTAGTGTGAATCTAATAGCATAAAAAATGTCAAAAATTCAATCTCTGGCTGGATTAAGAAATGCTGCATTGTTCATAATTGTGACGGATACTTATTTTTTGCCTAAAAATATTGATAACAATTAATTTTCTCATAGAAAACATTAGGAATGAATGTGAAATCAGTTTGTTATCATCAAATGACAGTTTGGAAGGTTAAATATCAAGTGATTAGTTACCCATAGTGAGTACTGCTTTAGTACATTTTCTGGGAATGCAACTCTCACAAGAATATTTATATCCTTTTTTGTCCAAAGCACTGAATTTATATGTATGACTTTACATTCCAGTTAAAATGTCTGATTTAAGTCTCCCAAATATATCTTACCCAAATGGACGTTATTTCTGAGTTTACCCTGAGTAATAATTTTATTTTTCCTTAAATTTCACTACCTTACTTTTTTTTATTTTTTATTTATTTATTTATTTATTTTTTCTGGGAGGGAGAGGGGAAGAATTGCATGAGGCTAAAATCCCTTGAGGACTTATTTCAGACAAAACTGTTTTTCAATGCATATTCAGCTGAGAAATATTTTATTTTTGCTGTCTTGACATATTCTTCAGGTAACTTGTCCATAAAAAATATTTTACAAGCAAACTTTTTAATTAGTCTACTTCTGGTTTGATGTTGTTGTTGTTTGTTTTATTTTGTTTTTCACTTTTTGTTTTGATCTAATATTCAGAAAGCTTTATACACCAAAAATTCCATTTAAAATGTAATTGCTGTGGAAATCACATATGAAAAACCTGGGTGCACAATCTCACTTGATCAAGGCTAGGGATGCAGGTGACAGGTATCTGTGATGACTAAGTATTTTGCTTTTTACTTTTTAAAATTATGCTTTTGACAAATGTACTGGGATTTCTAGAGTATCATGTCAAACCAAAGTCACAATAAGTATTACTGACAGTAGATACCAATTGTGGAAGATGTAGATTTTAGTGATACATTTTTGTATTGGTGTATATTTTTAGGCATGTTGGGGTAATACACTGTGTGACCTAAAACGAACAATGCACCTGAGAGGGGAAGCAGCACCACCAACATGATCCCATGAAAGTCACCACGTCTTAGAGAATTAATTCCTTGTTGGAGCTTTATATTTTGCACACACCTTTTTGCGTACTCAGGAGGAAGAAAAACTGATAGACAAAAATCAAAATGTTCTCTGGCATTAAAAATAGATGGGGAGACTTCTTAGGGAAAAACACAAAACAAAACAAAACAAAAACTAACAAACAAACAAACAAAAAACAAGACTCCAGATTTTCACCAGGGAACACTTCCCTCAACACTGTTAAAGCACAATGTTAGTCCCATAGGGAGAGGATTAGCTCATCTACCATTTGTCTTCTTGTCATTTAGACCTCTTCTTTAATTCTCTAAGCAATGAAGAAAGATAAATGGTCGAATCCTTTTTCTGCAGCGACTGTTTCACCTTTGACAGCAGAGACCAAGTGGCTTAGTCTAGACATCTAATTTTGGGGAGAAAAATGAAATGAGATGATCGCTATTATTAACAATTTGTAGAAACTTATTTAGAACCTTACACATGATATTTTACTGTCTCCACACTTAGAAATGTGGTGTTCTCTGTCTCCTATACATAGATGAGCTGTTCTGTTTTTTGTTTGATTGTTTTTCTGAATTATGACACATTTCACTAACAACCAAAGCCATAAGAGAAAAAATATCTTCATGCAACTTAACCATACAACTTAAATAGCATGTTTTTTTCACAACCATTGAAACCTTCGTCCCACCATTTTGGTGTAGAAATGGATAAAAAAATACAAGTGGATATAGCCTAAAGGAATTCAGGAAAACCATACGGTTTGGTACACTTACAACTAGAAACATTTGACAGGTTGAAACTGGAAAGAAATCTGGCTAGAAAGCTTATTACTCTAGCATTAACACTTAAGAATAGACAGGGGTCTTTAGGAAAGCCAGTTTTGGCTTTCAGAATTAGAATCAGCAGAATTAGTAAACCTTTGTTTCCCTTGTTTCCTTTCTCTGGAAACCTCTGCACCCTCCACTTCAGGAGCAACCCCTTCCAAGGCTCACTATGACAAATACTGGTGGTCCAGGAGTACAAGTGCTGTGGAGCAGTGTCCTGAGCCACATTCATGGTCACCCATCAGACAATTCATGCATGCTGGTGGGATCTTAGGCTGATGACAGCACTGGCAACAGTTGCATTCTACTTGTCTCGGAAAGGGACAATCTCTTTGTTTTCTTTTTTACCCAGCTGGGTTTCTAAGCTTTTAGTTACCTCTAAGGTGGCACTGCCTTTTCCATGGCTGCTTGAGAACAGCTGCGACTTAGCATCAGACACTGACAGATGACCGTGTCTTCATGACAATCTTCAACATAAAATAAACTGTTATCATAAGTGTGATGAGTTGTCAATACTAGGAAATTAAAAATGTCCAGAATAAACAAGGACAGTAAAACTTTGAAGCACTGTGTGACTGGGAAAGGATTCACTATTTCATATAAATTGTTCTGGACAGCGAAACTGTAGATGCTCCTCAAAGCCTGGTAAAAGTGCTGGGTGGCAGAAATACTGCCTTCACCAGCAATTGGCCCAGGCCTGCACTCTCTCTAAACAAATCCGTCCGTTAATGTTACACGTTAACATTATGTGTAAATCTACTAGGCATGTTTTCCCCAATAATTCACCTTCTCTAGCAAACATTCATTTAGTATTAATGGAAATGAACATATATGTTTTTATTTTAGATGGCATAAATAATCAAAAGTGTTCGTGGAAATCATATATTTTTCCCTACAGAAAACCCTAAACAACTCTCCCTTCTTTCTTCCTGGACTTTTATGAAACAAATGTCTTCAGGAGACCAGAGAATGCCATATAAATTATTTGCTGAGGCACACAAATATTATAAGAATGTCTTTCACCTCTCATCCATACTGGAATACTATAAATATCAATATAAATATATGGGAAAGTATTTATTTTTATTAAAGATTGTAATAATATTTTAAATATTCTATTTTTTAATATTTAAAATATATATTATCATGATCTTAAAGCAACAGAAAGTATTTCCAGAAGTGTTGCATTAGTTTGTCTTTTACTTTTCTTTTAACTTCTCTACTCTAAATCCAGCTTTGTTTTATAAAGGAAAAACTTCTCTTGCATTTGTTTTTGCCACTGTGTATTAACAATTTGGAGACTGATGACATTTTCAGAGACAGTGTTAAAAACTTCATTATCCCCAGAACTTACTATGTCTTTACAAGTGAAAGTTCGTTAACTTAAGAAATCCAGCTCTTCCATTGCATATCAGGTATCTGTAGTTGACTATCAGTGGATAAGCAGTTTTCTATATTAACTTCTCTAAGCATGGAAAGTATTATGAAATACCACAAAAGTATCTTTGTGAAACATAGGGCACTCTCTGCTGATATTTCATTTCGTTCTGAATAATTTTAAATCCCTGTTTTTGCCAGAATAATACTGCTTTCTAGAAATTAATTCCATAATGATAAGCTTTTAAAACTAGAAACCTATTTTGGTAAATGAAGATATTTCCTTTCCTCACCACAGTAAAGAGCTTATTAAGGAAAAATATCCTTTCTCTTTCCAGCTCTTGTTCTAGCTCCCACTCAGAGGAGAACTTTGTTTATCAAACTCCTTTTACAGACTGGATAAGATATAACCAAGATATTATGATCAAACTACTGTCTACATGCAATGACATGACATCATATTCAAATTATAAAGTAATGAAAGTTTTACAAATGCTTATTTGTATGATTACCTGTTTCTATTGCCTGAATTTTATGACACGAAAAGCTTGTTTTGGACACGATTAAAGAGTATGCTGATTTATAAATGTAAAACCAGACTTTGTAACTTAGAACAATGAAATTGTATTAAAGTAATTTTAGGAATAAATAAATAAATAAATAAAATTGCTGAAGATATACTGTCTGGTTGAGACCTAAGGGCAATGAATATACCTGTATTCCTAGCAATGTTTTTTTGTTTTTTGTTTTTTTTTTTGGCTTGTTTTCTTTTCTCCCCTTTTTTTTTTTTTTTTCTGTCTCCACTAGTATCCTTGGCAGATGATCTTCCCAAATTATATAGATAAGGCAGATCATTCAATAGGAATTTATGTTAAGCATATATTATATTTATTACATATATATATATGTAATGTTAAGCAGTATATATTATAATTGTTAACAATTATATATTATAATTATATTAATAATATATAATATAATATATACATATATTACACATACATCTATTTCTTTCAATTAATTAATTGATCAGTAGTGGGGACCAGACTTCTAAAATAAGCTCATAATTGGATAAAATGTTATTCCCCTGTGTGGCAGAAACACAGTGGCCATTCCACTCAGTCACTGCACTTCTTGGCTGGAATGATAGAGACTTTCTGCCAGCCTGTGTGAGCAACTTGTCTGTTTAAATAAGCCTTTGAAAAAGAGAGAACAGGAATTTCTAATGCTCCAAGTAGTTGGTGTGTCTGTCAGCTCCACTGATACATCCAATAGCTTACCAAACACTGTAGATAGTGGGACTCCTCAGTACCCTGTCCCTTTTTCCTCAGGACCTTGTATGAGCTGGGTCCATGAGACACTCCTCCACAAGAGGAATAGCAGCTTTTCTTGGGTTTTGCAACATTTCAGTTTGTTTCTTGGCAGTGTTACAGAGGACAGTACTCAAAATGGGTTACCTTTTCCTTCCTCCACAGGCTTAGTTTTTGACTAGGTAAAGCACCAACAGTAGTAGATAACTATAAAAATAAACTCCAAGTGTGTGACAAGGTGTAGGTGTTTCAAAAATTGAAAGAACACAGCAGGCTCTTAGAGCTGATTATGCTCTATCTACAAGATGGGACTCAAGTGAAATGTTGCATGTTTAAGTACTTCTTTGAACCAAAATTAATAGGGATTTTTTTTTGTTGAAAAAGCCAAACTAATCAGTGTGGCTAACAATAATCTACTTGATAAGTGTAATTAACTTAGTACTAGTAAATTATTATATATATATATATATTAATATATCCTTTTTTTCTCGACTCCTGTAATAAATTCACAGAATCACAGAATCACAGAATTTTCTAGGTTGGAAGAGACCTCAAGATCATCAAGTCCAACCTCTGACCTAACACTAACAGCCCCCACTAAACCATATCCCTAAGCTCTACATCTAAACGTCTTTTAAAGACCTCCAGGGATGGTGACTCCACCACTTCTCTGGGCAGCCCGTTCCAGTGTCTAACAACCCTTTCGGTAAAGAAGTTCTTCCTAACATCCAACCTAAAATTCAAACTTTTCTCAGAAAAAGCACACTATCAGCCTCACATCATAAATTAATTAATTTACCAAAGAGTCAAAACAGTTGTTTATGAGTCTTTCCCCGCTCACAAATTCCTGTGCATCCTAGCAAAATATCAGATCCAAGTGAGAATGCAGCTGACAGAGAAAGAGGAAGAGAGAGAGGGTAATTTCCTAAGATTGATTTAATGGTGCGAAGAGAGAAATCCTGTTCCCATGAAAATTTACAGCAAAGTAATGGAACTCTACTGCCTTCAGTAAGGTCTTTTATTAAACATTTTGCAAAACACTGATTCGGTCCACTGATTCCTACTGAAGACACCTGGGCTCTACATCCTTTTGCTCTTTACATTTCCCTCTTTTGATATAACTATTTAATGTAATGAAAGGATTTCACCTTTCCTTACCTTACTTAATGATTCTGGGAGAGGATATGATTAATGATTCTAAGCATAATGTGTTGCAGAAGAAAAAAAAAAAAAAAAAAAAAAAAAGGCTTAATATTTTTTTTTTTTTAATATTGGTTTTTTTAAAAAAAAAAAAAAAAAAAAAAAAACTTTGAAATAATGTTTTCCAAGGTTTTACAATATTTATTCTAGGTACTTGCCAAAAAGCTTTTAGTTCTAAACTATACAAATCTATTCTTCATTGTTATAAACATTAAACAACTTTGCCTAGCTACCAGCTGCTACTCAGCACAGCTGTCAATATGGCCAACAGCCTTATTCAAGACCATTAAAGCAAAAGAGCACCTATTTTCTGCTACAAGCTACCACCTTTCACCCAAGATGATGCACAAAATGGAAGTGGAGTACCATTTACTGGATTAATATTATCCAGTGTTTACAGCTAATGGATTTGTGTTACTGCTTCATTTTACAAGGCCTTTTTTCTTCTTTTAATTTATCCTCAGGTCTGCTGCTTTATTTTTGTTCCATCATCCTCATAAAAGCCATTATCTTTCCATTAGCAAACCTGTTAAATAACTCTTCATATGCTCTTTGATCTGTCCAGCAGCCGTTTGCATTCTTTGCAGTGAGTTTTTCAATTACACTCAAGAATTTTAAAATATGAGTTTGCTGAGAGCTACTTCACACACTGTGGTACATTTAATTAACACAGGATTGAAGAAAGGTTTGCAACCATGTCACTACTCTTTGCTGCCATAACAACTCCTGGTTTCCTTCTCTTTTATGCAAATTGGGTAACAGTCATTTATGTCAGTGAAATTGCTTTAAAACTTTTTTTTATGTAATAGTGGACCAAATACATTTCTCAAAATCTGTATGGAAATAATTGTGTTTTTGTATTTGATGGTTTACCTGAAAAAATGTAAGGCTCTGCAAATATCGTATGCTGAAAGTACCTTCTGAGTGAGTTTGTGCTTGATTTCACAAATAATCTTTCCATTTATTCCTTTTTAAAAAAAAAAAAAATAAATAAATATTATTCCTCCTAGCAAATGTGGAATGTAACTCTTTTCTTAAGCTACCTTTTCTTTTTACCCAATGTATGACTATAGAGTTGCTCAGTCATATCCAACAGAGAAAATATTTAAGCACCAGTTCAGCTCATTAAAATTAAAAATATGAGTATCGCCTCAGCACTGAAGTAACCCCTTGGCTATGAGAATCTAGTGAAAACAGATATTTTTTTATTTTCCATGACTCATCTCAGTTGTCAAAACACTCTATTTTTTCGTGGTAGTCCACAGAGATATCACACTATGAATGTGTTTCTTGCATAGAGATATATATTGACACAGAAATGAGTGCATCAGAGGATACCTGCCATTTCTCCTTAATGTCTTCATGCCAGAAAAGGAAAATGCTCAGTGGAATTATCTTAAATTGTTCTTTCTAGTAACACCAAAAAACACATTTCTAGTAACACAACTTATTTGGAGTCCTGATTTCAGGAAACAGGGAGATACCCTTTGGTAGTTCAATATCCTAAAAAAATTCTTTAGATGCTTTTTCTAACTAAAGAGAATCCCTGATACTCACTGGATTTCTAGGAGTCATAGATAGAAATCACTCCTCTGACCACCAAATTATTTTTCTCCATTAGTCTTGTAATAATCCTTCTTTTATCTGCAAAATACTGATAAAAGTTTCACTTTTATTCATAATTCTCATCAGAAACAGTACAGAATCACAGAATCACAGAATAGTCTAGGTTGGAAGAGACCTCCAAGATCACCGAGTCCAACCTCCTACCTAACGGTAACAAATCTTCCACTAAACCATATCCCTAAGCTCTACATCTAAATGTCTTTTCAAGACCTCCAGGGATGGTGACTCCACCACTTCCCTGGGCAGCCTATTCCAGTGACTAACAACCCGTTCAGTAAAGAAGTTCTTCCTAATATCCAAACTAAACCTCCCCTGGTGCAACTTTAGCCCATTCCCCCTCATCCTGTCACCAGGCACGTGGGAGAATAGACCAACCACCAACCAATAGACTAACTCGCTACAGCCTCCTTTCAGGTACCTGCAGAGTGCAATAAGGTCACCGCTGAGCCTCCTCTTCTCCAGGCTAAATAGTCCCAGCTCCCTCAGCCGCTCCTCATTAGACTTGTTCTCCAGGCCCCTCACCAGCTTCGTAGCCCTTCTCTGGACTCGCTCGAGCACCTCCATGGCCTTCTTGTAGCGAGGGGCCCAAAACTGAACGCAGTACTCGAGGTGCGGCCTCACCAGAGCTGAGTACAGGGGGACGATCACCTCCCTGGCCCTGCTGGCCACACTGTTTCTTATACAGGCCAGGATGCTGTTGGCCTTCTTGGCCACCTGAGCACATTGCTGGCTCATATTCAGCCAACTGTCAACCACTACTCCCAGGTCCTTCTCTGCCAGGCAGCTTTCTAACCACACATCTCCCAGCCTGTAGAGCTGTTTGGGGTTGTTGTGCCCCAGGTGCAGGACCCGGCACTTGGCCTTGTTGAACTTCATACCGTTGGCCTTGGCCCATCAGTCCAGCCTATCCAGATCCTCCTGCAGAGCCTTCCTACCCTCGAGCAGATCGACACACGCACCTAACTTGGTGTCATCTGCAAACTTGCTGAGGGCGCACTCGATCCCCTCGTCCAGATCATTGATGAAGATGTTAAAGAGGACTGGTCCCAGTACCGAGCCCTGGGGGACTCCACTAGTGACCGGCCTCCAACTCGATTTGACTCCATTCACCACAACTCTCTGGGCCCGGCCATCCAGCCAGCTCTTAACCCAACGAAGTGTACGCCAGTCCAAGCCATGAGCAGCCAGTTTCCTGAGGAGAATGCTGTGGGGGACGGTGTCAAATGCCTTACTGCAGTCAAGGTAGACCACATCCACAGCCTTTCCCTCATCCACTAAGTGTGTCACCTTGTCATAGAAGGAGATCAGGTTCGTCAAGCAGGACCTGCCCTTCATAAACCCATGCTGACTAGGCCTGATCGCCTGCTTGCCCTGCAACTGCGGCATGATGACACCCAAGATAATCTGCTCCATGAGCTTCCCTGGCACTGATGTTAAACTAACCGGCCTATAGTTCCCCGGGTCTACCCTCCGGCCCTTCTTGTAGATGGGTGTCACGTTTGCTAGCTGCCAGTCAAGTGGGACCTTCCGCATAGCCAGGACTGCTGATAAATGATGGAAAGCGGCTTGGCTAGCTCCTCCACCAGTTCTCTCAGTACCTTCGGGTGGATCCCATCCAGCCCCATCGACTTGCGTACATCCAAATGCTGTAGAAGGTCGCCAACCATTTCCTCATGGACTGTGGGGGCCACATTCTGCTCCCCATCCCCTTCCACCAGCTCAGGGTACTGGGCGTCCAGAGAACAACTGGTTTTGCTGTTAAAGACTGAGGCAAAGAAGACGTTAAGCACCTCAGCTTTTTCCTCATCTCTGGTTTCCCCCCACATCCGGTAAAGGGTGGAGATTCTCCTTAGTCCTCCTTTTTGTGTTGATGTATTTATAAAAACATTTTTTGTTGTCCTTAACAGCAGTGGCCAGATTGAGCTCCAGATGAGCTTTGGCTTTTCTGATTTTGTCCCTGCACCGCCTCACAGCATCCTTGTAGTCCCCCTGAGTGGCCCGCCCTCTTCTCCAAAGATTATAAACCCTAAGCTCGAGCCACAGCTCTCTGCTCAGCCAGGCCAGTCTTCTTCCATGCTGGCTCGTCTTCGGGCACGTGGGGACAGACCGCTCCTGAGCCATTAAGATTCCTTTCTTGAAGAGCGCCCAGCCGTCCTGGGCTCCTCTGTCTTTCAGTACCGCCTCCCAAGGGACTCTGCCAACCAGTGTCCTGAACAGCTCAAAGTCAGCCCTCCGGAAGTCCAAGACAGCGGTTTTACTGATCCCCTTCCTGACTTCGCCATGTATCGAGAACTCTATCATTTTGTGGTCACTCTGCCCAAGACAGCCCCTGACCAGCACGTCTCCCAGCAGTCCTTCTCTGTTAGTGAACAGGAGGTCTAGCGGGGCACCTCCCCTGGTAGGCTCGCCAACCAGCTGCATCAGGAAGTTACCTTCCCAAGTTTTTCTACAAGCAGTCTTACAGAGGAAGTAGAAGAAAGAGGAAAGGAAGTTGTAGGGATATGTGTTCATGATCAGTGACTATAACATATGGAAGAAGTCCAAACTCTGCAGAAGGGCAAAAAGGCAAGCTGGACCACATGTGGAAGTTCAACAAATCATTGAGGACTGCAATAGATTGTTACGGATGTGAATTTCAGGCCACCATTAAGTCTGATTTTCACAGTTGGTATGCTATTGTTACACTTGTCCTTTCAGACCATTTAACCATAACTCTGTAAGCTTCAAGATGTTTTGAGCTGTTCTGCTCTGATATTGATTAATACTAAAAGCAGATTCAGTACAAAGAGCAATATTTGATCAGTGACATTTGGACCAAAAAATGCGCCAGCCCAATACCTATCTCAACACTAGTCCATAGCTGTTGGTATACATATATATATATATACTCATTTGCCAGGGGAGGTTTAGGTTAGAAATTATAAGACATTTCTTCTCAGAAAGAGTAGTCAGACATTGGAATGGATTGCCCAGGGAGGTGGTGGTGTCACTGTCCCTGTGGGTGTTTAAGGAAAGGTTGGACGTAGTGCTTAGGGACATGGTCTAATGTGTAATACTGGTGGTAGGGGTATGGTTGGACCAGATGATTTTGACGGTCTTTTCCAACCTTAATGATTCTATGATTAAAATAGTCCTGTTACTATTAGTCCTTCATTATATGTCCTTGAAAGCAATAGCTTTCTGGGTCCCCACACTTCACTGCTTCTAAATAAACTTCACTTTGCTGTTGCTTAACCAGCAGAAATCACATCAGTCACATTCAGCAAACCATTGAATTGTTAAGAAACGTTGACAGGAACATACATAACTTTAACCACCCCAGCAACAAATCAAAAGAGCTCTCTGTAATTGATATTAGGAGCGCAGACCACTAAGATGGAACAATGTGACACTTGAAGAATAACCATTTTGAACTTTCTAGTGACCTTTTCTGCCTCAGGGATGATTGCTTTTCTGAGATAAAGGTGCAAAAAAATTGTTTATGAACTGAATGGGCTGTAACCTCTCAGTCATTTCATTTTGCCATTAGCTCAATTTACCAAAGGAGTTACAGGATTGTGATCTGATTCGTGTGGGAGCTGCTGATACAAAAATTACTTTTTTATGTTTTATTTTTTTTTAAGGAAGTCTTTACTGCTAAGTAAATAAATCCCAGAATCAGCTCAAGAACACAAGCTTTTGGAGTTGCTCCATTATCCTGCAGTCTTTTGCTGTGGTTTTCTCTGCTTTGCTCTGCTTTCGGGCAGAGCAAAATTAATCATGCTATCTTTCTTGTCTTTTCAATACCTTCAAGCCCCTAAGGCCCTTTGAGAGGCCTACATATTCTGGGTACAGTCACAACTGGAGTGTTTAGAGTGTCTTTTTTTGTTTGTTTGTTTTTCCTTTTTCCTCTCATAAAATTCTAACACCAGGCTTGATACATTTTCTCTGAGGTTCATAAGAGTTGCATCAAAACCCTCCTTTGGAGGGTAGAAATGAAATTCTGAAATTTGGACTGTGCAGTTTGATATGTCTGTTATTGTTCCACAAAGTTCTCTCCCAGGTATCTGAAGAGATTTTAGGATCTCCTTAGGATATTGTTTTTATTTGATGTGAAATGGCTGAAGTAGGGTGAAAAGCAGCCCTCCATGTTTCTTCTCTAGCCATTGATTTTCTTATGGATTACTTCCAGTACAAGATAAAATTTTACAGGGTTTTTGATTGTTTGTTTATTTTTACATGAAATATTTACTTTTAGCATTTTAAGTAGATGTGTTGTCCTTGAAAAGCAGGGTATTTTCATTACTGAAACTCTGAGAGGGAAGGAGGTATTAGCAATCAGCAGACAAGATTAGAATGAAAACCGGCTGTGATTACTTAATAGTCATCCTATGGTACTCACTAACTTAATTCTGATTGACAGTAAAATTTCACTATTCTTTCCTCTTGGCATCAGGTAAAGACAGGTTTTAATTGCTTACAAAATAACAGACAACCCTCTTTCACCCCCACCCTTTTTTCATATGTTTTTGGATTTGTTTCAAGAATGAGGTTGCAGGCCCAGCCCTGCTTGGTGTATGCATTCTGAAGGTAGTTTGACCTGTCATTTCTGGACTGAATACTGGATTAAGTAGTAAATCAAAATATTTAATGATATCTGTCCGAGGAAGTTTTCAGAAATTTGTTGATTATTCATGTTAAATACTACTTTGATAGCTATTTGCAACATCCACCTCTGGGATTATTAAATCTTTTAATGGCTGTGTTTACTATACTGGAACATCCATGAAAATGTCCTATATCTTTCCCTAGAAAATACTGTAGCTCATCAGGAATGAATAATAAAAGGCATTCACATTCAGATATCCATGCAACATTCATATTTGCCAGTTCATTACAACTCTCATATTTCTAACTAGAAAAACACACACACACACTTTATGAGCTCAGTGTGATGCTCTCAGTTCTGTACACAAATGATTGACAAGTTAAATGAAAAGACAAAAGATGGACATTTCAAATGTACTGCATTTTTGCTTTGTTCAAAAGTGAAAATTTGGCAAATTTCTATTATACATGGAACATTTGAAAAGGAGATTTACATTTCTATGAATGTTTGAAATTTTTATTAATAATAATAATAAAAGAAAGACATATGAATGAAAATAAAGGTATGTATACATCAAGATAAGATAGGGATTTCCTTGTAGTCTTAGATACACTGTCTGTCTGAAGCCCATTTCATGACTGTAGTCTAAAGAAGGCAGGCTCAAGAATGGGACTCCAAATTTGTATCATTACGAGATGTGATGAAATGTAGAGTTCTTGTGAAGAAGTAAAGTACTTCTTCAAGAAGTACTTCTTGCAAGAAGTAAAGTGAATCAGTGCTGGACATATCAGAGAAGGTGAAGTACCCTGCTTTCATGGAGATGTACTACTCTTTTTTCCCAAGTACATTAATGCTTTTGATTTGATGCTCCACTGTAATGCCTCAGAAAGTGAAACGTGGAGATTTAATGCACTTAGTTTAGGAAGGAGACTTCATTCTGTGCTTTGTATAAAATCCATCATGGGCTTAGAGATCTAGTAACTGGGGTACCTAAATAGCCTCTCTACCCAGGGCTGTTCTTCCTGTATGTATAGACCAAGGACAAAGACCTATAGACCTTGGACCTATAGACCAAGACCTAAAGACAACTTCACCAGTTTGATTAGTGACAGATAATGATGGTTGGAGGAAACATGATTGTCCTTCTTTATGTTTAAAAAAAAAAAAAAATGTCTCTGGTGCATGGCTGTATACAAGACAATAGTCTTCCAGTGTTAACAAGTCCCTGAAGTAAAGTTGTGTAAGACTAGGGTGGTGCTTCACTGTCACTTCACATCTACCACACCAGGGTCTATTGCAGATATTGAATACATCATTGCTGAGCCAATCTGCCAGTCAACGTCAGTTAAACTAAACCATGCAGTAAATACATAAGTTGGCTTCTCATAATCAAAACTGTTGAAATTATTTATTAGATTTTCCCACTGAAACACCAGGAAAAGAAAACCACAAGAAGAATTGTTTAAGAACCCTCTGGGATTGCCTACATTACAAGAGTAGGGGCAAGCCTAGTGAAGTGAGACACACATGTTTCCCATACGCTTTCCTGACTCTTAGTCCAGATGTATATTGGGCTTTCTCTATAAGCTATGCTTAAGTTTTGCTTTGTTTTGTTTTGTGGTGTTGCATTTTTTTTTGTTGTTTTTTCTTCTGAGGAACTGGGCTAATGCACGCTCTTAGCTGTTTTGCATATCTTGGTTATACCATGTGATATAAAACTTTGTCAATGCTGTAAATAAATCATGTAAAGAGAATAAACTGCATGTGGGTTGTGTTAAATGAAGAATTCAGGTATGTATTCAGAATGGTCTTTCTTTCAGGGACATGCAGAAGCTTCCGTATATTCAACAACTGGAAATAAGTAATCATGTAAAACAGAAAGAAAAGAGAGAGAATTCAGCAAAAGCAAAGAGGAGGTGTACAGACAAACACTGATATGTACTTATTTATAAGTCATTTTGATGGACAGAAATTATAATTTCATGATATAATTAATCATATATTGAGCAGCATCCCAAAGAGGTAACTCATCTCCATGCTCCTTTGCCTTCCCTTGTAAGGACTCTTGTATTTCTTCAACCCCATAAAAAGTGGTTCAGGGATCTTTAACAGCATTAAAGTAATTATAGAATCATAGAATTCTAGAATATCTTGAGTTGGAAGGGATCCTCAAGGATCATGAAGTCCAACTTCTGTCTCTCTACAGAACCACCCAAAAATCAGACCCTATGTCTGAGCACATTGTGCAAATGCTTCTTGAACTCTGGCAAGCTCATTGCTCCGACCCTTTCCATGGGGAGCCTCTTCCAGTGCCCAACCACCTTCTAAATTAAGTTTACGTGGCAAAGGATTGGTAGCAGGGAGGAGCAGGATAGCACGTGGAGCAGGGGCAGAAAGTGACCGTGAAGGAGAGTCAGAGATCTTTGCATTAGAGACTGACCGCAGCCCCTGTGATTATAATTGTGAGTGTCCTCCTCATCCTCATTTTAATCCTTTAGCCTTTTCCATTGTATTTTCTCCCCCTTCTCCTTTGAGGAATAAGAGTGAGATTGTGGTTGTGGTGTAGTTCAGCTACCCAGCTGGGTAAAAACACTGCACCCTCTCACTGAATAACTTTTGCCCAATATCCAGCCTGACCCTTCTCTGTGCCAGCTCCATGCCATTCCCTCAGGTCCTGTCTCTGTCCCCAGAGAGCAGAGCTTAGTGTCTGCCATTCCACACCCATCGTGAGAAAGCTACAGGCTGCCATGAGGCCTCCCCTTAGTCTCCTCCTCTCTGGGCTGAACAAACCAACTGACTTCATCTGCTCCTCACATATTCACCTCTACACCCATCACCATCTTCATAGCCCACCTTTGGACACTCACTAATAGTTTTATGTCCTTATATTGTGGCACCCAAAACTGTACACAGTACTCAAGGTGAGGCCACACTCATCTCTCCATATAGCCAGTGTTTCCACTTCCCAGGTGCAGAATCTGGCATTTACTCATGTTAAACTTGATATTGTCAATTGCCCAGCTCTCAGATTTGTCAGGATCTCTCTGCAAGATCTCTCTACCCTCAACAGAGTCAACATCTCCTCCCAATTTAGTATCATCTGCAAAATTACTCAAACCACCTTCTAATCATACATCTGAGCCATTTATGAAACCATTAAAGGGAATAATGTTAGAGATGACTTTTTTCGTGGTTTAGTGTCCTGAAATAGCTCATCTCAGGACCATAAAAGTACCTGTAATTGCATGAAGGAGGGTGAAGGAACCTACGGCCAGTTGCTAATGGGGATGGTGAGTCAGAAGCACAAGCAGCAATGAGATACTATTTCTACTTAATTGTATTGTCAAAATTACAGCCTAGTTCTCTGCATTTTTGTGTAATCCCCAGTATTATTTCTTGAATCAAGATCTATTAATAGATTTAGAACAGGAAATACTTTTTTTTTTTTTTTTTTTTTTTTTTTTCTAGTTTCCTGTTATGATAAGGGATATTTTGACTAATCTGGGATGGTCCTTAAGAGTATTCAGATTCCCCATGTCACAAAGTATTCAGTTACTTCCATTCAGCTGTCTGTAGGACATGAGGGACAAGTAAAAGTAAGATGATAACATTCAAAAGAAGAAATGATTTCTATGAGCTTGAGCAATTCTGTGCACAGTTTATACTTTCCTTCTTTTGCGTCTTTAGAGAGATTTTTTACTCTCCACATTTGAAAGAGAGCTGTTGCTCTGATCTTGTTCCTGTTTTTCACAGCAGGCCTACACAGTCCCTCCTGCTGTCTGCAAAGAGTTACCAAATTGGACATATTACATTGTTCCCCTATGCAGAATGACATGCAATCAGTAAAAACTCCTTTTGTTTATACTGTTAATAACAGATGTTGCTCTGCGACATCACACATGCTGTTTAATATTATCAAAACAATTATTCATTTATTCATATTTGTGCAGTGTGTGCAAGCTGGCATTACAGATCTTGCAGACATAGCCTTCATGAATGCATAAACAGAAATGCACGTCATATATAATAAATCACCCAACAGTCCCATCACCATTTTTAATCTTATATCTAAAACTTTGCTGATAACTTCATTGCTTACAAATAGACGAGGGGGTGACGGACAAAATTTTGGGCATGTGGAAAAGCCACCAAATTAGCAGAGGGCCCCTTACTATAGAAAGCTATTTTATATGTAAAAAAGGAAGCGAGTTTTGCTTTGTCAGGGTCCAGTGACAAGCACTCTGGTGTTCATGCTTCTTCCCTTTATCCCTGCCACCTTCCTCCAAAAGGAAAGCACAAGGAAGAAAAAAAGTTCAAGAGTTGGTTTGATTCTTTTTGATTGAATTAACAAGGGTTCATTTAATTGAATTAACTAGTGAGATAACAGCATGACTGAATTTTAAAGTATAATTAAAGGATTCATCTTCTACTTAATGACAATGGGATAGAAAATTACCTCAGAACAGACGCTACACAAGTTGTCTGTTTTCCCATTATAGATGATCATTTTCAGGTAACGTGGCCATTAAGCCTTCTTTGATATTTGTCACAAGGTTTTGAACAAAAATTCCGAGTTTAAAACAAATCAATGTATGCCTTTGTAACCTTAAATGTTTGCAGTGTTTGTGAGGACATCATTGTTTGTTCTGGTTAGGATGTAGGACTGTGTGCCATTTTTATTAAAATAACTAAGTTACTAAGATTTCTTCTTCCAATAAAAACAATCTTTTTGTGTGGGCATGTGAATGAAACCTTTCTGAAACAGTGTGTTAATGGTCCTGATAGTACGTTTGTATTCTAAAGAATTATATTTTCTTCATTTATTTGGCAGAAATTAGATTTTCATACTAATGAGGTAAAAAAAAAATAATAATAAAAAAAAAATCCATTCTTTCTACTTTCATCACCTTCTTTGAAGAAATAAGACAAATTATTATCCTCACAGGTTCATAGTAGTTAAAATTTCAAGAAAGAAATCTATCCTTAAATAAATGATTTGAAGTGAATGGAATTTGCTCCCACAGTAATAACTTTTCCTTGAAGAAGTACATTCAGAAAATAATTACCAGGTACCTGATACTATCTTGTAGACCTGGAATCCAGAATTCAGTAGGTTTATCATTAACCTTCATAGCTGGATGACCTAGTGCAAGGAAGGTAGAGGTAGCTAAGGGGACAAGTGAACAATTTCTAACTTCTCGTTTCTTTCTTTGGAGTTTTGCTTACAAAATCTGAGTCCTTTGAGTAATATGTTATTGAAAATAATGGTTTGATTCAGTTTTCAGTCATTTTCTTTTGTTTTTCTTATGAACATTTATGGAACTCCTCTTAACTGCTGTTGGGAATGCTCAGTAGAACAGGATCATTTATGTCTAGTGTGTCAAAGAGCCATTTCCTTTAAAGTCTACTTTCTCAATTCATTCTTATTATTTCATGTACTTTTATCACGTCTGCCTTTAACCATCTAAAGTAATAATCTTTTAGTCTTTCTTTCAAATAGAGGTGTTTGTAATTGTTTTTGTTTTTCCATACCAATAAATTGCTCTTATCTTTCTTCACTCGATTCGTCTATTTTTTCAGTATGTTTTCCCTGATAAGAAACGAGTCTGAAGCAAGATGTATTAGGGGCTACATCAGTGAAAATATAAAAGACATTTTCAATATTACTTACTGTCCCAATCTATTTATTAGCTTTCTTTGAATTTGGTTGCATACGAGCAGAAATTCTTGGTGAATTGTCTGCAAAGTTTCCAAGAGAAATATGAGTAGTCTATGTTTAACACTTGTAGCACTAGCTACTAGTTAAAGAAAAGATAATACGTGTGACATATTTATAACTATATTGTTCTTCACAGGGCTCTCTGGTTATCAATGGGGACATTGTCTGCCATGGTATTGACCATTTTTCCAACTTGATTCAGTCCTGTTCTGCACAGGCCCCTGTAGATTAAATCAAATGTAATGATAGTTTAGGTTATTTGCACACTTTTTACTTCATTACTGATTTTTTTTCTAGATAATTGAGAATGTGTTAAATCATAACCCTTATACATAACCTTTAGAAATCCATCCATTAACATTTCACCATGATGAAAACTGATGGTGAATTCACTGATGTTATCTTCTGTTGTTAGTTTTTTGGTTGGTTGCTTGCTTGCTAAAAAAAGTTTGCTAAAAAGTTGGGTTGGGTTGGGTTGATTTGGATTGGGTTTAATAAAGGTCTGCTTGATAAAGGTTCTAGGTTCTAGAAAATCTTTGAAAGTGTATGAAAGTTCTTCCACCTAATATTGCCCCCCCCCCCCGA
>NC_048895.1:101707818-101711585 GCF_011077185.1 Oxyura jamaicensis
CCCCCCCCCCCCCCCCCCCCGAGAATTTTGTTTGTGAGATTTGGGAAATTTGCAAATCTGACCCCGAAGTCAGTATTCAATCTACCTCTGACCTAAATCTGATTCATATTTAAAGACTTGCTTTTAGGTGCTAAACATGCTCAGTTCTATCTAATGATGCAGAGCATCCTCAGTACTCTTTTTACTTTTTTTTTTTTTTTTTTTTTTTTTTTACAAAAAAAAGAGAAAAGAAAGAACTTGAGAACTTGGAACTTTAAGGTTTCTTCCTGTGTGTTTCCCCATCATCAAAAGTATCTTTTTGATTACATTTACACTCTGTACAATGTTTCTATGTAATGTGTCTTTTTACAATACTTTGAGACAGCAAATCTCAAATATATTTATTGTCAGTAATGTATTAATTAACAAAAAATAATTTTGTGAAGTGTGAGTTGAGGACAGGAATCAACCCAGCATTTCAAGCACCAATAACTATTAAAGTCCACAGACCTGTAAATTTAAAATAAAGAAATGCCTGATTTAGACAAACACCTTCAAATGATAGGGCTGTTTCAGGATACAGGTTAAATAGAACACATATGCCCACAAAAGATACTTGATAACGTAGATGCAGGAGATATCGGATTTCCATCTCTGAAGAATGATTGTGATAACAGGGATACTATTCCACATGGTCTAGAGATCTGTATGCACAGTAGCCTTTAAAGGTGTGAAAGTGTTACTGTAATCATAATACAGTCAGGGAAATTGAGTCATAAAGAGGTTAAATAAATGTTGCTCAGGGTTAAACATGAAGTCAGCACAGAGCTTCAAACACAGATGAAATTCTCTGGAATGTTCACTGAGGTGAACTCTGAGTTTAAGCACACCAACTGATGGGCCCTTGCCGGGTCTGTATTCCTTAACCACTCCCAGGCCTCAAGTACGAGGAGTTCACATTGCAGCTGGGAGGAAGTGGAGCTTGAGGTATTTTCCATGAAAGTGTCATGTTTGGTTCTGGGAATGCAAAGAGTCTGTGAACATGCTCAGACACATCACCACTGCAAGCTTTGGTGCTCATCAGAAGTCCAGGTCCTACATCTGCATGTATGGGGTGCTACCTGCACTGAAATAGCCATGCTCTTGAGAACTAGTGTGAAAGAACAGCAACCCAGTAGGCATGCTGCTGGCTTTCATCCTGTCCTGGGACAGGATAGAATAAGGAACACTTTTTTTTTTTTTTTTTTTTTTTTTTTTTTCTGGGGGAGTAACCTTTTTGTATTGAAATCTATGTCAAATAATAATATGCTAAAAACTTTCTGACCTTCCCACGCCAGCGCTTTTCCCAGACTTCAGTTACAAGTACTTCAAGCTAAAAACATTTGAATTTGGTTTATTAGGATTGCATTGCTATGTTTCCTGTCTCTTCCAGAAGGTTCAATTCCATTAGTACCTCATTATCAGCAAATCATAAAGTTTTTCCATCCAATAAAATGGACACCTCATAATAAACGATCTATTGATGTCCACTTCCATTATGGCACCGCATGTTGAGCACTGATATATATTAAAAATGCACCAAATCTAAACTCCATCTTAGAAAGGATTATGACATGCAAACTTTTTGATAAATGCATGTATACAAATTTAAAATTTATATCATTCTGAAGTTTGAGTTTTCTTCCAAATAAAATGTTAGACATCCTATTAAATGATGTATCATATCCCTATTTTCATAAAAACCTATCCCACATACAGGGAACCAGTTGTTCATTTAATTTTGGTATTACTGAGATTTTTATCCTGGGACCATGAAAGTAGGAGTACAAGGTCAGACCAACTCTAAAACTCTAGCTGCTGTATTTAATTCTGCCTTGACTTGTTGACAGCAGCTGCTGATAAGGATCTTTCACAAAGCTGACCCTTGTTTGCTGCCATTGCTGGGACGTTTCCATTGTAAGGGGACTCTTGGAGCCTAAACTGAAGGTCACAGTTGTTCAGTGCACAGCATACAGTTCCCATAATTAAAAACATTTGTTAAACTCTTTGGTTAATGTGCCTGTGTTTTTATTTGAGAACTCATTAAATATTATACACATCAAAAGATGATTTTAGAACTGGAGGGAAAGGCCTCACTATGTAGATGTGTGGGAATCAGCTGTAAAATGAAAGAAAATAATGAATAATTGTTCTCCAGGAATGAGATTCATATAGCCAAGGCCCTGGCAATGACAGAAGACCGCACCAAAGTTGGAAAGTTAACAATTGTCTAGTATTTTCTATCTTGCGGGGATAATTTTTTAGTTTCTTGAGTTTTCCATGGCTGGAAAATAGACAGCAACAGTTTGACCATCTCTGGTGCTGTCTTCTGTAATGTTCAAAAAGTACTCCCAAAGATCAGAAATAATATGAAAAGATAAGTACTGACATTTTGTTGAGAGCTATAATATTAACTTCCTTTTGACCAAAATATGATGGTTCTGAGTGTTGGGTGGGATAATGCACATCTGGTCTGGCCTGGCAGTGAGTCCCTCAGTGAGTGTTTTCTGACAAGTAAGAAGAACCAAAAAATGACTCAACATTTCCAAAAGAGCTTTAAGCTCCAAACCTCCTCACTGAAATTGTCAAAATCTCTGCCTAAATTAACTATTTAAGCTTGTACTGCTGTGCACACACAGTTATTGAAGATGAGTTGCTTATGACAGGCTGTATGTACTGTGTGTAGATTTAGATTATTTTATCTGCAAGTTCTGTCAGTATATTTTCATTATTTAGAAAGATCTAGTGATTTGGCAGTTTAAGGGCAGTATCCTTTTCTCCCCCTCACCCCCCCTCCCTCCCCCCCCAGTAGTCTCAGCACAGAGTTAAGTTGGTTTAAATGAGACCTGTTCATACAGGAGAGGAGGCTTTGTCAGTCATTTACAAGCAGCTTTTCTTCCTTTCATTTTTAGCTAAACATTTAACACACGATAGATACTGAGTACTAGCTTTGCTGTTTGAAGTGTCCCAAAGATGGATTTGGGAATGTTTTGTCCTGATTGTTTCCATTTCAATAAGAACAAAAATAGAAGTTATTACCTGTGATTAGTCGTCTGGTGATACATAAAATATTTTACTTAGTAATATTCCCTGTTTTTGTGTTTGTTTGTTTAAAAACATACATGAAAAATTTCTGTTCATGTGTCTAGAGAACTGTATATGCAATACGAGTGGATAGAATCATAACTAATTTTTTTACATGTTTCTTATATTTTTTTCAGATGTTTTGCCAAGTCCAAGCCACTGAGACAGGCAGGCTGAATACATGGAACATAACAATGGAGATACTGAAGGAGATTTAAGTTCTTTTTAGTCAGTATCCTGTCTGACAGTAGCCAGTAGTGCATATCCAACACTTAATATATCACTTAGAGATGTCTTGAACTTGAGGTCATATTATTCAGAAATTTCCTAAAACTTCACTGTTTTCCCTCGAAACTTTCACCATCTAAATTTAGCTGGGTTATAATCTTCATCATATTAAAACATGATGCAAGCATGTAACCTGAAACCAGATTTGAAACATTCTGGTATGCTTCTGGTATCACTCTCCATGAACATTAGTGCAAGCAAACCTTTACTGAAGTGACTTTTCTTTGGAAAACTGAATTTGGGGACAGTGGCTGAAATTTGTTTACTGATTAACTGCAAATCCTTTTAGACAGAAAGCAATATGTTTCCTGCTTTTTCAACTCATTCTGTCAAAAAAAAAAAAAAAAAAAAAAAAAAAAAAAAAAAAAATTTTTTAA
>NC_048895.1:101711685-101761540 GCF_011077185.1 Oxyura jamaicensis
AAAAAAAAAAAAAAAAAAAAAAAAAAAAAAAAAAGACCTTTCTCTGAAACAGATCACAGTATTCAACAGTGAGAAAAAATTCCAAGCAGAGTTATCAAAGTTATCTCTTGGTGACCATGTCAGGATTACTTAACAGCAGATGATCTTGGCTTGGACACATTTTATGGGCAGACCCTTTCCTCATTCTGTGGCACCTAATTTGTGTATGTCTACACTGCTAACAAGTAGTGAAATAAATCCTGCAGTGAATACAGAGCAAGACCTATTAAAACATCCTCCTGAACCCCTTGAAGTTTGAACAGTGGTGAAGCTGGCCTCCATTGTAAGAATCATATCCTGAAAAGTTATGCCATGTTGATTAGATGCCTTGGGTACATTGCCGAGCATGAGGAATGTGAGAAAAATATAAGCCAGGCTGTTAAGAAGCCCATTTTGGAAGTATATGTGTCTTTTGGATGGCAATATTTGAATGGTTTGTTGTCATCAATGATCCTGGATGAATTCTGCTACTGCTAACAAGGATATGGCTGCTTTTATAGTTTCCTATATAGCTTCAATGTAACCACAAGGGTTTGTGATGGTGGAGTGAGATGGCTAAATACCACAAATACTTGTTGTAAGTCTTAGATATTTTGTCCTGCAGTTCTCAGGAGCAAAAGAGGAAAAGGGAGCAAAATAGTTCATCAGCCCAAATTATTTTTTCTATTGTATTATTCTGGCTATTATTTCTAATATGTTTCAATTTTGTCACATTAAAACCTGAATACTCATCTTGCTCTAGACTTTGTTAGAAACTTAATATTTTTCATATCCAATTAGAAAAAAAAATCTAGTAAATTCAAGAGCTATTTGAACAACTAAAGATCAATTATTTTAGGATTTTTAGAAAAAATGAAATATAAACCTCAATGAAGGACAAATGAATACACAATTTTTCCACTGTAATTTCCATGTCCTTGAGGGCTCTGCCCAGTGCAGATCAGTACTGTTCTGTTTCAGGGATTTTCAGTTTCTCCTCCTATCAGGTATTTGCTTTCAACAGTAAATCATTCTCCCATATTAGCTACATGTGTTTTTCTCTGGGTTACAATTTATCTTGTATCATTTTGGATTCTCCCACGGAAAACAAAGGCTGATTCTCTGGAATTAGCCAAACAGTGCATTGCCAGAACTATAACTTCTATTCATTGAGAACAACCACGACTTATAGAGAACTTAATTTGATACAGTATAGATGTGTATATAGATTGTGTAAGCAATCTTTACAATAGTTATGGGCATGAGAGCATGATCTGGAGTAATCAGGAAGACAAATGAGAATGAATGGCTTATTAATGAAACAAGAGTCCTAGTAGAACTGGATGTTGAGACAGCAGAAAAGAAGATCATGGACAGAATTCTTAAGGACTAATTACTATGGACAATAACCAATAAGGGAGGAAAGCTGAAGAGAATACAGTAGTACAAATATGTAAGAAGATTTTCAAGATTACTTTTAGTTAAGCAAGATCCATTTGTAGGCTTTTTTCTTTCTGCAGGGAAATGATCTCACATTTCATTTAAACATAGGCTAGTTCTCTAGTCTATTTAAATAAAACGCTGAAAAGGACAGTTACTGTGAATTAGTGCAGAAAAATACAGATCAGCTTCTCATGTATAAATCATTCAGAAAACTTTTGGCACTTACCATTTACCAGTGGTAAAGGAGATATTAGATCCATGGTATTTTACATGTGATGTATATAATATGTCATGACAACAACACATATTCACAAATGATACACTTCCTGGAGAAGTCAAAAATCATTTCTCGATGAGAATTGCGAATCCTACTTGTTTAATAGGGTCACCAGCTCTCCTCAGTATACACCAGATATCATATTGAGGCTTGAGCAAATTTTGCTGTAAGACCAGGGAAATCCTACAGTACAATGAGAAATCAAAGCTAACCATTGCAGTGCATAATATCCAGTGTCAAAGCCATTTCTGTACCCTGCCACTCTTTCTCTCCTCAGGCCTCAGCTTTCATTGTCTCTTTTTCACATTTGCCAATCATTTCTTCCCCCCTTTTTTCATTCAGCTTTCTCTTCAGCCCTGCGTTACACACTGATGATGGGGATTTATGTGAATTAATTTCTTAAATAACTTTCCTCATATCTTCTGTTTGTCCTTCCAGTGTTTGCACTTGGCAGGTGGTTTTGTGTATCCAGGATATCACATAATTCCATTTGGATTCTACTGGAGCTGAAACTTCTGTCTCTTCTAAGCTTTGTCTTCTGTGGATGAATCTGGAAAGGCACATGGCATTTACAAAGGAATCAAACAGATCGAAAAAAAAAAAAAAAAAAAAGGAAAAAAAAAATCCAAAACCAGAAGAAAATTGCTCTAACTTTTCCTTATAGAAAAACCATTTAAGGTGATATTGTGAAAAAGTGCTATTAAATAAAGCTTGTTAAAAAAAAAAAAAAAAAGTGATTCCTGTTTATTAGATTCCTGTTTATTATTTCCTTATTATTATTTCCTGCATAGAAGTGACTTCATTCTGAAGAGTTTATGAAAAGTTTAACTTTCATGTGAACTTTTTAAAGGCACTTAGTTGCCAATGGAAGAAAAATTGTTTTCAGTCTCCCAGACCAGTCCAGCCGAATAGACTCTACAATGGTAACAGCATCTATTTGATATACATATACATATTCAGTAAAATTTACTTTCTATCATATTAAAAATAATAATAATAATAATAAAGGAGCCATGGTTTTGAACTTGTAACAGGTAGTGTTAGGTAGCAGAGTCTTCATTCTTCCTTCCTTTTTTCCTTTTCCTTCAACAGAGCAGAAATGAGCTACAATAAGTTAGTTTAGCAGGCAGCTGTGTGTTTGCATGTATATTTGTTTGTGTGCCTGAAGAAACACTCATGGACACATAAAGGTTGTAGCTGTGATTGCTAGTACTAGAGAATTGGCACAGATGAATCCTATAATATTCAAATGCATTTTAACTACATTTAAAAATAAAACAAAAAAGGATGAGTACAGGGCAAGAGGAGAAGCAGAGGCAAAGAAACCAAATAATCTTGTTGTCATTAAAAAAAAAAAAAAAAAAAAAAAAGTCTTGAAAAAAGGTGGAGATGGTCTAAGGACAAGAATTGTTGATTTGGGAAACACAGCATATAGCCATGTAGCATAGCCTCTGACTGATGTGCTATCTTTTTTTGTGTGCATACAGACCATCCATTAAGGATGATGATAAGCTCCAGGCTTAGTGCCATGGCTAGGATCCAATTTGAAGATCCATTAGTACTCCTTACCTCTAGAAGATTCTTTAGATCAGCCACTATTCATGATAAGGAAATTACACGTTAATTTGTTCAATAGAATTTAAAATGAGACACACCAAGATCAGCCTTGGCAACAGACATGAACTGATCAATGCTAACTGTTCCTTAATTTAATTTACTGTTCAGTGTTGTTCTACTTTTTCTTGCATTCCATGGTATTCATAACTAAAAATAAAAGAAAATCACAACTTCTCAGGCATTTCTAATATAAAAATGCTCTGGGGTATAATGGATCTACAAGCTAATTTAGAGGTTAACTTGGTTCAAAACAGCATATAGGAAGAGATTCATGGCTGATGTTTAAGTAACTAAGGTGATTTGGACAAATAACTGTCACTGCTTCACATCTGTTTAGCAGATATCACTAACTGAATAAATGGTTGACCCATGTACTCAAAGGAGTACTGTGGGTTTATATTTATTCAGCGTTGGCAAAGAATACTTTGTCTTGTGGTGTGGGCAGTTTGGCTTTATTTAATGAACTACCACTGGGAGTAGCTTAGATAAAAAGAGATTTGTAATGTCTGTAAAAGAGGTTTGTAATGTTTGTAATCTTCAAAGGAAGACACAGAGTACTGTGCTGCTATGTGAGCGCAATGCTCCTTCATAGACCTGGTAGCCTCCTGCCATCTCCTTCTGCTCATGTTACAGACTGGTAAAAACACCATAGCAAATCCCTATAGGACAGCCAAAGTCTTGTCAAGTCTATGCATACACGTATTCCCCATTGCCTTAAAACTCCTGAGTCATTTACTATGGCATCTGGTGACCATCTTCCATGAAGGGAAAACACAAAGCCCTGCCACAAATAGCAACTCTTCAAAAGCCATTTTGTGCTCCAACTGCCAGCTGCACAGCACATCTGGGGTTAAGGGCTTCAAATCTCATATCCTCTTCCTGACAATAGAAGTGCTTCCACTAATTAAGAATAATACTAGAAATCTCCTCAGGCAGCCATAGCCAATTGTTATGGTTTAATGGTCTGGGCTTTTCTGCACTGCTCTGTTTAAATGTCCTGCACTCTGCATCCTCCATGCTGGGGATGACCAAAATGCAATGCACAGAGGTGCAAGATCTAACATACTGACAGCAAGGCCCTGAAAAGAATCTGTCAAGCCTGCTTCTAAAAATAATGGGTGATGGGATGTAGGGTCATGAATGATTTTATGTAGAATAAGGCAGCTCCTTCTCTTTCTCAGTGAATTGTGGACAGCTATTAAGGTGCAGTACATTTGTCTTTAATTAGCAGGATGAAAAAAATGTTTAGAGAGTGTAGGAAAGAATGGGAAAAAAAAAAAAAAAAAAAAAAAAAAGGTCTAAGTAAACTTCTCTCAATAACTTTTTCCCTTTAGAAAATCCCCAGAAGGATCACGGCGCAAATATTTAAATATCTCATACACTTTGGGTGGTGCCCCCTGTGAATGGAGGAAAACTGTTTTTAAAAAAACTTCCTTCAATTGAGATGTTTTTGTAGTAGCATTTTTAAAATGCATTTCCATATTAGTAATAAAACCTTAAAAAAAATCCTAAGATCATTTTGGAAAGCATCCCTGCTCAGTCTCTTGCAGGCTGCCTTCTCCTCTCATGTATAAAGTTCATACCTTTTATAAAGGCAGTTTTAAATTCTGACAGACTGGCCTCCAAGCTGGCACTCTGAATGCTGGTGACCAACATGGGAACTAGCACTTTCCCAGCCGTCTGTGCAGGGCTGGTTTAAGCAACCCCTTCTGGGATACACCAGCCGTGTTTTCAGACATCCTGTTGGATGTGCCACCTTTCAGGATGCCTAGGGACCACACGGCTGCTCCACACCAGGAGGACTTCTCTCAAAATAAAAATGACAACAATGCACTCTTTTCCACCTGGAGTTCCGCATAGCAGTGATCATGCCATTTCCTGCCCAGGCAGGCTCCGTTAGGACTTTTTAATAAAATCAAACATTTTAAAATTTCAGACTGGATGTGATTTGTCTTTTGGCCATCTGGAACCACAACCTGTCCAGATTAGATACACATATCCAGAGTATTCTTACGCCTGTCTTTGGCTCTGTGCCTGCCTTTCTGATCCCAATGAGATTTACCATACACATGGGCTGTTGCTTTTGTTGTTTTTTAACCCACCCCCTCCTTTCTGCACTACTCTCTATGACTGAAAATTTATAGGCTGCGCCATTTGGTCTGACTATTGACACGCTGTATAATTCCTCTCCAATCTCCCATCCATGCCTTTAAAACATTGCTGCTTCAGCTACACTGACCTATGTAGATGTATGCTCATCTTTAATATTTCTGCAACTATTATTTGTAAAGTACCATTATAATTTGTGCACTGATGTAATGGCTATGCTTTCTCAAGGAACTAAAACCTTCAACACGGTCCCTGAGACTTAACTATAAAAAGCAACAAATAATGAAAAGCAAGCAATTGAGGCAACTGAGGTTAATTTCATATACCTTTAGAGAGCTAGAAATCTTGAAGAAGCTTGATTCCAAATGGACAAGCAAGTCTGCAAGCAGTGGGATATATTATACCTAGCTTTTTATGAGGAAATCCATGTGGGTTGACCAATGTCTGTCAATTTATCCCTTCAGTGTGGCACCAGAGTTTCCTAGGATTTACCTAAATCTTCACTTTTGCAAGATCTGCACACATTGTTTTACTCTCTGAAACCACTAGCACTTTGTCAAATTTGGTTGACACTGGCCCCCCAGAATATTGCTATGAGACTCATGCTGGTTTCCTCAGGTTAAGTTTTTCCCTTGAGCTTGACTGAAACAGAGCACAGTTTAGTAGTTAGATATATGAAAAAAATAAAAATAAAAAAATCTATATTATCTACAAACAAACAACAACAACAACAAACAAACAAACAAACAAAAAAAAAACAAACAAAAACAAACAAAAAAAACAAACAAAACAAAAAAACACTAACAACACAAAAAAATTGTTGTCGAGAAGAAGAGCAGAAAAGTGAATCCATCTAGACATCTGTCTTCTCTCTCTTCAGGTGAAAAGGAAAAAAAATTCTCAGTGGTCAGCCTCTTCTAAAAGATAGATGCCCCTCTATGTCATATACTTTACCCCTTTTAAAGTTTAATGTGTTCATTAATATTGCCTCCTTCCATGAACGTTTCATTCTTTTCTAATGTTCAGGAACTTCATCCCAGGAATGTGGCATCCAGCATAGATTAGCTATGAGTCTTTCTGCTTTAGATTTCACAACATCTTATTGATGTTTTCTTTGAAACTTCCATCCAGATGAATTCTGCCAACAACAGACATTTTACTTGACATTCTTTACCTTTCAAATGTCCTTTAATTTCTATTTCTCCAGAAAACCTTGCACTGGTGATTTAGTAGAAACTACCACTGTAAACCAATAATATTTTGTCTTTCTTCTGCATAATGTAACAGCATCAAGAACTAAGTACAGACAGTCCTGCACATTTAATCTCAAACTGCAATAGACCATATTTCTAGATGTTGTGTACTTCTACTATATATATTGCAGTATGCGGTATGTTGCCAATATTCCCATTAGAGATCTGCTGGGATTTGGCAATAGCTACATGAAAAAATAAATAAATAAATAAATAAAAAATGCTGGAAGGGTCTCCAAGAGACAGTCCATCCCTCAAGACAAGATTAACTATGCATGTTATCATTGCTGACAGGTGGATCTCTAGAATATTCCTAAACACCTCAGTGATGGAATGTCTTAAAAAAAGGTATTCAATGTTCTGTTTTTCTAAACTTTTCAAAGTTTAGATGTTTAACTTCATTCTTTCTTGCCACAATTTATTCCATGGATGCAGAACACAGTTTCTCACTGTTTTACAATAACCTTTCATACTTGATGAACTTTTTCCCATGTCTACCATAAGTCTTCTAAGGAGAAAGAAATTTCATTTCTTTGAATCATTCCTCATAGATCATGCTTTCTCAGCTTCTGGTAATTTGTACCGCTTTTCTACAGACTGCCCACCTCTCGTTGGGCTGTACCAAACTCCAGACCAAGGCTTCTCCTCTGCCAGATGGAACAGAAAGAGTCCTTTCCCATAACTTGCCAGATCAACTCCTGCATGGTGATTGCCTTCTTCACAATGATGTTACTTATATCTGGCTTGAGGTTCTCCATATAATATACTTTTTATTCCACCAACCATATTTCTTGTTGCATTCAATGCAGTCTTCCATTTTTGCACTGAATTGGTGGTAAATGCTCTGTGAGCATGGTGATCCAACCAGGTGTTCACCCTTTTGCAGAGTCTGTCTGTGAGAGGCATGGGACAGTGGCTCCCCCAGGGCCAGGCAACCAAAGCCAGGGGTGACCCAGCCCTAGCTGTGCCCTTACCCACACAGCTCATTCTCAGGGGGCTTTTAATGGGGTCCATCAACAGCAAGTGATGAACTAGAGCCAGGGAACACCCAGGGACTCCAGACAGGAGAAAGAGATGGTCACAGGGACAGGGTTGAATAGTAGCCCTGCTGTGGTGTTGCTGGGACAGGGTCTGAAGGCCCCAGGGAGAGTGTAGTGTTGTCCTGGGACATGGAGGATGCCACTGGTGGGGTTGCTCAGGGACATCAGGGCTTATTGGTGCCCACATTGCCAAGTGACATTCATATAATATTTTCCCAAAGTGCTCATAAGACTGTCCTGTGAGAAAGTCAGTTTTACCAGGGCTGTGGTGTTTGACAGCTGCTGTGCTTTTGTTTGTGTTCCCAAGACCTGTTACTGAAGGTGGAATATTTGTTTTTTTGAGTATGACTATTGGTAGCTGCTATTTTCTTATGGTTGATCAACATCCTTTCACAAACCTAGGAACTTAACCCCATTCTGAAATGAAGTTGTGAGCTCATGTTACTTTCTGTGCCACCTTTTTGTCAAACATCCACTTCTCTTTATCTTCTTGAAACAATTCCATTAATACGGATGGAATATTAAATGCCTACAAACAAATTTAATAGACTTAATATTCTTTAGCAAGCTTTTGTCAGAAGAAGAGACCACAGCTGATACATCAGGTGAAAGGTAAACCTAAGAGTGGACAAGACATTTCATACACTTTTCTAACGTAGCCAGTGCATTCCAGTTAGTTACTATGGCAATCCCACCCATGTGATATTTAGTTTTGACTCACAGCTGCTGGAGTCTCTGGCATTGTTCTTTGTTCTGGAATATTTTTTTCTTACTATAATAAAAATGCTCAGACAATAAGCATCCTGCTTGAGGCATAAGCAGCAGCTTGATAAGGAAAAGGTGCCTGCTGCTTAAGCAACATATTTTACTTTTAGGGCTTTTTTTTTTTTTTTTTTTTTTTTTTTTTTAAGAGAAATGAACTAAATGACATCTGCGTCATCTTACAATTTTCAATTTAGATTGCACAAAATACATTTTAAAAAAATCTGGGCTGCTGCAGTAAAAGTGTCTTTGTTTTTTTCTCAGATTGCAGACTTTGAGGGTCTTCACACAAATGTATTTTCATATAGAACAAATTGAGGGTGAGTATGTTTTAGAGCATAGACAGTCATTCTGTTCTGTTTGTGGAGCTCTTGGGGCGATTGGAATTCTGCACCAAAAGAGACTCAGAAAGATCCTATCACCTGCCATCTGCAGAGTCCACAAAGCTCTTCTGATATTTTTCAAAGCTTCTTCAGTCGTCTTTTTAAGACCTTTGCTCAAAAAGCTGCCCTCCTTTGATCTGGTTTGTATGGCTATTTTGTCTACTCCGCTTGCCTACCTCACATTAGCCTATACATAAAATATCAGAAGATAATATATTTTTTTTTTCTTCCTCTATTCATAATGATTCATAATTTTACCTTATTTTGTAATTTCATTCATTTCATTTTCCACCTCATTACTTTAGGGCTTCCTGGTCCTGAAATAGTCTAATTAAAAATATAAGGTGTATTCTTGTGGGAACAGCAGGCCAGGAAGTCCTCATCCAGCCAGTGATAACATTGCATTCTTAGAACATGAAAAAAATTGTTGTGGCATTATGTGGAGAAAGAAATCTAATATGTCTATAATAATTAGTTTAATCTCGTTTGGAACCATGAATGTAACTTATGCATTACCATATGGATACAGTGTGATATATCACAAGGAAGTCTTAAAATTGTTTGTTAGCTTCTCCACATACTAGTTATTAGAATGTATTTTTTTCCTAAATTACTTCTATTCTAGACCTATTCTTTTAGTGTAATTTCTACTAAAAATATTAACATTTTTTAAGGGACTATATTGCTTTGGTTTACTAAAGCTAATTATAGTGTTACTATGTGTTAGAGAGTATAAACTCAAATGGGTTCCTAAGTTATAGCTATTTATATTGGTCTGAATAAAATTAGTTATAATTTGTTGGTTAATAGATTTTTTTTCAATACACTTAATGTGCACATTACAAGTTTGATAATCTAATCAGCAGCCTACTCATGTTCTGATGGCTTACTGATAGCTTAAACCATTTTAAGGAATATGATGCTTTTTTTTATTATTTTTTTTCTTTTTCTTTTCCTTTTTCTTTTTCTTTTTCTTTTTCTTTTTCTTTTTCTTTTTCTGCACCTACTGGGGAAATTTTAAGATCATAATGAAAAGAAAGTATTGACAAAAAGAAATCCACTCCCTCTTTCTGGTACCATTAAAAATTCTGCTTAGAATCTTGGCAAAGTGAACTCATCAAGGATCTAATATACCTTGGCAGTCCAAATGCTTTGATAAAATCACCTTCATTAGGTACATATACTTTTCAATAAACATTGCAAAATGCAAAATATTGGTAACATGAAAAAAATGCATTACTAGCTACATGGACAGAGTGCCACTATCAAGCCACATTACTTGGTATTTACTTGCATCTATTTGCTTACAGGTTGTGTGTTGATTCTTCAAACCACAATTTGCTTTGCAAAAACTTTTCACTAAAAAAAGTGCCTACTGCATGTAGTGAAAAAACCTGTCTGTTCCACCTTTCTGCTGAACAATGCTGCTTTTCCAAATTATATTTTGTCTCTAGTTTCCACCTCTTTTTTATGGTCAAAATTTTTGCCACGTAATTCTGCCTCAGCTGTGTGAGTCAGTGGGGTTAAGAAGCCTGATAACATCACATTTTTGTATGCTGCTCTACACTAACCTAAATCTAAAGTGAAATCCCACTCTGACTAATTTGTGCATAAGTTTCAAGTGCCAAACAAAACATTTTTTCTTAAATATTTTGCCATGTTTTTTAACAATTTAGGAGAAAGGCTAAATAAATCTAAAGCTTCCAAAAAGAAAACAATGTCTAATTTAGATGCTTAAGCATGGCCATTCAGGATCTATGGCTGCAGGCTTTTAAAAGTGAGTATTTCTCTCCATGGATAAATTAAGCAAATGCTTTAAGAAGTGATGAAGACAAATCAGGCCAGGCACATTAATCTGATGGATCTGACTCATTCAAAGGTCTTTTCTCCTCCTGTTCAGCAACTCTGATGTCCTCTCTTCTCAGATAGAGCAAAGCTGAAATTTAGGAAACATATACCCAATTATAGAATTTATAATCCAGTGTTCTTCTCTCTTTATAGTTCAGTATTCTTTTGCAATGACTGTATGTCTTAATATATTCTCCAGGATTTTTTTATTTTTTATTTTTTTCGTTTAGATCACTTTTTAGTTGAACATATTCTCCACTGCATGATAAATTTGGTTCATTTGTTTTATGGGGATGTCTTTCCGACAGGTCCTGAAAAGACCTCACTTTTAACATTAGTCCTTCACTTTTTTTTGTCTAAAAAATGAATTACAGTTTTAAATTACTTCAAACAGGACATAAAAAGTAAGGCTTCCCAGATCTTCTCTGTAAATCTTAAAACTATGAGTTCTACTTTTTAAGATTTCCCTAATACCTTTCTCTTTCCCATTTTATTCTTTTTCTCCCACTTTCTCTTTAATAGTTTTCCCTATTTCTCTGTTTCCTCATGTCTTCTCTTGGCCAGAATTCCCACTAAAACTTTTATCTATTATTACCCATCGCTTAACTCATTACATACCTGATTTAAACTTATCTGTGCCTCTTGGTAAGAACTTGTCTCATTATCTGTTCCACACACTTTTCAGAAAAAATAAGATTTAAAAACAGGAATAAATACTAAGCATGCCCATGATTAGATTACAGTTGCAGAGTCGAAAGATTGCATAATAGGCAGAACAAAAAGAAATAGCTTTTTGTATTTGCAGAAGAAAATTATCTGGCACAAGGAATATGCAGACTGGATAGCTGCAATACATTCTCATGGCTGTTCCTTACCACCTGTAGCCTCCCCATAATCACTTGCCGACCCTCATGGATCGTTTGCTTCAATGAAGCATATAAGCATAGTCTTTAGACAGCAAAGACACAAAGATACATGCAAGAGCTTTGTTGGCATATTGCCTATGCTTGGAAGGCCAAAGACTATTTCACACATTGAACACTGCAGACATACAATGCAGCTGTAGAGCATAGCAGGAGTATTGCTTATCTCACTGTAGCGTCTGCTTGTTCTAGTTTGAATTCCAGCAGCAAAACCAATTCCCAATTGAGTTTGTACTTCATTATATACCAACCCTGAGAGGAATAGTTAGACTGCAAGTTCAGCTTATTTGGCAAGGAAATTATGTCTTCTTGACAAAAGTCGAATGTGTGCAGACATAGTGGTTGAATATTTTGCTTGCTCTTCTGGCTTACTTAATCTATACAAGTGAGTGGATATACCTGAGTAATTTTAGAAAACAAACAAACAAACAAACAAAACTGTTCTCACATTAGGAATTTCTCACCTTTCCCTAATATTTTTGAGTGTCTTAAGTGTTGCTCAGTTCTGTTTTGGGAAAAGTTCAGTTTGGGGCTTTAAGTAATAAAAGAGACCACCTCTTAAACGGATGAGGGGATTGAGTGCACCCTCAGCAAGTTTGCAGATGACACCAAGTTAGGTGCGTGTGTCGATCTGCTCGAGGGTAGGAAGGCTCTGCAGGAGGATCTGGAGAGGCTGGACCGATGGGCCGAGGTCAACTGCATGAAGTTCAACAAGGCCAAGTGCCGGGTCCTGCACCTGGGGCACAACAACCCCAAACAGAGCTACAGGCTGGGAGATGTGTGGTTAGAAAGCTGCCTGTCAGGGAAGGACCTGGGAGTAGTGGTTGACAGTCGGCTGAATATGAGCCAGCAGTGTGCTCAGGCAGCCAAGAAGGCCAGCAGCATCCTGGCTTGCATAAGAAACAGCGTGGCCAGCAGGGCCAGGGAAGTGATTGTCCCCCCTGTACTTGGCTCTGGTGAGGCCGCACCTCGAGTACTGTGTTCAGTTTTGGGCCCCTCGCTACAAGAAGGACATGGAGGTGCTTGAGCGAGTCCAGAGAAGGGCTACAAAGCTGGTGAAGGGTCTGGAGAACAAGGCTTACGAGGAGCGGCTGAGGGAGCTGGGACTGTTTAGCCTGGAGAAGAGGAGGCTCAGCGGTGACCTTATTGCACTCTGCAGGTACCTGAAAGGAGGCTGTAGCGAGGTGGTTGTTGGTCTATTCTCCCATGTGCCTGGTGACAGGATGAGGGGGAATGGGCTAAAGTTGCACCAGGGGAGGTTTAGGTTGGATATTAGGAAGAACTTCTTTACTGAACGGGTTGTTAGTCACTGGAATAGGCTGCCCAGGGAAGTGGTTGAGTCACCATCCCTGGAGGTCTTGAAAAGACGTTTAGATGTAGAGCTTAGGGATATGGTTTAGTGGAAGATTTGTTAGCGTTAGGTAGGAGGTTGGACTGGGTGATCTTGGAGGTCTCTTCCAACCTAGACTATTCTGTGATTCTGTGATTCTGTAAACACCTGTTACTAAAAGTCTTTGAGAGCTCTTCATTACATTTTTCATGAGACATAATTGTCTCATTGATTTTCATTAGATTTTTCAGTTGAACTGAAAATATTGTTAATGACATCTTAAGCAGTGTGAGTGAGGTCTCTAATGGAGTTACCTGCCTTTTTGAATCTTTCCCCTCAATCAAAAAGAGTCACTCACAAAAGTTTTTGCAAATAAAAAAAATATGTCCAAATGTTAACAAAATTGTAATGCTATAAAACAAATACAGGCTCCTAGAGCACTTTTGCTATGAGTGTCTAAGCATCTAGGCACATATCTTTTCAATTCATTTTCTTAGAGTTCAAATTAAAATTCCTCATTTGGATGGATGAACAACAAAGAATTGAGCAGAAGCACCCCCGGCAACTCAGGTCTACGTTCTGTCCTCTAGCCTTTGAAACAGTTAACTTTAAACATAAAGTAATCCTAGAAACAGAAAGCTGGAAGCCAATTCTGGCCTTTCAGAATGTCTATACCACAAACCCAAAGTTGTGGTTCCTCACATTTATTCTGTGAGTACATGACTCTGCTGCACAGTAGCTCAGCTTCAACTGGATGCATTTCAAAAGTGTACCATTCCAATAGACTGGCATCATAGGAATTGGCCACACATCATCTTGTGGACATAACTATGTTGCCTGGTTAGGTTCTGTTAGAGGTTTCTGTGTGAGCTCCTGAACCCATTTCAGATTAAGCACACTGTTTTAGAAAATGCCTTTTTCATATAGTGATTCAACTGCATTAATTTTGTCTGATTTGAGTTTAGAAGACTCAGAAGATGCTGAATGAAATGGGTCAGTAACATAAACAGGGAGCACAGGTCTTTGGAGACATGGTAAGCAGTAGCTTGTACCTCACCTTTGTCTCAATGTGACATTTAATTAAGAGTAATACAAGATTAGAAACAAAACATACTTCCTTCAAGCCCTTATAGCAGACCTTGAAAAAGTTTAAATGCAAGATATTAGACATTGATCCATTTCTTAGCTTGACAGATTCATCCTCTGCAGACATCAAATCTCATGGCTTTACCAATTCACTAGAACTAGTCCAGAACATTATTAGGGTTTTGATAAAGAATAGGAGACCCGAGAGACAGCTTTCCTTTAGTGCTGTGTTGGTCCTCACAAAATGAGAGGTTCCTCACAAAAAGAAGGAAGGAAGGAAGGAAGGAAGGAAGGAAGGAAGGAAGGAAGGAAGGAAGGAAGGAAGGAAGGAAGGAAGGAAGGAAGGAAGGAAGCTGAAAAAGACTGAATTAGTTTTGTGCAGAGTGCAATTTGGAATGCTGTTTCTTAAACACTATTTCAGGCTGGTATTAAAATATAAATCCAATTACAACACTGAAAAGGTGTGTTTATATGTATTTGTAAAAGAAGTCCATCCTTTTCATTTTTTTTTTTTTTTTTCCTTAGCTCTACAAAGTTATATTAAAATAACCAATGTGAATGGAGGAACTTAGATTTTGTACTGCAGCAGTATTTTGCCTTACCACTAATACTGATTACTGCTCTGATCTAAGCCCTACCTCTGCCCTCCAATTCATCAGTACCCTACCGCCGCTCAGCTGCTGGGGAGACACAGCCATCTTGACAGACCGACAGTTCTCTCATAGTGACAATATTTCCCTTTTGGAGTACTGCTTCTCATCTGCCTCTGGCTCCCTCAATAATCAGACACAATAGCATCATGTAAAACATTTTACTTTGGTTATCATCTGTTCATATTGCAAAGCTCTTGGGAGAAGATTACCCATCTTTTATTGACTAAGTAGCAGAGTTCTTATATACCAGAGATTATTATTTGAATCCTTTCACCATCAGCTCTGAAGTATATTACTCTCACTTGCAATCAGACATCCAGATTTCAGGGAGTCTAAATTTTTTATTTTATTTTATTTTATTTTAATTCCTTGCTGGAAAGCTGTTTCATGACTCTTTATTATAAATTGCCAGATTGTACTTTCAAAGTGAAAATGCATAGGAATAATGTTAGGAAACTAAAATGAATTCCAGCACAAAAATCCCCCACCTCTGCAGTTTCTCAAGGTTGGTGGATTTTTGTATAATAATCTTTTTTTAAAGTCATGTATATTTTATGAGTCTGAGACACACCGATTCCAATAAGTCTTTGGGCTATAGAAATAGAAAAGAAACAGGATGTAATGTTGCATATCATAATATATGAAGCAATCATTCAAATGTAGCTTGCAGTAAGTCAATAAACCTCTACTGTATTGAAGCAACTGAAGTATAGGATATTCATGCAAAAGATGTTTATTCACTGCATGTGAAGACCATTTTTCTCTAGTTTTCAAAATGTGCCTGAAATGTATTGTTAATTCCTTCCAACAAGATCAATAACAATGTGGTAGATGCATTAATGGTAGAAAGAAAAATAGAGCATAGGCAGCTTTCCTTTTAGCAGTTCTTAGAACAGTAGAGTCCTGTGAACATAAAATTTTGCATTTCTTCAATCTGCCTTGTGATGAGAGAAATGATTCCAGCTATGGGTATTTGGAGCAGCTCTGTACACTCTTCCCAGTTCTGAAGAATGAAGAAAGGGTTCAAGAATCTGTTCTTCACAGAACCCAAGGTTCTGTAAGGCAGCTAAGTCTATGTTACAGAGTACCTAGATTCTCTATGCTTACTAGTGAAAGTTAATGGTTACACAATATAACATACATATCTTGACAACCTTCCTAAATACTGTGGGTAGACAAAAGGATTTTCATTATAGACATTAAAGGATGGTATTTGGGCAAAGCAGAGTGAGGTAGCCAAACCGAGCTACAATTGTCTACTCAGCACAGGATAGACAACATGGGTTCTAAGATGACTGTGCTGATCACATTTACCAGAAGCTACCCCATAGAATGGAAGGGAAAACTTGTGACAATGATCAGTGCAGAGCAGAGGGTGTTAGTCCCAGGGATGGGATCTGTTTGGAAACTGAATTAAGAAGAAAAACTTTACTTAGTATAAGATCAAGAACATGATCTTGGCATAGGCCATATTGTAAGCAGAACAAGGACTGTGCCAGTTCATGCATTCAGTGGCAATCCTTGCATAGGACTGTATGTACCACATAAAGGATGTACCACACATAGGATGTATGCATGTATCACATCTTCTTGTGCTTCTTGTGTGATATGCAGCCTCTCATCACAAAGTAAGAAAACTTTTTTTTTTTTTTTTTTTTTTTGGTAGTGGTGGAACTGGCTTTGATCTGAGTATCTGCCTGGTTGTAATGAGGAAACAACACTGATGCTGATGTTAGGGCCAGTCCCTTGCATCACCTGGGGCACAGAAGTCTGCTTGGCAGGAAAATGTCTCCATCTGCTGCTGCTGAAACTACTTCCCTTCAGTGTGTGGCGATGATCCATAAAAGCAGTTAGTGTATTTTATAGAAGGCAATACTTAACCAAATTGGGGGAATGAGATTCTCAAACCTCCTTATCAAAGCCTTGACACAGAAGCAATTAAGCAAGGTCTAATCACACCACTACAGCAAGAACTACACAGACACATCCAAGTACTTTGAGGCAATGTGAAAGTGATGGTGATAAACAGTCTTTTCCCCATCTCCTCTCCCCAGACCTACCCAATGATGCTGGCGTCCAGTGTAACTCAGAACAATAAGCACCTCATATTAACATCAAAATGACTGTGATGCAAAAAGAAAAGGCACAAAATTCATCTAAAATACTGTAGCTGCTACATTTCCCTGAGAGAAAAATGATTTCATTATGCTGCCCTCTAGGTTATAAGAGCAGCATACATTCAGGGAGAAGGAAAGAAACAATGTTTTATGATTTTTTCTGATAAAGCCAGCATGGGTTAGATTTCAAACACTAAGTAAAAAATACTTATATCGTGCTGATCACAATCAGTCTCCAAAGTAAAAAAGACAATGGGAAATCAATATATCTCTCTACTCACACATTCTCTCTCTGAGCAGAGAAAGAGGGCCATGTAATTGAATAAATCACTTATTGTGAATTCTTCATTCAACTTTCATAACTAGGACTGAAGTCTCTCCATCAGTTATCATTATATAACCTATTTTACATTTCAGAGACACACAGAATTATGTATTGATAATTCATGAAGAAGTTTCAGGTTTTCCTCAAGACAGAAATTTGCTTCCAACTATTTCCTGTTTCCAGAGGTGCAAAGTGCCTTCTACAGATGTCTACAAGGATTTTGTGCAGGGCTAAGGCTCAAAAGAGAGAACTAGCAATAAGCTTATGGAGCTTGAAATAATGGAATAACTGTGAATTAATGTAATGCAAATGTAACATTTACTTCTCATGATCTTAAAAACAGGCTAGAATGCTGTTCATTGTGCTATGTCTTTAGAAACAAACACACAAAAAAAGTGGAAAACAAGCAACCTGATTGTTTTTATAAAATCCAACTTTATAACAAACCATGGCTATTTCAGAGAATATTCTGACAAACAGAATGCAAGGGACCAGGGGCAATTTAATTATAATTTTGTGCGTATGGAGGTTCACCAGATGGCAAATATATTTGCTGCAAGAAGAAATCCTTGAAGACAGGGAATGCACAAGGTTCAGATGGTACTTTTTATATGTCTTATGTTAAGTAGAACTGGAGCTAATGATAAATGACCTAGTAAGAAAGACTCAAAGGTGTATAAGACTTAGTCAAAGTTTGGGCCTCTTAATTACCCTCACGTTTATGTTTCTGAGTAATGCATTGTTAATTCTAGCAAGGGTGTTCACACTTCAAGGGTGGCATATGAGTACATTTAGATAATGCCAATAATAACTTGTTTGTACAAGGCTGAAAATCCTCTAAACATCTGTCAGAAGTTTTGTTGTTTTTCTTCCAGTAGAGCAAAATACTTTCCTGGAATTACATGTTGTCTTGGATAATGCCATCCTATTTTCCAATACATCATCATCATAACTCTACAGCATGAGTCAAGGTACAGAATGTTAGAATCCCAACTGTATTAGATTTAGGTTCTTGGTTAAGTTCCATGTAACATTCCAGGACACCTACTTTTGGTGTTTATGTTGAATTAATTAAGTATTCTTATCTTTAGCTTGAGTATTCCTAGTATACTTAAACTTAATTGTTTGCATTTGTCCAAAGCATCTCTTTTAGGATTGTAAACCATAATATCTGAGCAGTGTTTCATGGGGATGTGGACAAAGACAGATAGGAATCTGAACTCTGTCCCTAGCAAAGACAAAAAGGACATCACTTCTATGTTATTTTCATCCTTAATATGATGGAGACTGCATGGGGGTTATGCAGTGGAGTGTTCTAGTGAGACCCCTCTCCATCCTTCAGAGGGATTTTTACAGCAGCTAAGCAGATGAGGCATTCAGTTAGGAGATGGCAAAACTCTGTTACACACTTTACTCCCTGGAAAAAACTATTGTGAGCTAGTGATGATATAATGTAAAATACACCCATTGTTAGATCAAAATAAAAATGTATAGGTTGATATAGGAAGACTTGCTAAGGAAATCGGAAATTTGAATTCCAGGTCCTTGGAGGAGTGATGTGGTTTGGGCTTCCCCGTGATAACTGAGTAGTGATGTGTAATTCCTCCTGATTATTTATTTTTATTTTTATTTTTTTAATTCTTTATCTTCCCACTCCATTTAGCCCCAAAGCTTTTGCGCAGTTGCAAGGGAGGCAAGAGAATAAGCAAATACATGAAGGGTAGACAGAACTACCAATAATATATAGGCAGAGATGTTCTCACTGAATTTCCAGTATCTTGATACAAATACAAATTTTTAGGGTACCTTAAATTCTCTTTTTGTTTGTTTGTTAGTTAGTTTGTTTGTTTTATTGACCCAGGCACTGGTGAATGGTTCCTCTTTTGTTGTTGTTGTTGTTGTTGTTGTTTTTGCTGTTGCTGAGGTTCACTCCTGAAAGAAGCAGACTAGGAGTGATCTGTGCATGAACTCACATTTGACTTGCTGGAGGCTGCAGCACAAAGCATCCATGCTCTCTTCACTCTTGTGAGTGGGTTTCAGAGGCAATAGAGATAGCTTGCGAGGGGCTCAGTAGTTCCAGACAGTATTGAGTTCATATGGCAAGGTTTTGGTAGTGGGGGTCCCGCATCACAATCACTGTGATGAGTCCAGAAGTTGCCCCATGTTAGATAAGGGCCAGCTCCAGCTGGCTCCAAAAGGAACCCAACACTGGCTAGAGCTGAGTCAATGACTGACATTGGTTGTTCCTTGGGTAGAGCAGATTGAAGAAAAAAAAAAAAAATGTTGTGCAACTGCAGCTGGAAAGGAGGAATCAGAAAATGTGAGAGAACAAGCCCTGCAGACGCCAAGGTCAGTGCAGAAGGAGAGCAGGAGGTGCTCCAGGCACGCAGCACAAGTTCCCCTGCGGCCTGTGGAGAGGCCCCTGGTGGAGCAGGCTGTCCCCCTGCAGCCCATGGGTCCCACATGGAGCAGATCTCCACGCTGCAGCCCGTGGAGGATCCCCTGGTGGAGCAGGTGGATGTGGCCTGGAGGAGGCCCATGGAGAGCCCCCGCAGGAGCAGGCCCCGGGCTGGAGCTGCAGCCTGTGGAGAGGAGCCCCCACAGGAGCAGGGGGTCTAGGGGGAGCTGCTGCTCGTGGGGGACCCATGCTGGAGCAGTTTATCATTTGGTTGCTTGCCTGTAATGAATTAATTAAATCACTAAATAATTTAGAACTAGTTCTCATAAAAATCTATCCCTCACTTAATTTTCAGTCTTGCTCCAGACAGAATACTCTCTGCTATACTCTAGACTCCTCTATCCAATAATCTTAAGGATGAATGACAAGAAATAAATTAGGTCTCCATCCACTCCAGACAGAGTGGAGAATTATTATTTGTCTACTATACTTAATCCTTTTATTATTGTCACCAGCCTGGATTCAAACTAAGAGTCTGTCTGTCATTTCCCCTTCTGGAAACTCAGAAAGACCTACTTCCTTAGACCTCTCTACTGTGCAGGTAAGTGAAGAGTCAGTCCCTCTAGGTTTTGTTACAACACAGTTATGCTACCACAGAAGAATTAGGGGTACTGTTTAGCTCACTCATGCTCAGAGACCGTAGTGAGTAAAGCCACAAAGTCTTTATTACTGAGCTACAGTCAATTAATTATGAACTCAGTGATTCAGTTATAGTGATACCAGTGCATATCAACTAACGAGCACTAGCATGTAAGAGAAATAACCAGACTATGGACTATGAAAAATATGGACATGCTGGCATATGATGTAAATGCTGGCAAGCTATGTGATAGTACTTGAAAAGAAGGCAGTCTTCAAACAAAAGGCAACTTTCTTCTTTACTTTGAAATGCTTACAGGTGTTCTTAAACAACTCTTTTTACTGCACACTGCCTCTTTCTTTTTTAACTAGTAATCTTTGTTGAAATACAGTAAAGTTTCTTTTTTATTTTTAGCAGAACTGCAGAGCACTGGATGCTGGGGACAGCTGGAGTGTGTGGGATGTGGCATGCTATTTATTCTCCTCACTCTGAGAATACAGCAGATGGGTGACTACTTTATTAAATCAGAGTCCATGTATGGTATCTTCCAGATGTTGACCACACGATCTGCCCTGTTATGGCATGAAGAACCTATTCCTGTGTGCCCACTTTTTAAAATTCTGGTTCATAAGTGCTCATTCCACCAAATCACTGAGCTGCTGATTCACATCTGTCTTGTTTTACTGATGGAATAGGGGAGATGTGCTTAAAAACAAAACAAAACAAAACAACAACAACAAAAAACATCTGAGAGCTTTTCATATAATTTTAAATACTTTCTGTTGCATTTATAAACATACAACAGAGCTTACAGTCACTTCAAGTACTGTGGTTTGTGCTCTAATGGCACAGTACACTTATAAATACATCAGCATTCAAGGGAGCAGCAATATGGTACCTGTAGAAAACAGAGGGGCATAGGACATTTTCAAGCCTCCGTATAACAAAGGATACAGATGAGTAGTGTGGGCAGCAGATTAATACCAGGGCACTAATCCTCAGTGTAGCAAAAAGGTAGGGATATTGGTTATTGGACTTAAATCCAGAAGGCCAAAACTGAGTGATGACCAGCCCTGACCGAGCCAAAACTGATTTTTTTTTTATTTTTTTTTTTTCTGTTTTGGTTAATTATAATCAGCACATGGACACCCCTGCAGAATCTCTTCATCTTCTTAAGTGTATGGGACATGTGTGACATAAGGGCTGGGGTTCTGTTGTACAAGTAATTACAGTATTGTTTTATTTGCTGAGCAGAAAAACAAACAAACAAACAAACAAAAAAAAAAACCACGGGTGAATGTTTCACTTTTTGTAGGAAATGAAAAGTAATAATTGGAAAAATTACAGAATTTTCTAAAAGTCAGACCAAATGAGTCTAAGCAGCAGAACTTAAGGTGGTTCCCTACGGCTCCACACTGTGCAGTTCATTATGAGTCTTATGTGTGCTGTATTCCTACTCAAACAAATAAGAACCAGAGATGTGAGGCAGTACGAACCTATCACAAGTCCTCCCTTTACATGACGGCTGCACAGGAGTGCTTGAAAATAGAACAAAATCCCTAATGTGGGATAATCAGGCAGTAAAGGAGAAACTAAATACAATTCATCTGACTGCACCCCAGCATAGTTGCCATCTTGCTCAGCATCCTGAGGAATGAGCACATATCCACACTGGGGCTCTCTACTTGATGCTGGTCAGCCAACAAAGCTGAGTGCTCAGGGAAGCAGATAAGAGCTATTTCCTGCTCCAGTTACAACATGGGACAAAACTTGTGGAAGTTTCTACACAAGAAACAGGTACTCAGGGAGGGTGCAGACTTGATTTTACAAGTACATCTGTTCTGTTTATTTTTGCTTCCTTGCAGTATTATCAACTTCTGCTCCATATGGATGATCCATATTGTGCCTTGGTGAAATGATACCACATTATGCTTTTATGCTTTTATCATCAAACACTACTCATGAAAAAATCACCAGGTTTGCCTAGGTTCATCTGTTCAATTTATTTTCCCAAAACTTTATTTTGAATAAAACACCTACGGTAAATGTGATTTATGTAAATGAATAAAACAAAACAGTTATATAAGCTTTTTGAATCATTCAGATCTTTTCTGCTGCTGTAAAACCATATGAAATACTCTACCAACATATTTTCTTTGGGTTATTTCATTTCTAAAGTCTTACGGCTAAATATAAGAAACAATAGGATATGTACAAAGGCTTTCATTTTGATTTTATTTCCATTCTCTATGTCAATCTTTTCAGACGAAGCGGCTCCAATATTTCAAAGAGACTTTTACTTATGAGTTTTTCCAGTCCTTTCCAAATGCCTGTTGCAATCTTACCCTTCCCATCTTGAAAGTAGACTTTCTTTTTGTCTTTTCCGTTTTCTTCTGTGCTTTCCCTCTCTAGCACTCAAGTCAGAGGAAACAGGCCTAAAAAAGAAAAACAAACAAACAACAACAAGAAACACCAAAACCAACAACTTTAAAAAAGAAACTTGGTTACTTGCTAGTCCTATATTGCTATCTCCTGTGTCTCCTTTTTTTTCCACCTAAGCTCAGTCTTGCAGTTCCCCAACAAATCTTCCAGTCTCGGAGACCTCAGAGATATTCACTTAAGAGTAAGGATATTTATGTTCAGGTATGGTATTTATTCTACTGTAATTGGAATAAAAGTAAAAAGAAAGAAAACAACAACAACAACAATAACAAAATAAAACAAACAAAACAAACAAATCAAATGAACAAACAAGCAAAAAAAAAGCACAGGCTTCCCAGGGAAGTAGTCACTGCACCAAGCCCATTGGAGTTTAAAAAGTGTTTGGACTGTGCACTTAGTCATATGTTCTGAATTTTTGGGTAGACCTGTGTGGTGCCAGGAGTTGGACTTGATGATCCTTATGGGTCCCTTCCAACTTGGGATATTCTATGATTCTATGATTAAAAAATACCTAGACCTAAACTGATCTAGGTGATCTGCACAATGTGGAAGCTAGAATATCTTCTGTAGATTCTGCTGAAACTTTAGTACCTGTACAAGGGAGCACCTACAGGAGCCCTGCTAGACCTGAGACTGTCTAAGGACAACAAATAAAACTCTGTCAGGACCCTAAATCTGGCCCATCGTGACCATGGGCCCTGCTGAGCTAAGCCCACACATAAGCCCATGTCCTACGAGGCCTGTCCCTAGAGATGTTCCTGATGCCTGGGTCTGAGGCTCTTCAGGTGCCCGAGTTGTCTTGCTCCTGTTTGGAGTGGTGGGATGGGTCCTGGCTGCCAGTCCCCACCTGGCTGTCCCCATGGAGGATCCCAAAGAGGTTGTTGCTACTGGAGAGCCTCCAGCCTATGATGTACCATGCCATCCTACATCTAGCTATACCTAAAGGCTACTTAAACAGAAGCACCATGACCTGAGGTTTCCTTTCTCCTTACCTATTTTTCACAGGAGACAGAGCTGGCCAGGTGAATCCTTGTATTGGTTTTCTGTGGCAAAGGTTTGGTAGCAGAGGGTTGCAGGGGTGGCCTCTGTGAGCAGCTGCCCCATGTCAGATCAGAGCCAGCTTCAGACGGCTCCAGAACAGATGCACCACTGGCCAGAGCCAAGCCATGAGCAATGCTGGTTGTGCCTCTGGGAGAGCAGATTTTAAGAAAGGGGAAAAAAACTGCTGTGCAACTACAACTGGGAGAGTGAGGAGTCAGAAAGTGTGAACGAGCCAGCCCTGCACACACTAAGGTCAGTGCAGGAGGGCAGGAGGTGCTCCAGGCACGCAGCACAAGTTCCCCTGCGGCCTGTGGAGAGGCCCCTGGTGGAGCAGGCTGTCCCCCTGCAGCCCATGGGTCCCACATGGAGCAGATCTCCACGCTGCAGCCCGTGGAGGAGCCCCCGGTGGAGCAAGTGGATGTGGCCTGGAGGAGGCTGTGGCCCATGGAGAGCCCCTGCAGGAGCAGGCCTGAGGCCAGAGCTGCAGTCCGTGGAGAGGAGCCCACACAGGAGAAGAGGGTCTAGGGGCAGCTGCCGCCCGTGGGGAACCCATGCTGGAGCAGTTTGCTCCTGGGGGATGGACCCTGTGGTACAGAGCCATGTGGGAGCTGTTCTTGAAGAGCTGCTGCCTGTGGGCAGCCCCCGCAGGCTCAGTTCGGGAAGGGCGGCATCCCGTGGGAGGGACCCCACGTGGAGCAGGGGCAGAGAGTGACCGTGAAGGAGCAGCGGAGATGAAGCATCAGGGACTGACCACAGCCCTCATTCCTCGTTCCCCTGTAGTGCTCGGGGGCAGGACGTAGAGGAGGATGTATGGGGGGAAAGTGGTTTTAGTTTGCTTTTAGTACCTCATTGTTCTAATCTGCTAGTGATAGGCAATAAATTATATTAATCTCTCTCTGCTGAGTCTGTTCTGTCTGTGATCATAATTGTTGAGTGATCTCCCTGTCCTTATCTCAACCCTTGAGCTTTTTTTCATCGCACTTTCTCCCCCTTTCCCTTTGAGGAGGGGGAGTGAGAGAGAAGTTGTGGTGGAGCTCAGATGCCCAGCAAGGTAAAACCACCACAACCCTGTTCACCCTCATGCTGTGGTTGGACTGCCAGTCTCAGCATGGCTATGAGAATTACTTTTACTGCTGGTATGTGCATGCAAGGACATACCTGAACATAGCCCTACCATAATCTAAAGCCAAACTGACAAAAAACAGTACAGACAGTTGGGATTTTGAACAATGCTCAGGGCACTGGAGTATCCAAATTGGTGCCATTTTGAAACATAAAGGATCTTTTCACATTGTTGAGAGGTGGCATCTTTTACTGAATAAACAACTTCTGATTCATGTTTATCTCACTCATGCCCAGTTTCTACAGAATGACTACTACTCACTTCTTAGCTACTCCTTTACAAACACCAGTCCTCTGAGATATGTTGATATTATTAAAAGCACTCTAATTGAAGAATGGAGCCAGTTAGGCCTTTGCAGCATAAGACGGATCTCCAGAAGATAGCAATGAAGATATCATTCCCCTCCTAGCAAATCTTTGGACTTATTCCAATTTAGCACTTAGGCAATCTTGGTTTCATACCTCTTTGGCCAATTCATACCTCTTTTGGCCTCTTCTCTCCCAGCAGAGCAGCCCTGCCCACAGAGATGTTACTTCAGTGCTTGTTTTCTATACACAGACTTTGTATGGCTTTAGCTACATCCCGTCACTGTCATACAGTATGACATCAACTGTCACCAGGTGTGGATGCAGCTATTTTGGTCGAGCAGCTCTTTATAGCATGAGATTATTCCCTGTGGAAGAGAAATGAGATGCACAATCATTATTTTAAAAAGCATAGGTGTTTGTGCATTAAGGGATATAGTGGTATAATTTTTAACTTCTTTTTATTATTTTTTATTTTTTTATTTTTATTTTAAAAAAATATTATTTATTTTTTAATCACAGAAATCATCCAAGCCTGTGTATTTTTCCTTGTAGTTATCAACTGTACTAGGATAAGGAAGGTTTTATGTTGCTATTTAGAGGGACCAAAAACACTTTTGTCCATAGGGTAGTGTTGACAATGCATTTCACTGTTTTGTATTATTTATTCTGTCAATGGAAGTGTACTGGTGGAGAAGGGAGAAAGGAAATGAGTTTGAACATGTTAGTGACAAGGAAAAAGAAAAAAGGAAAAAAAAAAAAAAAAAGACAACATCACTATGCTTTTTCCCATCCACATCATTTTTGAATTATAGTATTGACAGAGTTTATATTTAAGAAGATAATAATAGGTCTCATTGTAAAGCATAAAAACTTTTAAAGATATAAAGATAGCATAATTAGGACCTGTTCACCTTGTACCATTCTGCAATAACAACAAAACATTGTGACTTTCAAAGGCAACAAAAGCAAGGAACAGAGTAAGGAATAACCTTTGCTCACAAAATATGGAGATCCTGTCAAACTCTGTGACAGGTGGTATTGCAGAGATTATCTGGATTTTAAAGTAAAAGGAGCTACTCAATAACAAAAATGTCTATTGTTTAGAATATATATATATAATATATATATATATAGATAGATATATATATCTCACAATTAAATTTGGAAATATTTTCCTTAAACTTTTAAGCCAGGCCATGTGCCTGGAGGAATTATTTGTTGAGTGTGTCAGTTTTCTTATAGTCTGAGATATCTACTAACTGTAGCAAATCATATATTTAGTGAAAATCTCCCAAGGCAAATGGATCAATAAGAAAACAAAGTAGATAGGAACAGAGTGATGGGCAGTAGAATGAGAAGGTAAAGGAGAGAAGGTAGGGAAAGAAAAGCAGTAATTTCCTATAAGGATATCACAGCTGTTGGATAGTATCAATGTTGTACAGAGCCTTAAGAAGTGAAATCATAAGCGTGAGTACACTTACGTATTTCACTGAGGACTGTATCATTGCTAAAGACTGCCAGGAAGACACGGATGGTAGATATGGTGGATAATGTCTTAACATTTACTCCATCTGTTCAAGACTTTTCAGTATCATTTGGGGGACTTTTTTTCCTTATGAGAAAGAGAAAACAATTATTCTATTAATTAAGAGTATTACTGTTAAATCTTATCTCCAAACTTCTTTGTTCCCTTCTTCGATAATGGGCTGCTAGCTTGTTTGTGTGCTGTAGTGTCTCTTCTGTTGTTGGGTATTGTGAAGGCTAAGAGGGATTTAATTCAATACAGTATATTTTGCTGGGATCTTCATAGATATGAAGAATCAGTCTTGTGTGGTCTGTATATTATGTGGAAAAAGAATGAGAGGCCTTAAAACAGGTGGTTGACAGATGCATGGACAGGGATGATCATGAACAGACACTTATTGCAGCACCTTTACCATAAGGAATTACATTATCCACTGCTGGTCAAGGTTGGCAGAATAATATTTTCTTTATCTGTTCAACGGGAATGAACAGATGTGATGTAGCTCTGTACAGCTTCTTCCAGTTTGAAATGGCAAATCTTTCCATTGTAGTTTGGGGTGGTGTCCTGTTCTGCATGTAAGAGAGACTTTTCCTTGGAAAAATAATAATAATAAAAAAATAAAATAATTTACTGTCATTGTATAAAATATTCCAACTGATAACCTGTAATAAACTATAAAAATGTTTATTTACATACATATTAATTCCCCAAATAGCTAACCTATTGGTATTCACTCACTTTTGATGGTCTAATCTCTTCTTTATATATGTGTTCATTGGTATTGAAATATGCATGTATATGATCCAACCTGTCAACATCCAAAATTTTGGGCATCATAACTCAATAAAATAAATAAATAAATAAATAAAAGTTTCTTTTCTCTCTCCCTGTTCTTTTTCTACATTCTCTTATTTATTTTCCTTCAGTCTACAGTACTGTCACATTTAATCCACTGAACACAACTCACATAACTTGCTCTCTAATGCAAAGACTAACTTACAAATTTATGAAGCTTCATATCATACCCTTTTTTTCAGCCCAGTATACCAAAGACAGATGCATTTCCTTTCGGTCAATCCTTGTTGCATGTGGGGAAGAGGGCTTTTGAGTGAGATATTACTCCCCTGTGTGGCAATTCTTGGGTATCCCACACTCAAAAACCTCATGCTCAAAAGAGTCCTGTTAGAAATGTCATCCCTCCCGAGAGAAACAAACAAATCAGATAATTCATTATCTTATTATTTTGGTGATTTCTCATTGACCTTGAATAAACACTAGGAAATTACATTTTCTTCTTATGCTACCTTTATTTGTACTATATATGTGTGTTACAGAAAAATGTAGCTGTGGACAATTATCAAGAGTAGTTTTAGTGGTGCAGGATTTCCCTCTTGAATCATTTTATAGGTTGTAGATTAGAACCTTGAAATAAACCATAATGATCTGCACATATGATGCCAGATTTGCTGGGCTTATATTACAGGATCACAGTATCAAAGATTTAATCAGGTTGGAAGGGCCCTCAGTAGTCTTCTAGTCCAACTGCTTAAAGTAAGATCTACCAACAGATCAAACCAGGTTCCTCAGGACTTGAAATCCTCCAAGGACAGAGACTGTACAACCTCCCTGGACAACCTGCCCCAGTGATTGGTGTTGCTTACAGTTTCTCTATTCTTTCTCAGAATATCTGAGTTTGAAGGGACACACAAGGATCATCAAATCCAGCTCCTGGTTCTCTAAAGGACCACTCAAAAATAAAATAAAGTAAAATAAATAAATAAATAAATAAATAAAATCAGATCTCAGAAAACATCCAACTTTCATTTATAGTACTACAGAAATGAAAACTCTACCACAGACCTTTGTAAGTTGTTTCAAGGGTTAATTAACTTTATTGTTCAGAAATGTTCTGCTTCACTTAAAGTTTAAATTTGTATCCTTTTAATTGCCAGCTGTGACATCCTTTTATATTTCTGTCTACAGTTTTAAAGAGCTCTTTGCTATCATATTCTTTTTCTTCTTATATATGTACTCTTAAGCTATGACTACTTCTCTCCATTTCTTAAAGCAAAAAGTCTGATTTCTTTAGGCCTTTCACTGTAAAATCTGTTTTCAGTCCTTTATCTTGACAGCAGTTCTTCTTTAAATCTCTTCCAGTTTATTACTGTTCTTGAACTATAGACACCTGAAATGGATATAATTTTACAGAAACAATCATACACCACTTCCAGTTATACAAATAATAAAAGCTATTGTTCTATTCAGTAGTTCCTGTTTAAACATAGTAACTTGATAAACATCTCTGTTCACGTTATCCTGGGACCTCACATTCAGTTAGCTATCACTTTCACTTTTAGTTAAAACCAAGTCTTTGACTAGTTCCTTGCATTAATCCTTCTCAAAAAGAGACCCACAAGACATTTTTTTTTTCTAAAATTCAGAAGAGTTTTTTGACTTCTGAGACCTCAGGTGGGCCTACATTTTGCGCTGCTGCAGTGCATAAAGGAAATGCTGTGGTGCTGTCGTCTGACTGTAGGATGGGAGTCATATTTAGGACTTGTGCAAAAGAGATTATTTGTTTCCCAGAAGTGGGGTTAGCCAGGATCAGTTTAACTGGCCGCTAGGTGTCAGTACTGTTCCATGAAAATGCAATCTGGAAAACATTTTGTGTGGCGGTAAATAAGGCAAACTGCAGAAAGCAGTTCAGAAAAATTAAATCTGAGCTTAATCTCTAAAAATCCCCTTTCTCATTGGTCTGCACATTGAACTCAAACGGAATCCCTTCAGGCTTCATAGCTATGCAAGTCATCTTTCTCCACATCTTTCTACTTGAATTATCATTGCAGTATTCTATAGAGTCTTCTATATTGGTTGTCTTTTATTATCCTGCAAATATGCAGCATCAGCATCTCTTGGCTCAAATTGATTTTCATTTAGAAGCCTTTCACTAACTACATTTTACATTTGCCAAATGGAAAAATATAAGATTAGGGATTGATTGTTTTACTGCTTAAATTTTCCTTTCTGTGCAATATGAACCTTTCAGATCGATACAGCTGAACAATAATGTAAGCAGAGGTCAAGTGTCTTTTTGATACACAGTTCTCTAGGTATGTCAGAGATGAGAATTTAAATCAGAAAAGATGCTTGCAGATCAGTCTTTCCTGAACAACACAAAGTGCTTGATATCTCCATTCTCCAAAACCTTTATTGATTTCTAAAAGTGAATTCATCAGCCCAATCTTTTTTCGATCTCAGAGGAGATTTAATTTTCTCTAATGTGGCCTCTGTATTCCACACACTGTGTGTGTGTGTGCATGTGCGTGTGTGTGCACTTTCCCCCCTCAACATTTCAAACACTTGACAGCTGGGTGAAGTTTTCCTTCCGCCCAGAGGAGGACTTTTTACATTTCATAATGGATTGCCAGTGCTGCCAGGGCTATTTTCTCTCCAGCTGTGAGAGTGGCTTTTTAAAATGACTCACAAAAGCTGCTAGCCAGCTGCTTCACCTCAGCCTTCACAAGGGCCCTGCATTCTAAACAGTGGTAGTGCTGACTTACTTTAGAAGGGATCATTTATTTGGACATTGCAGATGTATTCTGCACACAACAGTTGATCCTAAAGAGACCTCCATTCAGGCAGGTGAGTCATGGGCTTACATCACTGCAGGTGTTGACTTTGCGTTAATGTTGTGAAGAGGAAACATCCCATGTGTTAGTCAGTCATCCTTGGACCCCTTCCAGAAAGTACACAAAGCAACGTATGCACGATATGCTAATTTGTAGCTACTGTATGCACTATACATCTTAAGAAATCTGTACAAATTAGTGCTTGCACAGGTATTAAAGCAAAAATGTTTTTCATGATGTCCAAAAATGGAAAAAATACTAAGCTGTTTGGTATTTATATGGCAACTGGTCTTAAACCAAATCACAGGATTATAGTGATTAGGAATTGGGAAGACCTTCAGGTCACTCAGTCTTCTTTTATACCTGTTCAGAAGTGTTTTCTGCAGCATCATCTATCTCCTATGGGCTCAGGAAAATAAATTTTCTTGTCTATAGTCCGGGATCAGCTAGCACTCCCTATCTGGTGTCAGGCAAGACATGCATGCAGATTTAGAGTTGAGGTCAATGAACAGCTTTTTATTTCTGGAAAGCAGAAACATTTCTACCACAAATGTTGATTTTTATTTTATTTTTATTTTATTTTAATTTAATTTAAATTTTGTTTTATTTTATTGTATTGTATTTTAAAGGAAGGGATTGCTTATACTCTGCTTTCCACCACTTCAAGTAGTATCTCATTATAATAAGTCATTGTTCATTAGGCATCCTCTGCAAACCCCAACCCACATTTCCACTTTTCCCTCTTATTGGGAATGTACACACATGTGGTTTGAGATGGCTCCAACTCACAAATTAAATGTAAACAGGAGAGAAAGTCAAGAGTGCCTACAAAGTGGGAGTCAGAGAGTTATGGTATTTTATCCAAGTTTCAGTATCAGTTCAGTGACATAGAGTAGCATGGAAAACAAGCCTTCTGCAGCTTTGAGATCACCTACTGCCTCTCAAAAACAACACAACTATGGAAATATTTGTCCAGGCCAGCACAGACAAGTCTGAGCTCCTTTGCTGCAAACACTTTGGACAGATGCCAGTTCCAGTCTGGAATCCACATAACAATGCTGTCCACCTGGGTAATCAACCTTCCCTTGCACTACTTTGCTGAATAATTTCTCATGGCTTTGTAGCTGTTTAAGTCACATAGGAGGATGGACCTGCTTATACACTGCATTGGTTTAGCATAGGTAAATGTCTTCTAGACTGGAGCTGTCTCTTGCCCGGCATTTGTGAGACACAAGCAGTGTAGGATGGGCCTGTCTGTACTTGTCCATATAGACTCCAGTAGTTAAAAATGATGGAAATTCTTCCACTTAGATCCCTTCTAAATTGTATCTTAGCTTTCTGAAATGCCATGCAGGGGTTTAATAAACCCATCCACATTCTTCCCATGTCTACAAAGTTCTGAAGGCAACTACATTTAAGAGTGGTCAGGGACTGGAACAGGTTTCCCAGAGGAGGTGGTGGCGTCACCATCCCTAGGGGTGTTCAAGGAAAGGTTGGACCTGGTGCTTAGGGACATGGTTTAGTGGGTGACATTGATGGTAGGGGGATGGTTGGACTAGATGATCTGGGAGGTCTTTTCCAACCTTAATGATTCTATGATTTATATTCTGAAAGTGCTTAGGGTATTCAGCTGGGATGTAACTCTAGAAATCTACCACCATGAAAATGAAGGTCACTGAGATTTTTTTTTTGCTGAAGCTTGCACAGGACAAGGTTCTTCATCCATGCAAATGCAAAAGAACCCCTGTACCTTCTCAAAGTCTCTTTATGTGTTGTGAGGATCACTCAAAATGAGTAGCGTTTCTTTTCACCAGCTACAAGTTTCAGCCACTAGCTTGGTATCTTTTCACAAGGATGATCAATGAAACACACATTGCAAAATCCAAATTTCAGACAGGGTATTTTTAATTATCTTTGCATGGTAACTCTTGTTTTGACCCAGCAATTAGGATGCAGTTTTGCAGGAGGTCAGGCTAAATGGGCAGAATGGTTCCTTGACACCTGAAATCTAGGACTCCAAGGAGTTTTTCAGCAAAAGAAGAGAAGGTTTTGAAAGGAAACATACACAATCTTCATTGCTATGTTGTATTGTTTAGGCCACAAACCAGGAAAATTTATCTGGTTTGATTTCACAAAGAATGGCAGAGTATCTGAACTCAGGGGAAATAATTATGTGAGAGGGAGAAAGTTTTTCACAGTTCCTAAGAATCAGTAACCCTGAAAGCTGGCACTTCTGGCTTTCACTATCTGCTACTCTGACAACTAAACCTATTCCTTTCCACTGCTGGATGTTCACTGTACACTGAGTGGTACTGCTGTTAACGCAGAGAATACAGAACATTTTTCACTTGTAGTGAAGCCTTTATTGCCTCAGAATTCTAGCACATATTAGGTGTTTTTTTATTTGTTTTTTTTTTCCCAGGATCTGTTCTTTACTGTGGATTTGTACTGTGTTTCTGCTTCCATTACTCATTCTATGTGGTGAATAAGAACTAGCTCTGAAATCAGTACCCTCATCCTATGCCCCTAACAACTGTAAACATAACATATGTACTTCTGGCCAACATTTCAGTATGTGCCATATAATTGTTCCAAGTGTAGTTGGTGGTAAACCTATGTTTGTTTATTTATTTATTTATTTATTTTATTTTTTCCAACATACATTTTCATATCCTTTTTCATGCCCTGCTTGCTAGGATAACTCAAGAGCTTGCAGCAAGAGCTCAGTGATCTCCCTCTTAAGAAGAGAGGGGTGTTTTCTGTGTGCTTAAGAATAAAGCATCTGGCACAAAGTTCCTGTTAAATTAGGACAACCTTGCCTTTGCTTTGCTTGTATACTTTTTCTTTTGGTCAGGTCCTCCTCTCTTCAGCAGCCTGTCATTTCCCACTTTGCCATGGTCTTCACAGGTATGCTCAGATTCCAGGAATGAGCACTGACCTCTAAGAAGCCAGAAGTATTACACCATAGGGTTTTAGTATGTCCAATAAATGGACCCATGAGGAAACTAGGAGTAAAGAAAATACTCAGGAGAAACTATTTAAATTGCTTTTCTATCTGAATACTAACAGACTGTCTCACTGACACTTTCAGGCAAAACAACACAGATTATAACAATGAATCTACTTTCTCTCAGTTTAAAAGAGCACATGAGCAAAAGTGCCTGCTAGAGTTTTACACCTGAAACACAAATGTGCATTTTAATCACCTTTCTCCTTCCATGAAGCTGCAGCTCTCCATGCAAATGTGAACATACTGACTGACACAGTGCAGTCCTTCAGTCTCACCTAATTCTTGCCACAGGCCTTCTGTTAAAGTAGGCTGTGGGGAGGGCCCCAACATGTTGGTGTATGCAAAGTGTTTTGGACAAGGAGGATATTTCAGCACCCCGGGGGTTCTAATAGGAAGCACCTGGCCAAAATAATCTTTCTGTTTCAAAAGAGGGGACCAAAAGGAATGAAAGTCTTCCACGTCAAGTGATGTCAGGCTCATCTCATCTTCAAATAAAGTCTTCTCCAGATGTTTTTGAACCATCAGTGAAAAAGGTGCCACTGGTGATCTTGAGAGTACACAATGTAGCTGAGAAGTAGATAAACTCTGTAGTTAGCCTCTAAAAATGTAGGTATACCAGTTCTAGCAAGACACTCAAGGAGAGTATTTTGCACAGCATTACCTTGAATGTAACTGCAACTGCACAATAAAAGTATCTTGAAGAGACTTCTTATCACCTATTAGTGTAATATAAAATAACTTTAAAAAATATTCTTCTCCTCCTAAAGTAGATTATGGCAAGTCGTTCCAATAGAAAAGGAGAGTAGTGTGTGAGAGAGCGACAGACTTATGAGGAAAAAAATGTGGTGATAGGCATTTCATAGGTTTTCATAAACCTTTTTGTTACAATTACTATTTATTAAATAACACCTGTTTATACATAGTTTACACCATATATCACACTCATTCTGACCTTGTTTATGCCTTCCCCCCCCCAAAAAAAAAAAAAAAAATAGATGAAGGAGTATATGTTCTTAAGCTTAAGTCAAAGATATTATTATAGGAGGAAGAGATTATTGTTTCATGCATTTTATTTCTTAATCTTGAATTAATTTTAGAGCTTCGTTCTTGAGTACATATATATATATATATATATATATATATATATTTTCCAAATGAAAACAAACAGTGGCCTACACTAATGTCTAGAAGATTGTTTTAAGACATCAAACTCCCACTGACATGTAAATGAACAATTTTCATTTGCCTGGTGCAATATATACAAAAGTGATTGATCTACATAAAAGAATGTGATTTCTAAATGTTTTCTATGGCCCCAGCTGTCCAATGCTCCAAACATGTGGAGAATATCAAGGACAAAAACTACAAAGTATGTAATTTATTTATTTATTTATTTATTTTTAACCAATACAGTGATTGAATTGTGTACCACAAGAGACTTCCTACTGGCATATCAGGAAAAACTCATCTAAAGCCAATAAAATGGAGTGGATCAATGGATATTTCATCATAGGAAACCCAGCTGCAAGATAACAAAATGGACTGCATTTAGCCCTTCATCTCTCAAATGTCTGACACTGAAAGTGGGCAGCTGTGACTTTTTGGTTGTGCTGTTTGTTTATTTTGTGGCAGATGATTGGCTTTGAGAATGTAGTAAATACTAGAGTTTTAATCACTTCTTTGAGGGAAGGAGGGGGAGGGTGTTTTTTTCCTGTTGTTGTTGCCTTTTTTTTTAAAAAAAAAATAATTCTGAAGATACTTGGCACATAGTATTTAATGTGACCTAACTATAGAAGAAAAAAAAATCTTTTCAGTGTGGTTTTCTGAACACCCACACATTAAATGCATTCTGTAGAATTTACAATAATAACTCACTCTGGTTACAGGAGCAATGATTTCTAAAAACAAGTTGAAAAACCTTCAAAGCTTGTATATTGCATTCTTAAATCAAAGATTCATCTCTGCATAGTTTTTTCCTTTAAAAGATAATACTTAACGCTTTCCTAGCAAACTTAAGATTCTCTTGGTGGAAGCTTCAGTGTGTTCCTGAAGTGTTCTGTTGGGCATCCAGAGGGATCTGCAATGTGTCTGATACTAGTCAATATTTTTACAGCTATTTGGAAGAAAATGTAAAAATCATTTTATAAAAAAATACCTCTTCCAGATTGACAGAGGTCTATGATGTCAAGGTAGTAATCCTGTATGTCCTAGATACCCTCATACCTCCTGGGACTGTTCAGACAGTTGCTCTATATAGCCACGTTTGAGTCAGGAATGTGAATACCTCCTTCAGCATCAGTCTTTATATCCGTCCTGTACAGCTTTGAGTTAGGCACCAAGTACAAAGTTGGTGATAAAAATTATGGTTAAAAGAACCTACATCATTGTACTCTTCACTGAGGGGAAAAAATAAATAAATAAGGTTTACTCTTACAAAATTCCAACCTCTCTCCTGGAAAATTATGTCTTTAAAAAGCAGGACATACCGAATGGTAAAGTGGAAATTGAGATAAAGGCTGGAAACTAGAGAGATAAGAAGGCATAGCAGAACAGTTGGAATCTAACTGACAATAAAATTAGGCTTGTATTTTTATCAGCAGAAATGATTAAGCTTGGGAACAAGTTCATGTGGGTAGTGGTGGACTATCCATTTCCTGATGTCCTCCCATCAAGGCTGATTGCTACCTTTCACAAAAAAAAAATATTTCAGCAAACATAAATAATGCATCAGCTGAGGACTATGTGTCAGGGTCTAAGAAACTGAGGACATTAGTGTAAGATAAACTGGAGGTCACACTACAGTGTCTCATGGCTTCTCTGCCTCTTTAAGTTCATTAGTCTCCAAGGTCCAGTTCAAATATCTATCATTATAGCATCTTTCTGATGTAGATATTATTTATCTGTTGCAGATCATCAGGGAAACAATCAAAGATGATGAAGAGTTTTACCAGACATAAGTGCCAAAAGTTAGATAGCATACTTTGGCATCTGAAGGAAAACAACTATTTCAGCCTCCCTATTAAACTAGCCACCAGCATGTTAACGAAAGTACTGGTTTAAAAGTCAGTCAAATTTTAAAACGTTTTTGTTGTTGTTGTTTAATTTGAATTTGAAAATAAAATTTAAATTTAAAACATTTCCCTTTAATTGATGATTCATACATTAAATCAGTGTTAAAGTTTGGAGTCCTGACTCTTAGAACTAGTTGTGCTTTAAGCAAAATTATTTATAAGCTATACAAATAATGCAATGACTCTTATGCTTCCTGATGTAGAAATGGAACATCAGATACAGAACTACGCACCATATTGGAATCAGGTTCATGATCCTGGGAAATTCTGAACAGATACACAAGCTCCTCAAATTGCACACAGAAAATCCAAGAGTACATTTTTTGTAATCCTTTCCTGGTTCCTTCCCACTTCATTCAATATTCTTTTAAAGATGAGGAATATCATAACTGGATCTCTCTTCCTTATTCTCATTTTACCAGTCCTGTAGTTAAAAATAAAATTATCATCCTGTATATACTGTCTATACTTACATCCTTTCCTAGACTTGAATGCGCTCCATTAGATCTATGTTTATAATAGAAGTCTGTATTCAAAATTAGAATATATTCACAAAATTTCTGGTATCCTTTCATTATTCCTAAATATTCCTTTTTTAAGTGTATAGAAGATTTGTTTGGTCTTGCATTTACTTGCTGAAGTTACATTTCAAATTGCTTGAACAATACATTATATTAGCAAGCATTATTGTAAAATTAGGCAGTTCACAGAATCTCCAAAACTTTTATAAAGGTGAATCTTACAGCATACACTGGTTATGTACAGTTTAAGTGCATAATTTTCTAATTCACCTATATAGGGCTGACACATTTTATTTAGTAAAGTAGATTAACTCCTTATCCGAAGATAGTAACATTTCACATGTAGCTTATGGTAATTGATGTTCTTGCAAGTGAAAGTGTTCCCTAATTATTTTTCTTTTCTTGTCCTAGAGGGAGTGAAACTCAAGTTGTTAAATTTATGAAGTCGTTTATGTGTTAGGTTACTGCCAAACTGCATTACATTCAGCTAACTTGTTGCCAGGTTGAGTCCTTTATACTTTTTCACTATTGATAATAGAGCAAAACTCATTGTCAATCCAGACTGCAGTGTCTATTCTGTCAACATGTTGCTGAAACACACCCTGAAGGGAGCATTTTGTAGTCCACAGAAGCCTCATGTCAAGTATTAACGTTATGAAATATTGTATATTTGAAAGCAATGTCTGAAAACATGTTGATGAATACTGTAATACATTTCAGAGAGATCCATATTTTCTAGATTTGGACTCTCCATAATGCACATATAATTGTCTCCATAATTGTATCCAATGCTCGTGTTATCTTTTAGTTGATGGCTCTTTCTTTCTATTTTCAGTATATGAAGAACACTAATCATTTTATTTTTAAATATCATTTTCATGGGGGGTTGGTGGGAGGGAGGGTCATATTTTCAACAGCTAGTTTATTCCAGTCTGTCTTCCATTATTTTTCTATTTTGCCACACTGCAGATTTTTTTGATAGTTTATTACCCAGGTACTCAGATTACTCTCTTTCTCAACATATGTATATATGTAGGTGTGCATTTTCTCCTATTCTCCCCACGTATGTATATGTTTCAGAAAAATCTACTTTTTAATAGTTTTTATTTACCATAGTTTTGATATAGCATATGGCTTCCATTTCCAGGACTTCCACACTGAAATATCCACACTGAAAACCTAAAACATTCTTTTCTTTTTGTCAGCCAAATAAAACAAACAGAAAAAAAAAAAAAAAAAAAAAAAGTTTCCAAAACCATTTGAAAGTTAAGAGAAAATTATGTTGTAGATTGAGGGGCACTTGTCATTTTTTTCAATTAAATCATCTTCAGAAATTTAAGCTTTGTAGCAATTATCACTGAAAATCATTGGATTTTTATATTTCTCCCATTTCTTCCTCTTTTTTCACTCCATGGTTTTATTTTGTTACTATTGCATGTTTTTGTGTTTTTGTTTTTGTTTTGTTTTGCTTATGGCTAAATCTGGAAAGAGGATTCTGTTCTTTGGTCTATATCTTCACAAGTATACTGGAGCAACCTTTACAGTAAAGTGATTATTCGCACTGGGGAGAAGCACTATGGAAAGTATGTAGGACCTGTCTGTTTCCTGTTCGGTTTTAATGGAGGAACAAAATTGTGTGGTTTGGGTCAAGTTTAGCATTGAATGCATTCATGAATCATGCACTATTATGGTAGGAGGGCTGTGCAAAGGAATTTAAATTAGAATACAATGAGGGCTTATTCTGAAGCACACAGGGTCACCTTCTGTTCAAATTTGTTACACAAATGCTTCTCAGCTGCAAGATGATTCCCTTTCTATCGATATTTGAGAATTTCCAGAGCTGTAACTGTTAATATCCTACCTGTGTTTTAAAATTAATGAGAAACTTCTTTGCCTGTGCTGATGGTCCTATTAGGCAGCTCATGAGAGAGGGAAAATAGGCTGGGACTACAAACCTTTACCTGACCTCAGTGAGAGAGGGTCCACTGGTACTCTTGAAGATAGTGAGGCTTCATCTTTACCATGAGATTCCCACAATGGGATGAATCCTCCCATTCCCACAATGGGATGAATCCTCCAGGAGAAGGATTTCCTCTGTAGTCAGGAAAGTATATAGCTCTAGGAGTTTTAAAACAGAAACCATTTACTTAGTAAAATAAAGATATTTAACTTGCAATGAATGCATTCACCTTAGGATTTTCAGAAAAACATGTTTTTGATCTGTTGTGCTGTAGATTTTTAAAGGTAGAGATCAGATATGAAAGCTAGAAAAAAAAAAAAAAAAAAAAAAAAACAATTACATCTTTGTTAACCTTCTGCACAGCTTCGAAGGTGGTTATTTCATGTCATTATAGATGAAGCCTTGTATATGACAAAGGCATATCAGATGCAGCTTTTCTGCCTTTCCTCTTTGCAATTTGAAAACATCTACATTATTGCATCAAACATCATTCATCTCTGAGACTGGATATAGCTCTGTCCATAACCTCAGCTGAAGGATAAGAAAAGATGAAGGCTATAACGTTTCTCCTGTTTACTATTTCCAAGGATTAATCACTTTCACTATCATAAATACGTGTTTTCTTCCCAGTCTGAATTCATCTGCCTTTAAATTCAGCCTTTGGTTTCTCTTATGTCTTTTCAGCTATATTAAGGTTGAAATATTCAATATTTTCTCCACATGAGAGCATTTAGACTTTCCTACAGTCAAATCAACACTTGATGCATTTGATGAGCTACACAGATCAAAGTCCCTAAGTCTCCCACTGTAAAGTATTTGTTCCAGTCCTCTAATTATTCTGTGGCTTCTCTCTTCACCTTCTCCAGTTTTACAAGAGAATTTCAGAAAGGTTTTCCATTTTTAGTTGAAAGATATCAGAATGATAGAAAAATATCTGCTAACGCTAGCTTTGTCCAAAGCACACATATGTAAAAATATACACCCTGACATCACATTTCATCAATTTCATCAAATTGCTGACTTTTAATTACTTCTCACACATTTAACAAAGCTGCATACAGATCCTTAAATTCACCAATGGCAGATTTGTACCCGTCTCTATTTAGGGCTGTAAGAGGGTGCCTTATAACAGTTGAAGGAGAGAAGTTGCCACATTGCCAGTTGGCCTAAGTTACTTGTCATGCTGTTGAATCTAGATGCTACAGTAACCTCAAAAAATAAGTTACACATTCATAACTGCCAATATCAACTCAACATAATGCCCATGAGTGGGGATTCTTGCTTCATTATTATGGTGGGTTGACTCTGTAACTGGTTAGGATTTTCACACCTAGGTCGGTACCATAATAGGAAAAGAGAGATACTATTTACTTTATTTCCATTTCAGATTCTGCATAGGCATCTCTCTTACTCTGCAAATTGACAAAGAGAAGGTAGCAAGTGAATCCAGGAACAAGAGTACTACCTGGGAGATACAACTGGAGGATATTTACAGGGTATACCTCATCAGTAGTCAAATAATTTAGCTCACTGATTTGGTTCTGTGACTTGGCCCTATCTGCAGGACCTATATTTTAGTTGACATGTACACTTGATTTTTAATAAAATAAGCAAGTTTCATCTGAAAAAGTTTCCTCTTGCCCTCCAGATATGACTCCCTATGTGTTATACGGGAAAAACACACAAGAAGCGTGCTTCCCTCAGCCAAGTTCATCCCTTATCTGTCAGTACTATCCCATCAAGTCTAGACTATTACCACCCCTCACACATTTACATGCTATCAATATCCTTGCCCTCATGATACAAAAATTCCACTCTGGTGGACTCCAGATGCTTTGAAAGGAGGAAAAAAAAAAACAAACTACAGCAGCAGCAATGTTTTACAGCCATATCTCTCATTGTTCTGGGAACATGTATATGTAGTGTTAAACACCAGGAAAAGAGACAGTCCACTCTGAACCTAGAACATTGTAGAAACACGTACTCTACACCTTTTATCCTGAGATACAAGGATTGTTTCAGGTTGTGGATAGTTTTGTAACTATAAACATAGCCGTAATATGTGACTAAATGATCTTATTTTAATCAACATTTAAAATTGTTATATTCATGATGGATCAATTTTCTGTCCTTGGAAATTTTCAAGACATGGTTGGTAAGGCCATGGATGATCTGATCTAGCTGGCAGTAGTCCTACTTCAGGTTAGACAAGATGCTTTCCAGACATTCCTTCTAGTGAAAAATTTTATAACTTTAAGATCCATTTTTGATACCGCAGCTGGACCTTTTGCAGAGCTGGGCTTTAATTTCTTTAAATAAATAAATAAATTAAAACATCTATCTTGATTTAAACACATCAGGAACAGAGAATTTCTCTCCTGAATGAGAAAATTACTTGAAAGTTTAATTAACCTCATAGATCAAAATATGATTGCTAATTTTTGTTCCAAATTAGGGGAAGTGTTGAGGGGTTATAGCAATGTCTCCAAGACCACTTTGATCTAATAAAAGGGAATGCATATGAATGGCGTTTGGTTTGAACAATGTTAATAAACTTCCTTCTGAGAAGGAATGCCTTTGGTTTATGTGCTGCAATCATTTTTCATGTCAGCTACAGGCTTATTCTCTCAAAATAGAGAACAATGGCAGCTGCCGTTTTTCTCAAGAAAGAGTAAAGTGCTTATTACATCAAAAAAAAAAAAAAATTAAGCTAATCACATAAATCTCACAGTACCTGTGAAAGGCTGAGAAGATCAAATCCAAAATAGAAGAGATTGAAGAGATTCAGAAGTTCCCCATGGTTGAAAATAAAGTGATTAAATAAAACCAATCAAAATAGAATTACAATGCTGAGCTAGTCAATATTATTTTAAACATTGCCTTTGCATTCATTTTATTATTTCAACTAAATCTCAAGCTCGAAACAACATAAAAATTTTCCTTCTTCCCTTTAAAACCTTTGGCTTTAGTCATAAAATTTTCTCAATGAAATAAGTGCTGTGGTGCGCCTGTGACAATCACAATCATACATTCAAAAGCATATAAATGAGTAAGGAAATTGGAAGATCTCAGCATAGGATCAACTGTCTCCCTTTTCAGACATATGAGGACAAACACGTGTCATGACCTCCAGTCAACTTTTCCTGAATGGAGAAATTATCCATTTAAATACATACTTGAGCCACATTTGAATTTTTATTCATTTTCTCCTGACTCCTAAAGCAGTGCAGGGAAGGAGGAAGAAAAAAAAATGTTGTAAAAGCACTAACCTGATAGAATGACACTAGGGAAAAATATAACGTGGAGCAGAGACAATAATAGCCTGCCTGTCCTTCAGCAATGGGCTACAATAAAAGTTGAGAATCCTAAGTGAGAATAACCAGTTAAGCATAATCACCTTGACAAATAATGAGATTGAAAGGGGATGGGAGACAGAAAGAGAGGAATTAAAGTTTCTGCTTATTGAAATGCTTCTTTTAACAACAGTATTTATTTCACCTAGGCTGAGTAAAGGCTGTGACTTACCATAGGCTGCCTCAGGAAAAGCATCAATTTGTAATGAATGTGTTTTTTCCCTTGCTCACGTTTTTAAGCGGATCTGCATAAAACTATGAAAACCCAGAAAACAATCCTCTACAAATTGAATTTCTTTAAAAGAAATAAAACATAAGTGAAAAAATAAATGAAACAGCACCATTATTTGGATTACATTTATCTTTAATCCACTTTGCCCTCTATATGAAATACAGTATGAAGACATCTGCCAATATTTTATAGGCTTCTGCTTGTGTCTGAATTATGTTTTTAAATTAGACCCTAAAGCTGCATTCTAATGCATTACTTTCATTTACTGGAGTATGCATATACTATCATACTACTCCCATGACATTCTTTATTTAATCAGTCTGAGAGCTGTACAGACCCATATCTATTCCCACATAAATCTCTGCCAAATACTGCTGACTTTTAGATTTAACCTCACTGGCAATGAATGACCTCCTTGGGAAAAAAAAAAAAAAAAAAAAAAAAAAAAAAAAAAAAAAAATGTAAAAAATGGACAAATATTTTAGGGGAAGAAGCAATCTTTTTGGATAATCAGTGGAAGTTATGCAAATCTGACTGGTTCAGAATGGAGGTGGTGTCCTTGTGGTGAATAGGAACTGCTGCAGTAAACAACTTTAGCCTTTCTTATTAAAGGTTAGGGGGAGTGATTGATATGTTTGACAAAGAAATGTAAGGTCAGGAGCAATAAAGCCAATCTGTTCTTTATACAAAAAGTACATGAAAAGCAGTACATATACTGGGTATTCTCTAGTTGGTTTTGGTGCACCTGCTATTTCAGAATAATAAATGGAGCTGAATCTGGTTGCAGCCTGTGCAGGTAGGATACATTGCTGTTATCTTACACTATTCTCTGATCATCAGTTTGTCTCTAAAAAAAAGATAGTGTTAATGATCTTCCCATTGACCTAATTTTAGCTTAGAACACCATCTTTGTTGTTACTCAGTATTTAAGCTGCAATTAAATCCACAACTGTCAAACTCATTTAAGTACAATTGTGACTGCGCACTTCTTGGAAGAAATGTAACATTAAGCTTCAGGTAGTAGTATCAGAATTGTCCAGATAATGTTAGCCCTTTCTTGTGTTAAGGTTTCAGAAGTATAAGTTGAGGATATATGATGGCACCATTCTAGAAATATCTGTTACTATTTTTTAGGGTTTATTAATACATCCTGCAAGATTCTGAGCGCAGTTACATTGTACTGTATCACCATTCATCTTCTTTTGGACCATCAGTAAAGGTCTTTTTTAAAAGTCTCTGAGTTATTGTCCAGTGACCTCTGAGAGAATTCTGCCCTTTCAGGACATGCATTCCCACTGCAGTAAAGGAAACCATGGATTTCATTCTATTAAATGGCACATTCAGTACATAGAAAGTTCATTGCAGAATCTGGACTTCAGAGATTAACTTTTCTTGTATAGCCCGAGTGTCTGATGGTACACACAAGTGTCAACAGCAACAATTACACAAAACAGAAAACCCAAACAACAACACAAAGAAAAAACTTCCTTTTTCAGTCAGATAACTTGAAGTAATGCATTTTCCCCTGTTGCAGACATTTTCCTTACATTCAGATCAATAGCAGAAAGCACAGACATCCTGCAATAGTGACTGCAGTCAATAACTAGTATCACATAAGGTAGGCATAGAAAGTATCTTGAGAGATTATCTAGCTTTTTCTCTGTTTGAAGACAAAAGCAAATATACCTGAACTGTCCCTGGCAGCTGTTATTCTGACTTGTCTTTCAAAACTTCCAGAGACTGAACTTCAACATTATGAAAAAATAGTTATATAGGACAAGGAGTAGTGGCTTTAAACTAAAAGAGGGTAGGTTTAGATTAGATATAAGAAAGAAATTCTTCAATGTGAGGCAATGTGAGCCACTGGAACAGGTTGCCAGAGAAGCTGTGGATGCCCCATCCCTGGAAGTGTTCAAGACCAGGCTGGATGGGGCTTTGGACAACCTGATTTAGGTGTTCCTGCCCATATCAGGGAGCTTGGAACTAGGTGATCTTTAAGGTCCCTTCCAGCACAAACCATGCAATGCTTCTATGAATCTGTTCTGATATATCACTATCTCCTGAGCTTAGCTTCCTCCCAAATTTTCTGTTTTTACTCAACCATTTCAAAACAGTTCATCTTATTTAAACTAAACTAATGTGACTGACTCATTTCTTTCACACAAAATATTATATCCAATTAAAGATTACTCCTCAATTCTGGAAACACAGCATTTTTGCTGTGCAAGAGAGGTCTTTCCAAGGTAACTCCAATATCATCAATGGAATCTGAAACAGTACTTTGTCAGCATGGGTTTTGGGAATCCACATACATTCCCAGAACCACAGAAAAGCTTATACAGCTCAAGTCTTTCAATTCCCACTTCTGTTTTTCTCCTGCAGTGAAGTCATATTGTCACAACTGCATATCAGGATATTTAGCTGACCTTTCCGTTTTTACAGTGAATATACTGTAACTGTGACTGCGCACTAAGCTATGTGACTTACCTTAATGAACCCCAGCTCAGACTGGTATGCCCTCTTAAACAATTTAGCAGATTCATCTATACAGTGACCAATTTCATCTGGGACCTCCTAGCTGACACCAGGGTCTGCCTATGTGTTAAATGCTTCTCTTTGAACACTATTTTCTAAAAGGGCCCTGATGATAGGGGAGGTGAGGTGTCTGGAAAGGAGTTTCTCACACAACTAACAAAGTTTTCAGCTAAAAGACAGCTAGTACTATATTTTTCAGCTGGCTGTATAGTTCCAAGATCTCTCTTGCAACTGGACTCTGGTGTCAGCTGGGAAGCAACAATTCATTTGCTGACAGAAGACTAGAATCATGCAATCATAGAATGTTTGAGGTTGAGAAGGACCTTAGATCATCTAGTTACAACCCCCCTGCAATCGGCAGGGACACCTCCAAGTAGACCGGGTTGCCCAAATCCCCATCCAGCCTGGCCTTGAACACCTCCAGGGATGGGGCATCCACAGCTTCTCTGGGCAGCCTGTGCCAGTGCCTCACAACCCTCTGAGTTTAGAATTTCTTTCGAATAGAAACACCTTTTGTAACCACCCCTCAGTTGCAACTCACTGTTTCATCTGTATTGACCCTCACAGTCCTCTGACAACAGCTGTGACCAGAGTCACAACTTAAGGATTCAATGGTTTGGGTAAATGAAGAATTAGTGCACAAACTTGGACACAAGGGAGGGACCACAGAGATTTCTAGCTTACTAGAAATCTTCATAGCTTACAGCACCATCATGCAGTTCCCTCAAATTTAAACCTCTCCTTTTCCCCCTCCTATATTTTCCTTGTCTTTCTTTCACTCTGTGTACACATTCACTCTCATCTCTTTTAATCTTCCATTTCATCTTTTTTCTTCTTCAGAGGGTAAATCTATCCAAAGAACTTAACATAAATGCTTGCCCTCTGGACCAAGCCCCCTCTACAGCTTTACATGTCTCACAATAACAAATTATCTATTTCAGTATGTTTATCCTCTGCAGCTAGGATTTTCAAGTTTAGATACCATTCTTAGAAGAAAAAAGTTGCAGCATATATATATACAGGCAATGACTCTCAGCTGCCAGAAAATTGCAGGCCAATGGGACATTGCTGTAATCTCTGATTCCAACTGGTCCATGTATTTCCCGTGGCCGTGCTTGAGGAGACTGAAAACTGTTTATTAAGTTTGTTGTGAAACCAAGTGTTTAATATCTGTAATTCTGAAGGATCGACAAGCAGTTAAATTGAGTGAAACTGGTTTTGAAGTAGTATAGTTTCAGAGAAACAGCAGCATCACGTATCTCCAAAGAACTTACATTTTATCATTACACCATGAGTTTGAAACTTCTACCATTTTGGGCTGATGAGGGTTTTTCATTGTTGTTGTTGATTTGTTTTTTAATGAAAGGCTTCACTGTGCATGTTAAAAACTGCTGTAAAAAAGCTGCAGTGTTCATGAAGAGAAACATTTGCTTTACAGATAAGTTATCAACCACAGCCATATTATTTAAAATGGCTTGTCAGCAACAGGGTTAATTTTGTTTGCTTTTGTACATCTCACTTGCATTTTCATGTTATTATACAAAACCATGTACAAAACCATGTTGGGAATACATTTGTCTTCAGTAATAGTTTTTTGATCATTATTGTTTCTTCTGCCTATTTTGGTATAAATTACCTGGTTCACTGACTGAAATCTATATGAAGTAGTGATTGCCTTCTTTTTTTTTTTTTTTTTTTTTTTTTTTCTTTAATATATATATATATATATTTTTAACTGTGCTACTATAGTGGTATCTCTCGCATCCTTGACAAGGTGTCAGGGCCTGAGGGCACCTCTAGATCTGAACTATCCCTGGCCAGCTCACTTATGGCCTCCTCCGTGGCCCAGGACCCCATGTCAGCCCCTGAGGACATCACTCCATGCCTCAGTGAGGCCATAGGAGGGCTGGTCTCCACAGTCCTGTCCTGCCCAGACATGGGTCTCACTGAGGTGAGCCCATGTTCCAGCTTGGCTTCAGCCCATCCCCAGTGAGGTGCCAACTGACCTCCTCCTGGTTGGGTCAGCAGAATGGCCTGAATATGTATTCAATAACATATTTCACATAGAGAATGTTTCATTGGGATCACTGGGATCCCAAGAAGAAAAAAGAAAAGGTCTTCCTGCTTCCAGACCAACACCACAGATACTAATTTTGATTGCTAAACTGGAATCTGTATGGTGGCTACAGCCTGACTGCCCAGAAGCCCTCTCACAAGTGGAGCACCACATGCAGTAGCACTAGGGACACCTGGTGCAAGTAACCATTGCCACAGCCAAATGTGCTACTGCAAAATAAGACTTTGGACTCTTCAGCAAATAAATTTATCTTGTACACTACACAATGGACTTGAGCATGCAGTGCATATAATACTTGTGTGAATAATCTGATATATTAGGCACCTGGCTACTGTTGGCCTCTGATCTATTTTCTTCTCCCTGGGAGGGAGTAAATGGACTCAGCTGAGAGCTGACTCCCCGGCTCAGGAAGCTGGGAGAGAGGTGCCTTGGTGGCAGAGGCAGCTGCATCGGACAGCTGTTCTCTGTGTTCCCCAGGACTGCAGATAAATAGAATTCTTGGGATCTGGGAGTATGCGGATGCCGCTGAGTTAAGACCTAGATGGTGAAAAGCAAAAAGGCATTTTGAACAGTCTTCTAAAGGAAAATTAAAAAGATGCTAATACAGATGAGAAGTATAGGTTTCTTTGAAAATGAATTTTGGAAATTATCATCTTTCTGTAGCAATTTTTGGACAATGGTATAGTTCTCTATTATCTCAGTCAGATTGTTTTAAAAAGTCTATTGAAAGCTTGAGACTTCTTAATGGCCTTGTTCCTTAAAAATACTTATGTATTTGCCTTGAAGGCTGAAAGAACCCTCAAGAATGCTATCTAAAATAGACTGGAAAGAATACACCATTGCTAGCATGAGAAAAGACTACTCCGTGCCATACTAGGTGCAATGAATACTTGTTCACTGTTCAGGAAAAAGGGTTTGAAGCTGGGATGAATGAGTTGCACATCAAGCCTTGCTTACCTACTAAATACTATTTCATCAGCTGTTACCTTCATAAAATAACTTTTACAAAGGAGGATTCTGAAACTTCTGGATGAAATGACAAGAATGTATTGCAGGTATCTTTTGTTGTTGTTTGTTTTGTTTTTGCCTTTTTTTTTTTTTAATGTGGAGAAAAAAAATCTCTAGAAAAATTACAGTCAACTCTTGGAAGTTACAATTCCTCACATGTGCTTTTCATGGGAAAGGTCTAAATTCTGGAATTTAGCCAGGTAAAACAGTTTTATCAGCAAGGTAGCATCCAAATTGCATGGTGTAAAGAGGAGCAGAGGGAAAGCAATAATTTCATTGTCCCCAGTTACCACAAGAATGTTAAGAAAAAATACATCTTTGACTTCTGTTCCTGTTCTTTTTTTTTTTTTTTTTTTTTTTTTTTTTTTTTTCCTGTTGATCTGCAAAATGAAAGAACTAATAAAAAGCAAATCTATATTTGCTTAAACCAGTGATGGAAGATGGAATCAAGATTTCTGCTTTCTGGACTGTTGTGATCGATTCATATGAGATAAGGTCAAAGGATGTTCTAACAGAGTCTCTCATGAAGAGCAGAGAACAGCCACAGAAGCTCTGAAAGGAATATAGAGCTGAGTAGTTGCATTACCCTATGTTTTATGAATCTTAAAGTGAAGAGAAAACATTCAAGAATTTTCTATGGCTGTGCTCTGGAAGTCTGCAGAATACAATTTCCTTTCAACAGTCTCTGCCCAGCATTTTGCTGCCAGCCTCGACATGATCCCATCTTAGTTGCAAACCACAAGAACTGTGATTAATTTGTGATATACTCCTCTGAGACAGTTTTTCCCAAAATAGTAAAGATCATTCCACAGTATTTTTTTTCTAGCAGTCTCTTTGTTCTCCATTACCACACTGTATAATTGTATGATTGTATACTGGTAAAATAGAAACAACTTTCCCATGATCAGAATATCATTCTGTAATGTAGTAGCTGCTAATAAATATGATAAAAATAGAACAGTGGTTTATAGGGCCAGAAAGAACTGGTCTCATCATTTAATCTGACCTCCTGTATAATGTCACATAGCCCCTAATTTGTCATACCAGAGTTCTAATTCTTGCATTGCAGACCCAAACTCAACAACTGAACAAATAGCTTACTTTTTGGTTTCCATTTTGAGAAAAAAGCAAGGAGAATTGAAAATTACTTTGATATCAGCTGTTTTTCTTATTCTGTAAACAGCACATGGGCATGCAGTGTCCAGTACAGTATGTACAGAAATATGGAAGTGTTTTCTTGGCAACAACAAGAAAGTAAAGCAAGAGATGTCCAAAGGAACATAAGCGGAAGGCTGGTTGCTGATGGGCAAGATAAGTCTCCCCACCGAACTAGCCTACTTTGTCATTCCAACTGTTCAAAACCTGACATTTTCCAAGATGTAATTAATATTCACTTTGAAGATGCTTTTAATGAGCTATGGATGCTAAGTTAGTCTCTAACAGCTTTCCAGTTGTAAGTAATGATTCATTCAGAGTGTAACAGATTCAGCTTTAGAATGTCCCATCTTACTGCCCAGTTTTGTTATGCTCTTGCCAGCAAAATTCAATGTCTGCAGTGGTCGACCAAGCCATGTGGCACCAGTACTGTGTAGTCTCTTGATATTAACCTGGCATCTAGCCCCCTTATTTCAATATTCTTCATTTTATTTTGCTATTAAGGTAGACTATTATTTCATTATTATACAACAACAGTGAAGAACAGTTCAGTCCAGCCTTTAGTACGCATAGCTAAATGCTCTACTTCATGCATTTTCAAGAATCAGGGGAAAAAAAAAAAAAAAAAAAAAAAAAAAAAAAG
>NC_048895.1:101761940-101781086 GCF_011077185.1 Oxyura jamaicensis
AAAAAAAAAAAAAAAAAAAAAAAAAAAAAAAAGAAAAAAAAAAGACAATGAGGACTTGGTTCCATTTGTATAATTTGTATCTCATATGTACAAATGTGTTCAGTTTATGGCCCTGGAGAGAAACTTTCCAGCTTCCAGAAGTGCATACATAGCCTGGAATGTGAAAATCTTGCTGTTTTCTTCACTTTATATTATCTTTGATAATAAAGATTGTACAGTCGCATAGCTGGCATTTTTACTAGTGACTCATAAGGAAGAATAGAATCCAATTTTCTTGTCCTTAACTCTCTTGGCTCTGATGCTGTAGTAAATAGAAAGCACTTATTGTCAGACAAGTATGTAGATATGACTCAGGCATAGAGAGGGCTATAGATCACTTCAGTTTAAAAAAAAAAAAAAAGAAAAAAAAAAAAGAAAGAAAGAAAGAAAAAAAAAAATGTTCTCTGAACAGACCAACAAATGAAGCCTAGTTTGCTACAGCCTTCTTCCAGAACTCCTAGCACATTTCTTCTTTCCCTTTCCCCTAAATCTTCTCCTTGTCTGTCTGGCTGGGTCCATGTCAATTTTGCTTGAAATTGAATAACAAGTTCCTTTACTTAAGAGAAATGAAGAAGTGATGAGTGCACTGTCCCAGAGAAAGACTGAAAAACAGGTAGAAAATGCCATTTATAACCCCCATTTCCTTAGAAAGGGAAGCTAGAATGCTTCATATTCAGAGGCTAACAGATTCAGCTTTAGAATGTCTCATATTACTTCCCAATCTTGCTGTGCTCCTCCCTGCAAAACTCAATGTCTGCAGTGGCTGACCAAGCCATGTGGCACTAGTACTTGCTAGAAAATGCTTCATATTCTAGTGTTCTGGGAAGGTCTTGAAGTCCCAGACAATAGCCCAGTTCTGTTGCATTAAGTTGTGTTAGGGCATGGGGGGTTAGGGAAGCAATTGATTCTGCCTTGTTATATCCTTCATATTGTTAAGAAGCACGTACAGCTAGAAAATGTATCATGAGTCATGCTTCCCTTAATATAAGTCTTTGTTTTGTGGTTTCACCCTAAAAGATAGGCTCCAGTGAAGTTACAGCTCTTAGCCTTGAAGCAAGAATCAATTCAGGAGTTCCTAAGGCATGTTTGATGTAGAAGGTCAGAAAAGATGATTAAGTGATTCCACCCAGTTGTAAAATCTTTCAGATGAAAAACTGTATATAATCATGTGAATAGCTTTCCTATTCCAACTAGTTATTTGTAAAACAGCCACCATTCATTTGTTCTCAAATATGCATTATTAGTCATAAAGGTTGCATTTGTCAAGGCAGTTTGCTTTTACCACTTCTAAACAATACCACCGGTGTTTGCTATCTTCTATTAGTGCAGAATCACATTAGCAAAGGGCATGACCACATATGGTAGATATTGTGAACTGATAAAAGTACTGTGATATCAGAGACTGGTCAAGGTGTGGTGAGAAAAAGTTTCATATATACAGGATTTCAGAACTAGCATGTTAAAAATCATTTTGGCCTGCAATTCACTTTAAGAACCTTAGTTAAGAGCACTGCATCCCTGCAATCATTGTTAAATGGATCTTTACATAAGACAGTCCTCACATTCCTTAAACATAGAGAAAAAAAAAAATCCTAAAATTTTGCTTCTTTAGTGTTTCTTCTCTTTCAGGTCAGCTGCCACTAATATCTCTGCAAGTAAATCTTTTATGAACAAACACACCCATAGTCATAGACACTATAGAGGGTATGTCATATCACACTTCATAGCTAACTTTTACCCCTGTCCCAAAAGATTCAAACCTGCATATACACATTGAAAGTTGTAATGATTATCTGACATAAATTCTTAGGTCTGCTAATGGACTGGAAAACTTGATTGTTAGAATGTTTCTGTAATGCTGCTTCTATTCACATAAGTCTACATCCCATGGACTCAGGTGTCTGATTCAGCACTTAAACAGAATGAAGAATCCAGGCCCAAAGTCTCCAATGCACAGCATACCTCTAGTATTCTGCATCTGTTTTACTTTGATTCCTGTTCCTGGCAGCTGTAAATCTGCACATCCCAAGAAATCTCTGAGTATTTCAGCTCTGCCGCAGCAGTTTCAAGAGAGGAAAAAGAAGTCTCAGACATCCACATTTCCTGAGTGACCTGTAATTCTAAGTGTTCTTGAACTTACTTGACATGTATGGACAGGATTGAGAGGTCTAATTCAAACTGCAACTGTGGACACTTTCTTTCAAGAAACTCCAAGTCTGAAATAATGGATTCTGCATCCAAATGAGTATCAGTATGAAGCACTACACTTTTTTATTGTTTTCATGTGGAACTCATCCCTCTTTTGCACTGCCCCCCTACCCTAAATTCTAGAAGAAAAGATTGCAAATAGTTTTTGCTTATATTAAACCTCGAGTTATTTCAGATCAACACTACACTTTAGTCACCTCTAATTTCCGCAGTGGATACTGTGATCGCAATGGCAAGCACGTTGTTGTTAATGTGTCAGCTTTTTACTTTGGCACCTTCATGTAAATTCTGCAATTTCTGTGACATTCTAGACAGCATGCAATTCCTCCAAATGTGAGATATTCAGAAATAAGTAATTTCAGGCTCGGCAACCTAAAAACAAAAATAAGAATATCTCTGGAAATATTAATATTTAGACAAGAACAGTTGATCCTCATTGTCCTAGACTGCAGTATCTGTTGACACATCTTACAACACACTTCCTGCCTTGTGATTCTATCCCAGGAATTTCTCTCATAATAAAAACAACTTCCAAATGTCTCAGTCCACTAAGCAAAGCATTAATTGTACTTCTGACATTGTCTTATATGTCATTTTCTCCATGTATATTGAGTAATCTGTAGGAAATGTAGCCCGATGACTCCCTGCCATTTTGATTTTAAATTCCACAGTATTGTGTTGACCCTGATCTTTCTGGTAAGGAAATAACATCTATGGTCTCTCTCTGTGCCCATTCTGTCCACTTCACACCATCCTCTGGCTTTGGCTGAGAATGGGGTCTAGACAAGAGACTTGCCTGGAAACAAGCTATTAACATAAGATGTGCTTTACTAATGTATCCTAATTTAAACTGTAGAAGATCACATGCATGCTAGATAATTAATTTGGGGATTTAACAGATCAAAGGTCAAAATCACAACAAAATTAGCTGGTTTCATTATATCACCACTTATGAGGCAGAAGGTGGGGGATATGTATTGTGAGCACTCTCTAGTTAAACTGTTGTGCTAGCACAAAACATTACTGTATTAGGCTGTAGCCTGTAATCAATCCCAGCTGGAAGCTCATATCAACATTACTGTTCTTCTTGCCAGTTCCCTGTTAATCCTTTAAAAGGGTAGGTAAAAACAGGACTAGTGTCTTATATTACATAGGTTGATTTATGGAACCCAGCTATTCAAACATTTTATTCTACACAGTTTACAGGCCAAATAATTTTATTTCTGAAATGTTTAATTGGTTAATTTAGACCATACAAAATAAATGACAAAAGGCTCCAGCGGAAATTCCATCCTATAGTTTCATTTTGGGGTATTTTGTTCCCATTTGTAGTTTGGGGCCTCCCTCTACTCAATACAGCAGTGCTTTGTTGAGCTGAGGAGCAAGCTTTTATATACATATGGAATTTTTAGACATACTCTCACTGAGCCAGGTATTTCAAAATGTGTTTTTTTCCAGAAACCTCGACCTATTGGATAGCATGTGTATTCATGCTGCATCTTTCCTTTTTGAGTGCCGATGCAGGATGGATAGATGGCTCAAATGCTGCAGCTTAGCTGCCTTGAGAATGGCAGTAACACCCTGATGTATTTGCCATTTTGCAAGCCAGTTGGAATGTCATCATAATGAAGCCAAAAAACAACAACAACAACAACAACAAAAACAACTATAAGAGGCTGTCCCCTGGATGAAAACAGATTAATTGAAACTGGGGGAAAGTTTCAATTCAAAAAAGTTGTGGGGTGTTATTTTTATTATTTATTTATTTATTTTTATTTTGTTTCTAGCTGGAGATCCTCTCTTTATATTACTTCCTATCCTATAATCTTCAAAGTAGTCTGAGTCCTTGGAGCCCATTTGATTCATCAAGAAGCCTAATTAAGTTAGTAGCCTCTCTGACTAAAACGATCTATTCTTCTGAGACCTATTGATGATCTCCAGCCGTTCTTAACAGAAGATACTAGAACCATAGTGATACCACATATTTTTTTTCCTCTCTGATTGAATTCCCAGAACATGCTCTTGCTACACCTGAATGCACAGCTGTGGTCCTAGCTGGCAGAAAATGCACCTGCCTAGACTCAGAGGAGCTGGGTGAGCACATCAACCTATATCGCTTGCTTCTGTCCAGTTTTGTTCCCACACATTGATCCACAGCTTCAACATCACATATAGCCAGGAGACAGTCTTCTGGACTAAATGACAGTTTATTCAGGCTCTGGCTTCCTCCTAGATACACCGGAACAGTGTACAGTAGTGCTAAAAGACAGTGCTGATCTTACTAAATAAACTCTTCAGAAAAAAAATAATATTGCTTCAAATGGAGGCAAGACAAGAAAAAATCTACAAAAATCATTGAAGAGTATAAACATAAGAAATACTTCCAGTCTTAAGGTGGTTGCTTTGGAAAAACACTACAACAGACGGAGTGCAGTTTCAAGATATTAGTAGTGCAACTAGGGAAATTACAGTTTGTGCCAAACTGCCTTTATGCACAGTTGAGGGCAATGTTTCTTTTATGCCTACTACTTATTTCCTGTCTATAGTCAGCTGTGGTTCAAACTGTTTCTGTGTTATTTTGAATCTTTTTCCTAGCAGAGATAAAACATTAAAACAGAACGATGTTTAAGGTAAAGTCTGAATTCCATAATGTAGATTTCAGTCCTATAGCCACCAGAGGAAACTGTCCCTTTATAGTCACAATAGATAGTCAAAGCCTTGTAGAAAGGACTGAGAGTTTTTTTATGATTCAAATCCATAGTGGATATCCTAGTGAAAATGAACTTAATTATATTAGGGTCAAATGTGATACATTATTTTGTAACAAATCATCACAAATGTGATACCTATTATTTAGGCTGGATATTAAGAGAATTTACTAAAAGGGTTACGCATCATTGGAACAGGCTGCCCATGGAAGTGGTTGCGTCATCATCCCTACAGGTCTTCAAGAAACGTGTAGATTTAGAACTTAATAGCATGGGTTAGTGGTGGACTTTAGTACTAGGTTAAAGGTTCAACTCGATGATCTTAGAGGTATTTTCCAACCTGAATGATTCTATGATTCTCTGATTATCTATTTCATTAACTGATTTTTATTATTATTTTTTTTAATCTGTGTATTTTTGGAAACCACATCCTCTTAGAATCTAGTGACATTTTGGAAAAGAGCTTTCCTGACATAGACAATTAGAATAAAAATAATATATATATATATATAAAAGATACTTTAAACCCATAGTCAGTGCTACCTTGATTTTCAGCTCCTGAACTTTTACATACCTCCTTGAAATTTGAATCCTTATTATAACTTTGACCTTCATCTTGCAAATAGTTTGTTCTTCTAAATTTGTACCAATAGGTCTTGGGAGGTTGAAAATTTTCTTCCATTTATAGAAAATTCTGTTGTGGGGGTTTCTTTAACCGGATTTAAATCATCTTGTCTATCATGACATTTCCTTTTCTGCTTCTCCATCATTTGCCATAAGGAAATCTTTGGATTAGATGTTAATATCTCAATTGGTTTTTACCTTTATCAAACAACACCTCAGAGTTCTGAGCCACTTTTTGCGGGTTAAGAAAACACTTATTACTGAAATTTCAGATTTATGAACACCAACAACAAAATCATAGGAATAAGATATATTCCCCTTGGCGCAGAAGCAAAATGAAATGAAATGAAATGAAATGAAATGAAATGAAATGAAGTGAGATGAAATGAAATAAATAAAATAAAATAAAATAAATAGAAATAATATTAATTTTAACATAAGTTCATAATATACACTAATGGATGTGAAATTTACAGTGACCATGATCGCCATTTATTTTGTATTCACATGAGGCTCCCATATTTAAGTCAGAATTTCTTGGATAGGGATAGGTACACATGAACAAAGCATTGTTTCTGGTGTGTTTGGGGTTTATCCAACATATTGGGCATTGCTTTATAGGGAGTCTGTATTTATATTGTGCATCCAAATACATTCCATATGCATCAGACAGGTCAGCTATACAGAGGTGTGCAACAATTCCAATGCACCTAGAATATGAAACTTTATCACATAGGCACTTGTGTGTCTGAATAGCAAACAAAGCATAGGCACCTTCTGGTCTTAGATGTCTTCCAGTCCCTGCATGTCCAGTCGAGCTGCACTGAACACATGTTATGATTCACTGCCCAAGGATTTATAGTCATTGCACTGACTGGGCTTTTGTACTATGCCAGGAATTCTCTAGTAAAATAGCCAAAATTCTATTTTCTGCCTGGATTAAAAAAAAAAAAAAAAAAAAAAAAATAGAGGTGGGAAAAGAGATGTTTAGAGAAATGCCATAAGCGTTGTAACACTATATTCTAATGCACAAGTAGTCCTTGTCATGAGAAAAAGTATGGAATTTCCTAAAAGCTTCACTTAACTGATTGGGACTGGTTTAAATCATTGGTTCTCTCTGTAACTAATAGAATAAAGGAGCTCTGCCAGGTTTCTAGATAGAATCTGAAGGCTGTGCTTAGATGATTAATATTTTATTTTTTATATATGTTCTTTTTGGTAATCTACTCATTATTAAAAGCTTATATTGTTTAAGAAAACTCCAAATGACGAGCAAGATAAGTTATTTTGGGACTAGGTACTGTGTGGTGTTTCCTAACCACATCCCCTGTCCTGAAGCAAGTAATATTTGTGAGGATCACTCTAACAAACAGTCACTTTTGTGAAGAGAGAGGGATGTAGTGCATTTTTTAAAGACTTGCCTCTATAGAACCAGAAATCTGAGATGACCATAAGGTAAAAACTGGTGTGCATAATACCAATTAAATACTGTTTTAGGTGTCTTCATGTACAATAGATTCAATGAATCTGAATTACTGAAAGTAATACAGAGAAAATCAAATATTTATAGAGATAATTTCTGGACTTTTTTTCTCTATAGGAGGGCAGATAATAATGCTGATATGTTACAACATCCTTATTCTTTGTTTAGGTCAGCAGGAATCTTACAGTATCAAGAAGTATGAAAATATATAAGGACCTTATACAATAAAATAAATTACTCAGCATAAGGAATCAGCCACTTCCAAGGTGTATTTCTCTTTTATCCTCAGTGTACAGTGACCTTACTACTCTAAGTCCTCAATCTTTATCACTTTGAGATTCTGGGAAAGATCTTAGATAAATAATGTTGTGACCCTGAGAAGACAAACTGGCTTGTAGCCTATTAAGAAATCCAAGACTATTACATTTATTTTAATAACATGATCCTATCAGTGTACAGCTGTAGTAGTCAATGTCTCCAAGAGGCATTTTCAAAACAACTTTGTAAAATAGTTTCTTGATTTTTGCAAGGCTAACACTACCCTACTTGTACTGGGCACTTTTGCCTCAGGTTATCTAGTGCAGAAGATTTTGTTAAATGTGTTAAACTCAATGCTTTTATACACATAAATTTATTTTAAATTAGATAAATGGAGATTTGTTAACATTTGTTTAGGAAATACAAGTTTCATGGGCCCTGTAACTTTTTCTTCCTGGAAAATAGACTGGAGATTGTAACAAATCTTTCTCTTGAACTCAAAGATCCTACTGATTTAAACTTTATGTTTATGAACTGAAATTTCACCTTCCAAAACACCTTCATTTTTGTTTTGTGAGTGCTGCACAGGTTTGTCTGATAATAAATTTTGGCCGCTTTATGTGGATGGGAAAATGGCTGAAAGTTCCACATAAGAAAAAAAAATCTAAAAAATGTTCTTAAAAGCTAAACACTTTCAAGATGTGATAGGCACTTGTATGTCAAAGTGTATTCATTTTATGGGATTGTTCTGAATCCTGGATATGCTGCTTGTACAGTCTCCCAGAAGTACTGGAGTCTTTTTAAAAGCTGAAAGTTTTTGCATACAAAGAATTCTAAGTGCTTAATATAAAAACATGAAAATGTCCTTTGAACTGTGAGCTCATAAGAAGAATAGATTGAGGCTGTTCACAATGCCACAGCTGAAAGTTCTTTTTCTGTGAGGTGTCCACATGTTTCATGGTACTCAAAAAGAAAGTAGTTTATTTTAAACAATGTATTTTTTCAAGAGAATTTATTTACCATACTTTAAGTTATCTGATCACGTGGCAGCTTCACAGCAAATATGTTTTCCTTAAGCCACAGGCATTATTCGTTTAGCCACTAAAAAAGACCAAAACCCCTCTAACTCAGAAATAACCTAAAGATTTTGAAGACCTCGTTTTTCTGCATGAGATAGAACTGAGTCCATTCAATTAATTTTAACAAATCAACCCAACGACAAAAGCAGGTGCTTCAATTTGCATTTGCCAAAAAGCATTCTTAAAACTCATAAGACTCATGAAACACTGGCTATGTTAATAGCCACATCAGTATGAACTGTCTGATCTTGGCCAAATTTCCCAATGAAGTTTCATCAAAAGTGTTCCATGAAAATTTTCAGTTTCAGTGAAATAATATGTTAACAGTGTGGAAATAAAAAGGAGGAAAAATACTGTTTGACACCTTCTGTTGTTTTCTGATCCTTGCATATTCAGCCAACAAACCCTAGCAAGTGGTATATTGCAATAGCTAGATACGAAAAAATGCTTGCAGTGAGTCCACTGGAGACCATTTTAACAAGAGGAATGCAAGCATTCAGATAAGATGAGATGTGAAACAGAGCACCTGGAAGGATGTCAGCAAATTTCACATTATCAACAGACTAAAAATGTCACATCATTATGCACTGAGAAAGAAATCTAATAATAACATTAATAACAATAACAATAATAATAATAAACTTTAGTATATTTTCTTTTCTTATTATCCTACAGAATCTAAATTCATATCAAATGCATTTCTGCTATTTAATTTATTGGGACAGTTCAACAAGTGTGCTCTAAGTAATTGAACCAATACTTTCGGTTCTCTTGCAGTTTTGGTTTTTGATTCCATGGGCTCCCACAATGATAGCTCTGATTAGAGCTTTCTGTGGTATTGGTCACTGAAACATGCAGGAAATTAATACTGCTAAGAGAACTGTCCCTCTGTGCAGTTTGGTTGCAATTAGTAACACATTCAGAAGTTATTAGATAGGGACTGACTAGCAGACAGGCATCCCTTTCATGCCTCCTCCCCTCCCACACAAAAAATATCCTCATTAATTTTGGAAATTGGTGTTAAATTCCTTAACTACACCTTGTCAGAGATTTTTTTTTTTTTTTTTTTTTTTTTTTCTTGGCTTTAATCCTGTTAAATTCCCCGTAAGTTTTCTGTTAGGCAGCTTTTAAGTTTTTTTTTTTTTATATATATATATTTTCAAAGAAAACTCTGTATACATTTTAATTAAGTTTTATACAATTCCTGAAGTTAAATAACATCGTTCCTGGTTTGCATTTTTAAGAGAGAGAGATTGGGAAGACAACATTTAGGACTGGCTGCATAAAGACAAGAGCCTCCATATAGGCTGAGACTTCGTTGCAAATACCTATTGGCGTCAGTCTGTCTTGTGTTCCTCAGCATTCCTAGGAAACAGACCACTTAAATGTATACAGCTGTACCCAGGCAAGTGCTAGAGATATGCAAATATAATCCTACATGGTCACAGGCCACAGCGTATCACTGAAATAGTTCTCATTTCAATAGAGAAACTGTATTGGTTACAGCTCTCATCTCCTGCCAGCTCATATTCAGACTGAGTCTGAGCACCATCAAGAAAGGGCAGTCTGCTCTGTGCTGTCGATGGAACTTCTGCTTCTTGTCTAAGTTTTTCATTAGAACACAAAATATTAGACTGAAAACTCCCACTGTTCGTGTGATAGTGTTGTGTTTCATGTACCATAAAGAATTTGATCCACCATTTTTAATAGCATAAGAACTGTTCACTTGGAAATTATGCATGATATTTTCCACAGCTGGAAGAAATTGATCTTTTTGGCCTCATGAAATGTTGAGTGGCCATGGATGTGTGACACGATAACAACCAGTGGTTCTCTGAGGGACATGATTTGCTAATGTCATTTGAAATTGCCTGATCCCTTATTGGAATTTCCAACTTGAAAGTATTCACCTCTTACATGCTATTTTCTAAATAGCAAAATACCTGCTTAAAACAAATTTTCTATTTCAATAAACACTACATAGACTTAAAATTCTGGCTGCTTCATGCACCAACTTTGCTAAAGTTATTGTTACCCACGTCACTATAAAAACATGATAGCATCCTGAAATGCTCAATCCAAGCTGGGTTGTATGGGGTTCTTCCTATTGTCAGAACACGAGAACAATTAAGCCTTGTGGAAGCACAAAGGAAGAAAGCAACCCACTACTGCTGCCACTTGCTGGAAAACAGGCTTGTCATTTACTGTAGAAAACCAATGATTAGACTACAATAGCAGCAGCAGCTTAGTGATTTGCTTAATTTTTTTAGCAAGCAGAACTCAGCACCTGGACAATGAATTTTCCACCTAATCATCATTACAGAGAGAATGCCGTGTTTGACAGGGCAAAGATACCTCTACAAGGAATTACAGGTTTTCATCTTAAGAATTCGCAGTGGGTGCTAATTTACTATTTAGGACATTCAGTGGCTGAGTTTCAAAGCACAAAGCTACGTCTTAAGTATTCATTTATTGCTTCGTAAATTAATCAGAAAATTGTTTTACACTAAAAAAAGACAAAGCACAATCACTTTTAAGACTCATGTGATGTGTTGCAGCCTTTTGAAAATTCTGTGGTTTCATTTTCTCCTTGTAAAATTGTATTTTATGCAGTTCTGTGTTTCATAGCTAAAAATATTTAATTGTGCAAGTGGCAAGCTACCTCGAAGACTGAAAGACTCATTAGTCTGCCAAGATCTTTTTTATAAGTGATCTTTTTCAAGTGTAAAATATTCACCTCCACATTTGGTTTCATGAGCACATTTCTGTCTACCTGTATCATTACCATTTAATGATATAATCCTGATAAACCTCCTCCTAACTGGTTCTTTTGTTACCAATTAGACAAAGGATTTCTTTTGTCTCAGGGCTCTTACATCAATGATCTGATGAAAATGGGCTGTTCATATGCATAATACTTGCCACCAGTTGCAGTAACTTGTCTCATCTAGAATTGCATGCAGGCAGTCAGGTACCTCACACTGCAAATTACAGTTGCTGAGAAAAATTAGAATATATATATACATATATATTTGGCTCATCCAGTAACTGAGTAAACTGGGTGTATTATACTAAGTAAGATATATGGCATTTATGAGTTTTCTATTTATGATGAGCAAATAGCACAAAATCCCAGAGAAAGTAACTGGAACAATATCAAGAATACATTGCTTTGGATCTTATAAATTATGCCAAGATCCACCACTGATTTGTAAAAATCCATGACTGTTCATTTTAAACTTTTTCATATTAACATGCTATAGTGTTCATTATCATAAACTCCTCACTCACACTGGTTAATTAGGCCTTACTTCACTCTGGTGAAGCATGAAAATATTATTTAATTTTAGTGATTTGGACTTCTCCAAGATCATTTAGCTAAACTGCTAGAGAAATAGCAGCAGCATGCAACTTGACTGAAGCCTTTCTCTGTCAGGCACTTCAGGGCATTTCAAAGGACCAGGTTTTTGACCCTGATTCCAGACATGATTGTCACACTACATAAGCTCCAACATGTTGCTGAAGAGCTCAGGATTCTCCAAGTATTTGCAGTTTGAATCTAAATTTCCTTGAGTTACTGGCTTGTCAGATATTAGAGTGCTCTGCTAAAGGTTCTCTTATAACTGCAACATGTCTCATCTAGGGTTTTGTACAATAAGTTTGGGGATTAGTAACATCAACCTAACATCATCTGAAAGCTTCCACCAACAAAAGGAGAGTCCTTCTCATGCTTCTTGAACAGACTGCTCTTCACATCTCAAGGCTTTCCAGTCACTCTGTGACCTCAGAGGCCCTCGGCACTTGTAAAGTAATGCACCCATGAGGAATGGGCAGGCAGAGAACCAGTTCTGAGATATTTATATAAGGAGAAGTTGTTTAATGTCATTTTTGCACTAGGAACTCTCTGAACTATATCACTGCATATGATGTGGTTTTAATTGGAAATCCTTCAAAGTCCACCTTCCAGCTTTACCATTGTAAATTAAATGCCAGCACATATTTAAGCAGCAGTTAACATGAATTAGGTCTCTTAGTTAAAGAAGATTTTATCCATACAACTTATTGTATTTGAAATGCTATATATATACATATATATATATATATATTTACTAATAGTGTAACATAGAAATGATTGCCAGAAAATAGTCTTTACCATTCCCATCCATCTCTTAATGTATTAGTATCGTTCCCTATGATATGTTTTCAGGAACTTTGCCTTTAGGCAGCTTATGCATTCACTGGAATAATTTTCAGGTTATTTTATTACTGAACTACTATCTAAGTAATTTTGGAAAGGATCTTTGTAAAACGGTTGAATATTAAACTTGTTCCCTCAGAGGAGATTATTGCACAGTCCACTAGAATTTACTCTTCAGAACTGCATATTGGCACTCAGTACTATCTTGTTCTTCCATGGTTTCCTTTATTTCACTTTGACAAATATTCTTGTCATGTCTTTCTCTGTCACAGTTGCCTATTCTTGACATACTATTCCTTTACTTTTTAGTACTCAGATTTGAGTTTTCTTCACTTTATTTTCATATTTTTCCACTTCTGTGATTTGTAAAATGTATTTTAGCTGTATTTTCATAAAAACCTGAAAGTAGAAATTGCTGGTTTGGTATGTCTTCAGGTCTTGGGGTTTGGAGGGAGAACTGCTTTTTTGCTGTATGTTTTTGTACAGTGAGCTTATCATTGGCATTTTGTGTAGAAATTTTTTGCAAAGTTTTTATAAGAATTACTACTTCCTTTGTTGTTATTGCCTGGGATTTCTGTCCATTAAACTTTTGTTTGTTTGTTTCATAAACTATATTGAAAAAGATTTCATGTCTTTTTAAGATCATAATTCCTAGATAATTCTTTTCATCGTCTGTGTGCTTTAATGTATACACCTATTGAACTACACATCCTTGTAGAAGTAAACATTCAGTTTGAACAGATATTCACAGAAGGCTGAAAGGTCACAAATATTTTCTTGCAAGTTTCTTTAAAAATATCTGGGTAAAGGGAAAACAATATTATTGTTCCTAACTGAGAGAAGAAGGCTGCTCTGTAAAGCCAGAAAACACACACGGAAGAGAGATGTTACGAAGACCTTCATTAAAAAAATAATAATAATGAAAAAAAAATCTTCCATGTTTCCCACCTTTCTGAACAACAGAAAATGCAGCCATGAGACACTAAACTATGGGAGTCCAGTTTTACTGATTTTCTGCTCATAAAATCATTTGCTTTATGATATCTCAATTGTTTCTAGTTCTTTTTTTTTTCTTTTTTTTTTTTTTTTTTTTGCCTGCTTGTCTTTGTGTATTTTGTTTCCCTGTTAACTCTGTGTTACTTACCTGAAATAACCTGACTAAAACATTGTATGAATGACATAAAGGTGAGAAAAATGGAAACACTCAATTTCCAGTGAAGATAGTACGTATTCATGAGATTTGTCATATTTAGAAGGCTATGAAGAGTAAATGCAACCATAGCAAGTCATGGATTTTAAAATGACTGAACCTCAGTGTGTAGAGGACACATTTTTTGTCGGTTATAGTGCCTGAAGAGTTATTTCTACACACTTTGAAAGAGTTACATTTTCAAGTAATTTAGGAATTGAAGCAAATTGTATATACATTGCACCAGCATGAATCACAGGAACAGTATTTCCTACCACCTCTGACAGAATAAGGCATTGTTTCATTATCCTTATAGGCACATCAAATTCTTCTGCTTTTAATCTTCCAGAAGTGCTTGAAAAAATCTTTCACACTGATGTTTTCATTGGCATTCATCTTCAAAGTTTCAATTTCAGAACTGAAATATTTTCAGATTATTTATTTATTTATTTATTTATTTTGCCTATTATATATATGACAAGGTCTCTAGTCCTTTAATTCTGCTGTTTCCAGAAATGTATTTATCTGTCAATATTTGCTGTTTAACTGGTGTTGACATTTTTCCATGTCACTTCATGCTGCTGAACTAAAATACAAGGCCTATCAGAATGCTTTTATTCTGAAATACTTTATCTTACCATGAAAATAATACTTTATCTTACCATGAATAAGTTATTCATTTATCTTAATCATGAATAAGTTTGTCTTCTCCAGGACACAGAACTTTCCACCTCAGGAGACTGTTGAGTCTTTAATTGAGGTATTTATTGTCTCTGTTGGATAGCTGTTTTTCATGTTCAGAGACCTTTCTAAATCTTTACTGTAAGTTACCATTTACTTAGAATTCAGCACCACAAGTGCTGATTCCCATGCTTCTGAACCTGTAATAACATGCTGGAGATCTCAAGGGTTGTACCGTTTATATCAGAGCAAGGATTTTTCTAGCCTAAAAGGCTCTTTCACCTAACCATACTCATGTTCACCTGTTTATTTTTGTATACATGAAACAAAAGATGGAGTTTAATTAGCTATGCAAGGTGTGGCTTGTGTTTGCGTATTGTGGAAGTGAGTCATGAGGTCACAGAAATACAGCTTTCTTGGAACAGAGTGGTGAAAGTCAGGTAAACATATTAAGACTACAAAGTTTAGCTTTTAAAATAATACTGTGTTAGAAGTGGTACACAGGCACTTCAGTTCCCTTCTGAGGCAACCTAGCAGAAACATGGATGCTCTTGCTCTTTTGTCCAGACAATGATGAATCTGATTTTCTTTACTCACTAGAATGGGCCGGATAGCAGCACAGTCTCTGTGGAGTTAAGGCACCACTGTGCCTTGCAGAAAAGTTAGAGGATAGTAAAATTTGAAATGTCATCGCCAGCCAATAAAGGCAATATCCCTTTAGTTTCTAAATTCTCTGATTATCCACTTAAAATTTTATATCAAATATATTAGAGTACACAGACTGTTATAATGATGTGTAATGCTGTAAGCAGATCAGAACAACAACAAAAAAAATGTAAATAGAAAGTAAAAAAATATGGATGAAATTAGTTTAATTACAGTGGAATTCCTACTGGATTATATTATACTCACAGCAATACTAAAAGAGTTCACCATGATTAATGTTATTAGAGTGTGTGCCAAATGAAATAATGATTGTTCTTCTTTCATAGGAAAAAAGTTTCCACTTACAGTGTAGTAAGATGAAACATTTCACTTTTGTGATATAAGTCCATTAACATCTATAATTAAATGAATCAGAAGCAAAGGGTCTAAACCCTTTCTAAAGATGATTTATTCCTGTTTAGCTTAATCCGTGTCCCTCTCTTTTCTTCTTTCTCAGCTTCTTTCTTTACATAAGACCTCTCAGCCTTTTCTAAGGATACACAATTTTCCCTCTATAAATGTGTTAATCGATAGCTACAACTTTGTGCCTAAGCCTCTGTTTGGAAATCTCTTCTTCTATTGGGCTTGTCTACTGCTTTCTATTAAAAATAATAATAATAATAATAAAAAGATACCAAATCATAACCAAGATCATAGGTAATATAACATTACATGTATATATAATGTTTCTGATGGCTTGGTTTTATGTATTTTCCATATGTCTGTAGCTCAATGAAAAGATAGATGGCTCGGTTACTTCAAATGAGTTCACCTCATCTAACTTCAACTACATCTGCGGCAGATTTCTTTTATAGTCAAGAGGGAAAATAGGCACTTCTAGAATGTGATTCACTTCCTCCTAATATGGATGTCAAAACTTGGTATATAGCAAGAACGAAATCCTACACTGCTAATGTTCAATTGGACTCTTGCCACCATCTTCAGCAGGGCCAGAATATATCCCCAAATATGCTAAGAGCTTTGTCAGAGATATGTTCAAATTAACTTTCCAAACTCAACAAAGCACACCAAAATCTTAAGCCAAACCCAGCAGAAGATCCAAAATCAATATGACTTTTTCAATATGCTAACTTCTAAAGTAGAAAACTAATACATTTCAATTTACAACATGAAATGAAGTAACAGTGACATGCTGAATAAATAACTAAGCTATCATACAATTGCATATTTTAATCAGAGACAGGATTTTGGATCACTTCTGTGGAAAAACTAGATACTAGTGAAAAACAAAGCTACTACCTACAAACAAAAACAATTAATTCCAATCTAATTCTAAGCAATTTCATTAACAACAATACATGTTAAAACAAGGACCGCTGAAACAAACCTTTTTTTTTTTTTTTTTTTTTTTTTATCATTTTTTAAAGATCTACTTGTGCATATCCATATTTTAAGAATTTTTGATCCTATAGAGAATTTGGAATTTGCTTTTGCAAATAAAAAATACTATTTTTTTAACCATACAATTTATTTTTTTGAAAAAAATCACTTCCCCAGCTTCCAATAACTCAGCCTAAGAAACCTATTTCTGATAGTTTCACTGAAGAAAAAAAAATCTCAGTCGAAAAGCTAGAGGCTGGAAAAGTCATTAAGGTGCAACATTTTTTTTCTATTATTATTTTTTTTTTTTTAATCTCATGCTAGCTTCTTCCTCATCAAATAATTAAGAAGAGATACCAGAACAATATGTGAAATTGTATTATTATAATATTTTTAATGTTCACATAATAACTCTGGACTACTTCCTGTGAAACCCTATTTAAAATATAAAAAAACACTTCCAAATAAACTGTTACCCATAAATTAAAATTAAAACCTGAAATATGGTATTTGAGGTTAAAAATGCTAATTTTCCAGTTTATTCATGTTTTACTTCCCACATAATCGCTATGCATCTCAAGACAGAATTACAACACACAGTTCGCTGTTTATGAAAATAGGTGACATATGAAGATATCATATAGATGTGCCAACAACATGATTTACATATGTTGCAAGAATAATATTAATCTCTGTTTTTATGTCTTATATGGTTTAGACAAATGGGACAAAACAAATAGGAAGGCAATAGAGAAATGAAGAATTGGTCATTAAATGCCTGTGCAATAGGTATGGTATACTCCACCTAAGAAATCAGAAAAAGTTATAAAAACTAACAAAAGTAACATATTTACACAAATGGTGGAGAACAGTAATCAATTTAAAATATCTTTCTTCAAAGTACCATCTTTATTTCATAAACATTAAAAGGAATTAGGAAATCTGCCTACATGTTGGAAACTTGCTGAACAAGAGATACGCATAAAAAAAAAAAAGATCAACATCATAAAACACGTTAAATCCCATTAACAAAGGGGGAAGGGGAAATATTCAGCAACTGGCAAAAGTATAAAAACAAATTCAAATGAAAACCATAAGACCAACAACAATCTAGTGGGGAAAAAAAAAAAAAAAAAAAAAAAAAAAAAAAGGATGGGACCACAAGTCGGCTAAATACTGATTCAACTAGCAGGCTATCAGTTGGTACTGAGTGATATATGAAATCCCAGAGGTTGCCAAAATCCAAACCAGTATAATATTTAAACTATAAAGAGGCCCTGCTGACCCATTCCAGAATTTTCCTTATTTTTTAAATTATAGGTTGGCTTCTTCAACGTGCTTTGGCGAAGTTCTCAAGAAAAGGGATTTAAGTCTTTTTTTTTTTTTTTTTTTTTTTTTGTTTTGTTTAAAGCTCGTACTTCTCTCTCTAATACCTAAGCAGGGACTCTATTTTCAATGCATGATAGCAACATAAAGACAAGTCATACTGTCACCTACCAGATACTTCGAACTACATTGTATGTGGAAAAGAACTATGTGCCTGAACTGATTTGCAGCTTTAACTAGATTTGCAGCTGCTTTGCATTGCTGAAGTAGCACAAAGAAGCAGAACTGGACCAGGGTGTCTGACCCTGAGAATGGAAATTGGAAGGATATTGATTAAATCTAGTAGATGTGAAGTACACTTGGAGAAAGCATGATATTACAATATTTATTACAATATGTAATAATCATCAGCTGAATACAATCATCAGGGTTTGTTTGCTTGCTTGTTTTTTTGTTTCCTAATGGATGTGTAGAACAGCTCTCAAAGACTAGAAAATGTTCTTTAAAAGACTGAGTTTTCATGATTATGCCTATATTTTTTAATCTCTTTCAGTTAGACTGAGAAGGAAAAGGATCACAAGCCTGTGATGTGGCAATTTCTGTGGTATCTGTGGTTGCCATACACTGAAATTCTAGAAATGGCAGAAAACAGTTCGAACTCTCAAGATTTATTTTCCAATTTCTAGACTTCCAAAACTAGCTAACTGTGTCATGGACAAGTCCATATTATGCCTCAGTTCTGGACATCTGCAAACCACAGATCAAAATCAGTACCCAGGGTCTGCAGTTCTGTGCTTTTGTAGTTTGGATGAATTATCTGAATCAAACATCCAAGGCGTCAGCAACAGGGAAAATCAATCAGAACCATATGCCCTTTTAAAACACTTCTTCCAGCTGTTTAGGGGAATAGAGGAATGGTTCCTTCCATAAGCCCTTTAGGACTTCTCATCCACCCCAAAAAGCAGCAAGAAGGAACAAGCTGGAAATAGCAGTGGAAGCTGTATTCACTATCCACTTACACAATTGTATATTAGGAGTGTCCAGCCTTTCACTACCAAGAGTAAACTACTATCTGTCCCTCCTGTGTCCAGAGGGGTGTCACAGTCCTATCCCTCTGTTTTGGAAAAAAAAAAATTAGACTGAATATATGAGCTTAGAACCTCAAAATGTATCTGCTTATACAAGAAAAGAAAAGAAAAGAAAAGAAAAGAAAAGAAAAGAAAAGAAAAGAAAAGAAAAGAAAAGAAAAGAAAAGAAAAGAGAAAAGAAAAGAAAAGAAAAGAAAAGAAAAGAAAAGAAAAGAAAAG
>NC_048895.1:101781096-101782591 GCF_011077185.1 Oxyura jamaicensis
AAGAAAAGAAAAGAAAAGAAAAGAAAAGAAAAGAAAAGAAAAGAAAAAAAAGAAAAAAGAAAAGAGGTTAGCAATGAACTTTGGAAACTTTGGAACTTCTGGGAAAAAAAGAAAAAAAGGAAAAAAGGTATTTATTTCAGAAAGTAAAATACAAAATTTTTAGAAGAGACATAAGAAATCCTACTGTAGATGTTAATTAGTGTATTATGTTCATTTTTTTTACACAAATTTTGAAATTAGTTTGAACTCTGGAGATCCAATCCAACAGAGATTTGAGCTGCTGTCTGTAGGTCACTGTCTCCCTTATTGACAAGGGTAAGGAGAGTTTCTAATTGAGGTACCTCATGTAAGCACTTAAAGTCATGTTAATTCCTATGATACAGTCTCACATACAGCCTATGCTACTCTGAGACTATCAGAAGCCTTAGAATTAGCATGACTTGTATGGACTCAGTGCCAATACCTGGGGATATAGAGCTGGAAATCTAGAGTCTTTAACCCAGAGCAGCCCCCATAGAAAATCCTGGACATCTGCAGGCAAATGTACACTGGGAAGAGACCAGTCAGGTTTCAGAGAGAAGCCAGTTGTAAGCTTGTTCACATCACTGCAGAGCCATTAAACATGAAAATACGATTTACTGGAAAATGTTTGACCTGTTCTGTGCAACACTGCCACATTAGGCTTAAGAATACTGATGTGTTTTGGACTACAACAGAATCACTGGAATTTGTAGGAGCTTATTGTAAAGAAGAATAATGAAAAAAAAAAAGGGGGGGGGGGGGCGGGGAAGAAAAGAAAGAAAAAAACATTGGCTTCATTGTATTGCCCAAACTTGAATGTTGTTTTCTGTATAACAAGGCTTATTCAGATAAAAGCTTCAGTATAAGAGCAGGAATTTAAATGCGTGTGTACTGCTGACAATTCCCTAGAAATAACAAGACAGTTGGGAAATGGGAAAAATGTTTGTAAGAAGATAGATATTTTATTTTAAATTTTCACATTATAAAGTCTCTCAAACTGTTACAGAAGATATAGAAGCAGCATGCATAAACGTTAGATAATCTTCACAGACCCTCTGAAGAGGAATGAGAAACCATTCAAAATGCTACATTTCTTATACAGGACTTTGGTGATATTCTCATCAAAGTAATTTGTCAGGTTCTGTTGTACCTCTGTATTTGCTTTTTCCCTTCCTCTTTATTTCTAAAGATGTTTACACCAGAGTAGGGTCAGATGGCAATGTGAAATCTTGCTTGTAACACCAATTTCTGACAAGAGGAATTTGTAAAAATAAAACTGAACAGTGGATTTAAAGCTGGTATAACTCCTCTGACTACCTTTATATCTTGTTTCCTTTTATGCCCAAAAACGGGAGGGAGGGAGAGAGGGACTGACGGAAGGAGGGAAGGAGGGAAGGAGGGAAGGAGGGAAGGAAGAAAGGAAGGAAGAAGGAAGGAAGGAAGGAAGGAAGGAAGGAAGGAAGGAAGGAAGGAA
>NC_048895.1:101782601-101831409 GCF_011077185.1 Oxyura jamaicensis
AAGGAAGGAAGGAAGGAAGGAAGGAAGGAAGGAAGGAAGGAAGGAAGTTACAGTTCATTTGCTGGGTGGACAGAGTATTTTGTTTTTGTGTGGCTGGCACATATTTCTTTAGTCTTTATCTAGAATCAAGCTCAAAACAAGCCAATTACAAGAGAATTACACACACACACATACACACACACACACACACACACACAAAAACAAAACAAAACAAAAAAAAAAAAAAACAACAAAAAAACGTGAAGTACAGCCTTGGAGTTGCAGCAAAAGAGGGAATATAACAGGAATATAACAGGAGCGAAAGCTGAGTTTTACCGCAGGCTGTGTCATCCCCAGCCAATTTATTTGCACAGCTCACAATTGCCTATCTGTTAAAAAGGGATAATGCTGCCCTTTTAGCACCTTGTGGGTTCTTTTTTGGACAGGGAGGTATCCTTTTAATGTGTGCTTGTATACTCTCTCTCACAACAGCAGATGATTGCTATAACATGGAAAACAATATATATATATGTGATAAATGGAAAATGGGTTTGTACTCAAAACAAAAGTTTATGTGGTAACATAAATTACTTATTTTATCATGAAATTACCTCATGTCCAGAACACAATTTCTGGAGAGACAAACAAACAGAAACCACATAGGACACTCATCTGGAATGCAGAGAGTTCACATCTACTTAATTCAAAACGAAGACCTGCACTTAGGTCTCATAGCAGAAAAGTGCTTTTTTTAGAGTCACGGTCTTTTATCCCATTTTCTGCAACTGTCTGATATCATGTAATTAAATATTCAGTGGATAAGAAACATCTAACTCACCATGACTAATTTCAGGAACCTAACTGATGTTTCCTAATTAATAGTTTAAGTATCCTATATACCCAGTAGAAAGACATAAGACTTTGACCATTTTCAGCCCTTTATGTTTCTGGTTTGTGTGTGTGTGTGTTTGGAATAAGGAATTAACCCTGAACCTTTTGCATCAGCAAGGCATAGCCTAACCATATTTCTTTTTTGAAAAATTCGCCAGTTTTTGTGAGCACTTAAGAAAAGTTTCATTTGTAATCCAGAAAATAAACAAATAGGTAAATAAATAAATTGTAACATTTCAGATATTTACAAAGAATATTAAAAAGTCTTCATATTGCAAGGAATAGATAAGTAAATCTTTAAGAAAGTTAAATCAACTCTGAATGTCTTTGAGCTGATCTTTCTGTATAGCTAGACAGAATATATAAAATTAAATAGCTCTCTTAGCATTGAATATTTTTTTTTTTTTCTAAAAATAATGCTTCAGCAGTATCCAGGAACACTAAAATAAGATTTATATGGTATTGATGGGGATCACCTCTCACCATAAGATTCACAAACCATTTTTCCAAGTAGAATAACATACTTTAAAAATGGTGGAGTGAACACATTGTTACAAAGTACAAATGCACCAGGTTCTTAATTGAAGATTGAAATTTAATTTGCCCTCAATAATTTTGTATACCTACAAGAGATTTACAAATGTAAGCAACCATTGCAACTGCTTCATTATTTATTCTCCTTTTAAAATGTCAGAGCCGAAGAAATAGTGTGGTAATTTTAATTCTCATTTGGAGAACTAAGAATTACAGTGGTGATTCTTCACTTACAAATTAGGAGAGTTATTTTCTACATGTCAAAGGCAGTAGACAGCACAGTAATTGTACAGAATTTCATTAACGTTGTAGTTCTTGTAGAAGCGTATACAGTCATGAAGGGTGACATACTTAAAAACCATTATAATACTCTGAAATGTAGAACAGTGTGATGCATTTATGTATATATATGTGTATGTTTTGCATACATATATTATGAAGGAAAATGGCAAGGCTGCCATTCAGAGAGACCTAGCCAGGTTGGAAGAATGGGCCAACAGGAGCCTTATGAAATTCAGTGAGGACAAATGCAAAGTCCTGCATCTGGGAAGGAAGAAACCTTGGCAGAAATACAAGATGGTGCTGCCTAGTGGGGATGCAGCTTGCCAGAGAGTGGCACAGGCCAGCATTTCTCCCAGGGCCACAGAGCTAAAAACAAGGATAACCCAGTTCCAGCATTCCCCCTGCCCACAGGTCACAGTCCCATGGGACTGGTAATGGGGTCCATTGACAGCCTTCAACATGTGATGAACCAGAGTGAGGATACAGTCAGAGGTTCCAGCCAGGAGCAATAGGAGACAGGAACAAAACCAGGACTGGAGACCACAACAGCTGCAGTCTGGCTGTAGGGACTGATGATCTTGGGTGGCGCTGAAAGGTGGTCCTGGTGAGGAAGAGTGTGGGGGGCAGGGGGTTCCCAGTGGAGTATGGGCAGGACAATCAAGTTCTTGCTGAACTCAGTCCTGACTGAGGTGTCTTGGCAAGAACTAGGGATGCTGGTTCACACGAGGTGTAACAGGCCAATTAAAGACCAATAGATTCCTGGGCTGTATGAGCAGAAGCACAACCTGTAGCAAAAGGTTATCCTGCTCTGCTCAGTACTTTTTAGACCATATCTAGATCAAATATATAGTTCAGGGTCCTTGGTTTCTTCTCTGAGTTCAGTGGAGGTCACCAAAATACCCAGGTTCGGAGTGCTTTCCCTGACAGATGAGATAAACTGCATTATCATATGATCCTATGAAAATGAACAGCAATGACAGTGAGTATACAAGCACCGAATGGATAATTCTTCCAAGAGCTGTTCAGGCCAGTAGAAAAAAAATGAAAGCTGAGCTACTTCTATTGACAGGCCAAAATATTTACTGAATTGTGGAGGCAATTCCACACATTTGGAATTCTGTCTTCACAAGATTGATTTTTTTTTTTTTTTTTCTCAGAGATCTCACTCGTTAGATGGGCAATGTAAAACTGCAGTACTTCATGTTGTATGCCCTCTGAAATCACTCATTACTGAGATTCTGGCTTATTGAGTTTAAATTAGAAAACCAAAGTTACAGCAGACATCCTCCTCAACTTCTGTATTATTTCTTGCTTTAACAAACTGCAGCCTAAGAAATGGAATCAAGTCCATTCACTTGTCCCTTTACCCTCAGGCTAGAAGCAGCAGGTGTTAGACACATCAAGAGCAGTAGCCATTTCTCAAACACAAGGAGAAGAATTTGATATTGAGTTCGGTTCTGAATCAGTTGTACATAGTGCTGCAAATCAGTGTTAGTTCCTCAACCATGTACTTCAAATAAGTATAAAATCTGAGAAATGCAGCAAAATAAATTCACATTGAAAGCACTTTTAGAATTGCATTAGTATGCATATAATTACAAGAAATGGAAAATAGAAATTAGAGCACATGAAAGCTGGCTTGTCAACATGTCAATATTCAGTCAAAAGTTGGACTGGAAGATCTGGAATGGCCAAAATACATAATTTCTTCTAGATGTTTACATTACATTATTGACTGATTACATCCTCAGAATTGAGCTGAATTCCACAGAAAGGATAGTTTTTAGTCTGACTGGCAATATAAATTTCTTCTAACTTCAATGGAAAGAGATAGACACCCACAGAGGAGGATTTATTTCACTTATCTGTCAACCTCTCTTAGGAAGAGCTAGCCATCTTCTGAAGCCTCTTATCCCTGTCTCCAATGAGTTAAGGAGGAAGTCCAGGAGACTGTCTTTAAACAGATGCTCAAGTCTTATATGAATTCTCTTCTTCTTCACTTCCAAATATTGATTCTACAATGTGTTGAAAGTAACCTACTTTTCAAATGTTTCTTGGACACTTCATTCCAGTCTTTTCTCTTGCATTGCTCCTCTTCCAATTTTGGTGTCATATTTAGTTAAATTTCACTTTCATCTTCATTTAAAAAGCATATCTCCAGCTAGATTCTTCCCTAGTCTGTAATTCATTGGTCTTGCTTGTAACAATTTCTTTTGGTCATTGTTTTTTAATTGCTGCTATGTTTTTCCCTATGTGGTATTTAAGCTCCTAGCTTATTACATGGCACATTTTCAAATATCTATTCAATTCTATATATATTTTCAATGTGCGTATATAATGAAGCAAACTATTTGATTTCTGTATTATCACTTTTTGTAACTGGATGTTGTTACTATGAAAATGAAAGAACCTTTCTGACGTTTCAGATGATTAATGAGTTGATTGTTCAGAGGTGAATCTGACCTGCACTGTGGTGTTAAAGAAATGTGTTTCTACAATAATACTTTAGACTTCAGAATTCTCCAGAGCTGTTGTGCTCATCTTCCAGAGGAAACGGTGAATATGTTTAAGATGGTAACAACATACACATTTTAAGACAAAGGCTGACAAGCAATTCATTAAAGTAATGAAACAGAAGAAAATACTTTGCTTACAGGCCTGTTATTAAGAAGGAGATTTAGTACACATCAATTGCTGTAAGGGTGGCTAGAACTTATTTCTATAACACCTACTGGCCTATGCTGGTTTATAACCCTCCAAAGCAAATCTGTTTGACACCAGATTCAATATGTTTATCACCTGTACCTGATAACCAATGAATGGCATCTGATGTCTCCCATTGATGCTATGCTGCCTGATGGTGAAGGAAGATAATAGCCACCCAAATATTTTTCTTCAAGCAGATTAATTGCAAAGATAGTTAATTATCAAACATGCTTCAAAATGTTATCTTCTAGTAAGTGCAGACTTATTCTAAAGTCTCACACTGATATAAGGAATCAATAATTATTAGTCACTTAATATTTTATCAGCTTCATCCCTTGCAGAAACTTTAAGGCATTCACCATTCACAGCATTTAAATTCTTTCCAGTGTTCTTAAAAAAGATCCCAAACTGTCCAGCACAGTACGCATTGCTCACTGAGCTGTAAAATGATCAGCTTGCCTTGGAATTCATCTCTGCTGCTCCTTGCCATCAACCCAGCACCCTTTCCAGCTGGAACAGCCTACAGACACCATGGAAAACCAAGTGCCCATTCCCTCAACACCAGATGTCAGTCATCCCCTAAAATCCATCTAGCCTAGAGGGGAGGTACATTTAATTCCCTGGTGCCCCACAGGACCAACTGCAAAATGCCAATTCCCAAATTCTCTGACTAAAATCAGGCCCATTGTTCTCTTGCAGAAAGTAGCAGCAGAATAAGTTCTGCTCAGTCATATGCACTGTCAGCTTCACACAGAATTTTCATCTACTCTGAAAACTTCAGCTGAAGCCCATTAAGAAGAAAAGCAAACTGGAGTGGACAACATTCCTAATTTCTAATGTATTTAATTTCTTTCAATTTGACAAAAATATGGCTGTAATTTTAGCTGAGACATGTCAGGAGATTACTGGATATATGCAGACTTAAAAGGAAAAAGATAAATGATGAGGCAAATCGCATTCTTTACTTTAAAAAAGTATAGCTGACTTTTATGAAGACACTACAGTCCTTCAATATACTACTTTAAAAAAAAATGGAAGACAGGGTATACCCATTTGATTTTGCAGTTTTTGTGATATTTATTCCATCAAAATGAAACTAATATATACTCATTTGTATTTATATTGCATTTTTATTTCTGTATTAATATTTGTTTGAGTTAATCTGAAAATTCCACATAATTTAAATTTCAGCACATGAACTGAATTAACCTCATTTATGAGAATTCTGCCTATGGCACCCCTTTTACAAATGCTTTCCCATTGAGAACCTTGCTGTGAAGACAGCTTGATTGTGATTATAGTGCCATTCAACTTGGTACTGCAAATCTCCATTATTTTTTTAGATGTTTTCATATCTGATGGCTGAATTTTCCTCAAATATATGAATAGATGAAGCATTTAACTCAAGTTCTTGAGAACTCTGAACTCAGTAAGGCCAGTTTGCTATGACCAAAGCAATAAATACTAGACGTAGGTATTTTCTCAAGAGCTCCTTATTATGTATGTTGTAGTGAACAGTCACTATGGAAAACAGTACTAGAAGTCAAACATTAAATATTTTATGAAGCCAATACCTGCTCTACTTCGCATTTTGCTTCCTGTAATCCACTATTCTGTTTAATATTAAGAAGCTCTTAATGTCACTAATCATTTGTTTGTATAAATAATTTGATAAGTGACATTGATTTCTTTTGCTCAGCACTGTATAGAAATGTAAGATTCAGTTACAGATAAACAATGTCTCAGTACAGCAAATCTCTTTTAAAAGAAACCAACTTTTCTAATAGTCTTCCTGTTAACATCTTCGTGGAAGAAACAGAGAACAACTGAAAACCAAATATGCTATTTTAGGTGACAAATTTCTCATTCAGCTACTGCTTATATAATGGTTTGGTTTCCCCTCTGACACTTTCCTATAAAATACCGTGGTTTCAGCCAACAGGTATATCTACTCTCAAGTGCAGGTAATCAATTATTCGTCATTAATCACCTTGCCTTTATTAGAGTGGCAGCTATATACCTGTCACATACCTAGGAAAATGGACGCAGAGAAGATATTTTTCTGAAGCTGTGTATTAAAGCCACAATATGACATGGCAAAAGACAGCTAGTATCATTAGAAACAAACTGTGTAAAATTTGGCTGGTTCAAATTCAGCTCAGGTTGTTATCTGACAGCTATTACCATCTGACAGCTGTTAGCTGATGTGAGGCAAGCAGGTAATCTCTGTTGAAGTTTCACCATTGACTTCAATGGCTGTAGAATAATCCCTAAGTGCTACTATGGTTTAAAACAGCAAAACCAAATCATCAATATTTACCCTCGTAGAAGTTCCCACATAAAGTTCAATAGACTAATTGTCATTTCACCTAACCTGACTTTCTCTCCTTTGGTAGCATCAGAGTAAAGCTGTGGTGTGACTACTGAAGACCTCCCAGGATTTGCTCAGCCAACCCTTATTCAGTTAGAGTACTCAGCTAGTAAACTTCCCATCCCTGTGAAGGGTTGCAGGACTGGCATTTTAAATATCAAAAGTACAAAAACACTAATGGGATGGAAAGATATTGGGTGTTAATTAAAATAAATAAAATAAAATAAAATAAAATAAAATAAAATAAAATAAAATAAGAAAATAAAACCTTTAACACAATTCCTATAAAATGAAGTAAGTTGTCTGGATTCTTTGGCAGGACACAATTTGTTTAACTCACCCTGTAGTCTATGCTGGTAATGTTAAAATGAAATTTCATCTCACAGGGCCAAATGTTTAAAATTCAGAAGTAAAGTTATCATGCTACCACAATGGAGCATGTCTAGTCCAGAATGCACTTAATTGTTTTACAAATATTTCTACACAGTGTTGAAACCATATGCTATAAAAGATGATCCATTCTTATCAAAGGATTTTAAATACAAGTTATTGTTTAAGATAATATTTTTTTTCTTTGGATGATGTTATCATATAGCATAGGTGATGTGAAGTATATGGATAAATGAACTAGTTCTTCAGTTGTTCCATATTGAACTCCCTTTTTAGAAATGAAAGTTCAAACAGAACTACATCTATTTATGTCAACTGAAGATTTTTCTTTGTATCTTAGCTAAGTGAGCATTAAATATGTTTTGTTAAAAAGTATTTGTAACACACAGTTTATAATTTGTTTGTCTATACCTGAAAAAGGTCATGCTGCTAATCCTACTGTCAGGTTACAGACCAAGGGTCAAGAAAGGTAGATTTATTATTGCTGAAGGAAAAGCTTTATGCCTTGATTTCCATAAGTGCATAGCAATGATGTATTCAGGGTATAGTGGTATGCACTGTTGATTCATAGTAACTCCTGTTGCTATCAGATATGTCAGTGTAGTAAAGCTAATCTGTGATCTCAGCACTATAGTATCATCTCATCAGTGATACAGCTCAGTTGTTTCTCATTTTTTGCCAGTTCCAAAATTTCCACATGTAACCTTGATTTGTCTTTTCCAAGTGCTTTAAGATCTCTGGATGAAAGGTTCTGTGCAAGAGTCAGGTGGCATTACCATCTCTCTTCTGCCAAGCTACCTACAAGTCTTAGTTCAAAAGAGGCTTTATCAGCCTGTTCACTCTCCTCTTTGTAATAAACTTCATCCTGATAACGTTATTAAGCAAATATTATGAACTGGCTTTCATCAGAACTTTGAACTAGATCCTGAATGTAATAATAACTGATCTATAACCTTGTGCCCACTACAGCTGGAGAAACACTGTATGGGAAAGATGCATAGGTATGGAGTTTGGATGATGAAGGTCTACACCATTATCTCTAGCAATTAATTGCTTTGTTTTGCTTGACTGTAGAAGTGCTTTTTGGGAACAGGTGTCTTTGTGAAATGCTTGTGCTATACATTGGATGCTATTCAGAAAATAGAGAAAAACTGAGATTAAAAAAAAAAAAAAAAAAAAAAAGCTGGTGTTTCTATTCAGTTTCTTCCAATAAGGTGCAACAGTGCATACTCACCCTTAGTGAGCAGAGGATTAATGGCAACTTATGGGTAGATTCATCACATAAAACTAGAGACCAGTTTAACTCTGGTGTAAATGACAAAAAAAGCAGCTCAGGGTAGTGAAGTTTTAACTTTTCAGAATCAGCGATGCATATTCTCCTTGTATCCTGAAGCTGAACTGCTGCTCCAGTTCTTTGTTCCATCTGGACTGTTTACTTTGTAAATATTAGTATGTGTTCCTTTTCCCCTTTTTCATTGCCTCTCATAATGCACTGCCTTCCTGTTGACTAGGCTTCTTTTTACCACCTTCTTTCTGTACATGATAAAAGTAACCTTGCTATTTGCATCATGTAAAAGTCATGATTATTACCAGAAATCCTCCTTGCTGGACCAACACTAGACTGCTTGTCTTCCAGCAAACATTTGAAACTTTATTTGGTTATTCTTTAACTTATTAGAAACACCTGTTGTAAAATGTTTAAAGCTATTTTTGTAATATTCCACCATCTTCAGAAAATTAGGCACATTATATATCAAAAAAAAACTGTTAAAACATTCACTTTCTCCAGTGTCTTGTCATAAACACTGAGCCAGAGAGGAATAAAGAGTATGGGTGAGAGTGTTTTTCTGGGATGAAAGAAGAAGAATGAGATCTTAACTCCAGAAATACTGGATGGGCATCCCAGCTCATAGTTCAGGCTACCCAAGTCGATTGTCTTCTGAAAGTGCCTCTTCTCTTCACCAACTGCTAGTGTTGGACTAGAGCTTGTTGGACTCCTCCTTTAGTTGCCTCGTTTAATATATTTATTAACGTATTTTCAAGTATGTGAATATTTCAGTGGCAAGATCAGGATTATATATGTATATTATACATATCCTATAAGGGACCTGAGGACTTCATCCCCAGGCAGCCAAACTGAAGAGCTTGTGGGTATGTTGGAGGATCGCTTCCTTCTGGCTTATGTATCTTGACTGCCATCTTATGGAAACAAAAAGGTGTGAGCCCAAGGGACAGGCCAAGGGCCCACAGGCTCCCTTGTATCACTCCTTCAGTCAGAAGACAGCTAGAAGCTGCTGGAAGTTGAACAACACGCACAGTGAAAAATATCACTACATTTATACACATATATCCAATATGGAAGATCAACTTAAAAAAAAAAAAAAAAAAAAAAAAAAGCAGTGGACATTTTAAGATTGTCTACAAGAAGCTGATTAAGACTTGAAAATATATATATATATATATTTCAGTGTAGATTTTATAAAAATTTTATATGTTTAGTAGAACAAATAAAAGTCCCTGTAAGTTCATCAACTACACAGAGATCTGCTGTGCTCATGATCTAAGTCCTGGTGGTTTACAATAAATTGATTTTCTTTTTTCTCTGGACATTTAAATATATACAAGTTATTTGTAGCAAAAACAAACCAACAACAACAACTCCTGATTTTCTATTGCGTTTATATAGCTTTGAAACCAGATCCATTGATAACACGAAGACAAAAGGATTTCTTCAGTTAACAAATCCACCTCACTTGAAATAGAAAATAGAAGATTCATTATCTCATTGATTTTTATTCCTTCATTCCTCCCAGATTTCACAATCTTCAACACTGTGAAACACTTACCTGAAACCCCTGTAAGATAGAAAATGAAATGGCTGACAGAAGAAATGGGAATTGGCTTGTCTTTCTGATGATCACTCCTTTAACACCAAAGTATTAAATTTGTTGTTTAAAAGAAAAGGATCTGTCTGTCTCATGCTTAGCTCTTTGAAGAGTCATTTGCACTGATGAAAAACAGGTGCCATATATTACCAAATCAAGACAGTGGCATTTTTAATTTCCTTTATCCAAAGGTGAAAGTGCAAAGCACTGCAAAATGATGCACTACATTGTAATGTAGCCGAAACACCTTTTCATTGTGGAAAGTACTGTTGGTTTGCAAAGGTCACGTTTACAGTTAAGTTAAAGAGAAAATTATAGACAATCATATCTGTATCAGTTATTTTTTGGGGAGTGAGGGCTGCTCATTGTATGTTCTCAGTGACTTTAATAAACACCTCCTAGTTCTGGGTGAGAGGATGTGGTTTCCATCAGAAACCTTTAGAAGATAATCAACAAGAGTAGAAAAACACACCTACGCACTCACAGGTGCATTCAGATCCTCCAACCAATGGTGAATAGGTAGCCCAAATGTATTAGTGTTCTTCCTTTTTATCACTGCATGAACTAAGTTTAATCAGATATTTGAGCTATGTTTTCTTTTGTTTTTTATTTTTAACTGAGTGAATGCACAATGATGAACACATATGTATATGTAAAAGACCATAGGCTGGACCAGGGGTTTTTTACTCCTCACTTTCCAGTTATCATGTACCTTAAATTAATACCCTTACATAAACATACAATAGTTCATAGCTTAGGTATGGGTTTCGGGTAGCTTCACACCAGTTTTATTTCAAACTGAAGATGTGTATATAGGCATAGATTCTTTTGAATACCATCTAAAAACCTTCCAGGCTTCTCATCTTTGGCAAAGCTAGTGTAATATTTACAATCATATCCTAATCTTTAGGTCACGTAGTCTTTATTTCTAGATGGTAAATTTGATATTAGTGTCATCCACTCACTTAGTTTTGACTTTGTGTCAAGGCTGGGAGGTCTGAGAATAGCAGAAAAAGTAAGTAAACCCTATTCTGTTCAATATAAGTCAGTGAAGGTATGGATATTAATGGAGCCAATATTTCTCCTTTGATACCTTAGATAATATTTCTAGCTTGTGAATACCATGGAGGGTGAGATAGGTGGACCACACAGAAGTCCTTGAGCCACAAATTTCTGAAGGCTGAGAGAGTGTTCAGAGAAAGGAAAAAAGACTGATATTTTGTTCTTACGCTTTTTCCTAAGCATCCACTTTCGAAGTCTGTAGGTTGGGATAGCAGGACTCAGTGTGACTGAGTATATATATACTTATGTTATATTTTGTGATGCTCTAAATCAGCAGGAACTGTTAATTTTAACACTAACTGATGTTACCTTGAGAAAAGCCATGGTGCGCAGCAGACTGAATTCCTATTTTAAGTTTTTTAATTGTGGTTGTTGGGTTTTTTGGGCTGTTATTGCATTGTTGTTTTTTTTTGTTTTGTTTTGTTTTTTTTTTCTTTCTTTTTTCTCTCATTCTATATACAAATCTATGTTTTTCAGGGTAAGTATATGGCTACTTCCCATCTCAGCTGAAAATCTGACACTACATAACGAAAAGATAGCAAGAAAAACGAAAAAGAAAGAAAAAAAATGGAGATAGGTATCATGTCTTTTCAAGGAGAAATACTTTCATTTCTGTAACTTGTAATTAAGTAATCACACCCTTTTTGTAGCCCCAGCCATCTCAGTGCAAGTGGCTTACTAGCCAGTTCCCATGGATTTGTTTCTAAAAAAGGAACACATTGTTTGGCTTAATTCAGGGTAGATGAGAACAAACTTTGATTTTCTTTAATAATTTTTTAGCAGCTCCATGGCTAAAATAACTACAAACCTTTCATACACTAAAAAAAGCCATGTACAGGGCTGCAAAAATCTGTCAGTGCATTTGCAGGAGGAACAAACAGAATCTAATGTAAGTATAATGGAATTTGGAGTGACACCCAGGCTGAGAGCAGCCTTATGTTGTCATGCCTGGTGTGCAGAATATCAAAAACTCTTTTAAGAACTCAGGCTTGTTTTTCATCAGGATGTTTCTCTTTATGCTCTTCTGTGAGCAAAGCATGAACCACCAATGTCAAAAAGGACATTTGTTCTGCAAGCATGGCTCTGCCTCTATTTTGGACTTGCATAGGTCCACTGAATCTCTCCTCCAAATGCAACACATGAGAAGATGAGAACACTCATTAGTATTTAATGTCCTAAGAAACACATTCCAAAACAAGAAGAATCTTTATAGTGAACATTACATATAGGCAGAGTGGGTAACAGTTTTTATCCTGGAAACCTCACAATATAGGAAGATGAAAACAGATCAGAAAAGTGATTTTCATTGTGTAGATCAACAGGAGACTATGAACAGAATATGTCTCCAAGCCTCTAATGCAGCCCAGGAGGCACTGACTTTGCAGTATCTATTAAACTTATTTTGCAGGCAAATCAGCTCCTAACAACTTCCTTTGCAAATAATAATTTTCCTGCCATGAAATTGTAATAAACTGACATTATGTATGAAATGCCCCCTCACTGCTTCTGATACAGATGCAGTTTATGGATGAACCTGTTTTACAATATTGAGAATTACTGGGGGGGGGGGAGGAGGGGGTAAATAAATAAATAAATAAAAATCACTAGTTTAAAAGTCTTGTTGTGTGGTCAAAAATAATTTATAGATTTTAACATCCAGCCAGGTGAAAGTATGGCTCTCTTGGTTGAATTTGTATTTGTATTGGTTGGTTTGTTTGCAGTGAATGTTGAAGTGGATGAAATGTGCCTGTTTCTGAGAGAATGCCTCGATGTCTCGCTGCATTTTTAGGAAGTACGTGTTCTGGAAGAATGTCTTCCATCCAAATCCTAACCTACGGGTTTTTGTGGGTTCTTTTCAAAATGTTTTACCATGGAATTACTATTCAGAAATGGGCAGATTTGTGGGCTGGAGTTAACTTCATTCTTCTAGCTTTTGAATTTTTCTGAGGATATTTTGATTTTATTTTAAAAACTGTAACTTTGGGCATTTTCAAAGCAGTGAAATGCTGTGCTGTTTAGTTATGAGGAACTACATGTAAATAGTCCACAATTATCTATATTAAGCCAGGGGAAATAAATTAATCTCTCTGCAAAAATGCAGGAAGTCAACCCACAACCAAAGCAGCCATGTTTGAAGGAGGCAGGTCAAATGATACTAATATTTTTTGCTAGATTTTCATAGATGACTTTATCCTAAATGTACAAAGGAAACATCAAAAATATCTGTTAAACTGTGTGGATTATCAGCGTTTAGAATTAAGAATTTGGTTGCCAGAGTTCAGCCACCAATTAAGGAAGATAAATAGAACCATCTACATAATAACAAGTGTATAGGGACAAAGATGAAATAAAAGAGTGGATGTTGGCCACGCTTTGTAGTGCAGGCTATAAAAGGCTACAGTATGATCTGAAAAGAAGTTGGATCTCCTATCCTTGCTGTTTTTCTCTGAGCTTCATCTTTTACTGTTCTGTTTCTCATTGACACATTAGCTGCTGCACCAATACATCACATGCACACAGCTAAGTCAATCCTGAATTAGATGAGCCATGGAAAACTATAGAACCTGCCAACAGTGCAGAGATTTAGCCAAATATTTCTAAGTAAAGCTTGAGTATGCTCAAACTGCCAAAGAGCAGCATTTGCAAAGACAGCGGGGAGGTAGACGGACCCATTCTGCACTGATCTAATCAACTGATCTTAAACCTTTGCTTGTCTGACACTTCTTTCTCATAATACCATAGAAGAAAGATTACAGGAATGAGTTATGTTGAAAAACCAAAGTCTTTAATGGCTAAAGAAACTAAAATGAAAGACGCACTTAGAGGCAAGTTTTGTATTTCTACTGATTACAGAACAGGCAGCAGTATTTTATCAGGTCTAAACAAACCAGAAAAAGTAATTGTTTTTTTTGCCTTTTTTTTTTTTTTTGGTTTGTTTGTTTGTTTGTTCTCATCCTGTCCTATGCAAGTGCTTCACTCATTTTTACTGCTAGCATAAGGTAAATGCGATATAACATGCAACTTTTTTTTTGATCAACCACAAAGAAGTTTTCTAGCATCTATGGAGCTCAGCTAGTAAGCACAATTTATAAAACAATGAATGACTAACCCCTGTAACCATTTTAATGACCCTAAAATAAAGTGCTTAGAGCAACATCTGTCTCAGCAGCTGGGTTCTCTGCATGAGTGGGCAGAGCGACACATTGGGACAAATTCTGTTCTCCCTTTTGACAGAAACAATTGCAGCAGATCATTTTTATCGTAATCAATTTAGGTACAGTTTCTTAGAAACCATCTGTGTAGTGTTCATAGATTGTGCTTAAGAATTTAAATGTGTGTATTTTTGGTTGCTTGATGTAGCATCTGCTAATGACCACATAAGTTCCACTTTTTATGCATAAAGCTGTTTCCTTGTAAAGGGATTAGTAGAATGACTACTTGATTTTATCCTTTTAACTACCCAATAAGCTGTCGCAGCTTGAATGACATCCGCCAAAGAGTGTAAGTTACAGAATTAATTGCATTTTTGAGCTGGAGTTGAAACCATAAGGATAACAAAGCATTAGCAAAACATTTTATTACATTTCTCTCTCAAGTTAGTAATTTAAAATTAATACAGGTTTTGTCTGAGCATTTTAAACTGAAGAGGGAAAAATGCCTTTTTAGATAACAGATAGTTTTTCAATTCTTTACTGGTGTTCATGTTGTCCTTTATAAGCTTTTTTTTTTTTTTTTTTTTTTTTTTTAATTTAGTAACATTCTGAACAAGTGGAAGAGTGAAAGAGTGAAAACATATTTTATTTCCCAGAGCTATCTGAGAACAGTATGAAAAGACAATGATTTGGAAAATGCTGGGAGTGTACTGGGAAGGACATGCTTTTTCAAAGGAAAATGGTTGTCTGCCCCACCTTTTGTAAAATGTCAAACTTTTAAAAAGAATGAAAGAGTGAAACTCAGGTCTCATTCTTTTTCTACTTTCACACAAAATGCAATACCTTAATATGCCATTATTATTGATGATGATTTCATGTAAGTGTAGCACATCCGATCCACACACCAACCCTTCACTGTGTGGACCCTGTAACTGCACATGGGAGACTGGGCTTCAAAGAACTCTTGCTTAGAGAAGAATTAGTTAAGAGAAGCTCAGGGGAATTAAACAAAACACTTTAGAAGATAGATATTTAAAATTTTCTTGCTTCAAAGACATTTTGTTGATGGGGTTCTGGGATGCTCATTCCCAAACTGGTCCATACAGGGCCCTTCTCAAAAGAAAGGTCAAACACATTTTCTCTCAGGAACTGAGGAAAAAAATATCCTAATAGTTCTATGGAAATTTCCAACAGACTGGTGAGTGCAAAGCTCAAGAAGTGATGCATATATCTGTGTTTGTGAGACATATATTACCCGTTTTATGCTCAAAGTCCAAAGTAAGTGTAAACTACCAGTTAATTTAGCCTGTTTTGAAAAACAGACAAAATCCCTGAGAAGAATACAGAAGTTTCAAGAGAATACATTTACCACTGCTTGTGAAAATTCATTGGATACAATTCAGCTGTGAACAACAAGGAAAAGGTTGCAAAGTATTGTTATGCTTTCAAAAGTAGCTAAGAATCAGAAAGCATGAGAGGTATGATAATAAATCACTAGCAACAGAAGGTTTTAAGGCCACATCAGAGATTCAGGCATGATTCAATATATTTATTAATTATCCAGAAATGGGATCAAGAAGTGAGATACTAAAATTTACAGATAACATGAATTTATTTAGATTTTATTGAAATCCAGAGGGACAGTAAAGAATTTCAGAAAGGATAAGCCATTCTAAAATAATACAGTGGCAGATTAGCACACTTGATTAAATTTGAAGGCAGCCAATTGAAAATGCATAAAAGAGGTTGGGGGGGTGGGGGGGGCAGACAATGTGCGATTAAACTTCATAAATCACTGACAATAGATACCACCAAGGCCAAAAGTTTAGCAGAAATCCATGGGGAACTGGGCATTTATATGAATGCTGAGAATACTCCATGTTACGATAGTGAAAGCTAAAAATAGACGATGGAAAGGAATGTAAAACCTCATGATCATTGTTTTAAGCCAACTTCCAACAATTAGGAATAGAAGGAAGAGAGAATTTCTTAAATGAATGGGTGACCACATGCTGATGACTGTGAGACCTGTTGTGCTGTAGTCCAAATGCAGGGCTGGACACCTGTGAAGAGGGCACAGAGAGAATGCTACCAGAAGCCTGATCCAGCTTGTGTACCCCTGAATCACAGCTTTTTGTACTACAGGACAAACCTTCTTCCCCAGGGTCTGGATATACTAACTGTATTCCTTGAGAGTTCCTAGACAAACTGGCTTTGCGATCAAACTTTTCAGCTCTTAGGGAGCTCATCGAGTGGGGGGTGCGTTGTATGTTTTACAGGAGGAGGATTAAGGTGGTGAGTCCCCAGATGAGGGAGGATCTTCATGGAACTAAGACCCAGGCCAAACATGCAAGAATAGCTCTGAATGACCTGATGAAGACTGTAGATGAATCTCCTTCCAGAGCTGAACAAGACACTTCAGAGTGAACATTTTGCTAATTAGAAATGGCTGTGGTATCAGAAAGGCCATCTAGTCTGAGCTCCTAATAAGCCCACCTTCTACGTCTAGTTTTATTATCTAGGTGAGTATGCATGACTGTATTTCTCTAAGGGTGCTATTATTGTTTTAATCATTCTTTTTGATCCTTTTTTTTAAATTTTCAACATAAAGAGAAAATGCAGATAGAATGTTAACTGTTAGCAGCACAGGAAACTGATGGTATGGACAAGCAATAAGGTTACTGAGAAGTAAAACGTAGTCTGTGAGAATTGCCTGTATACAAACAAGCTTATTTTACTCTTCAACAAAAGCTGGGTGACCTACCTTGCCTTTGCTCTGTGGTAAGACCATGCACTGAAGTATCCACCGAAGCAACCCTTGAATGTGACAAGCTTTAAAATCATGCCATAGTTTAGCTTGCTGTAACTCTTCTCATGAGCCAGTGCCCTAACTCTGTCCAGAAGTGACTGAAAAGCTTTTTATAACTGTGATCTGTATCGTGGAAATAAATTTAAACTCCTATCAGATTTCTGAGGTAGCACAGGATATGAATTTGATACACTCTTTATCTGAGCTGCTTTATTCATCTCTGCTGCATAATTATTGTCCTTTGTGTGAGGAACACAAGGCTATCATGCAAAATATTCCCCTGATAAAAGATATAAAATGGTAACCAGCTGCAGAAATGTCTCAGAAGCATCTTAGGTGGGTAAATGGTTAGGCCAAATACAACTATCATTTTAAACATTGCCTCCTATACATGCTGAATGCATGCAAGCACACTGAGGTACAGAACCTTTTACAATAGTCCGCCCTTGAATTTTTTCACTGCAAATTAGAAGGAGATTTTTTTTTTATTTTTTTATTATTTTTTTTTTTCCATTCAGCCATACAGCCCTGAAAGTTTTCATTACAACCTGTTATCATTAGCTGGTATTTCCAGTGTATTCAAAATACCACAGCGTGTATGCTAGTACTGCAAAGCACTTTCTTCTATTCCTTGCAAGCATATCAGTCTATTCCTCAAAAAACAAGGTATTGTGCCAAAAAACACACATTAAAAGATGGGTGCACAGCACTGGTAGGTACAGGACATCATCTGAAGTCAGACAAAGCAATAGTGTACTCAAGAGGATAAATGTTTCGTTTTAATAATAATAGGTGTATGCACAGATTAGAAATCTAATTTGGCATGAATCAGCAGTAATGCTTAAACCATTCTCATGATCTCTCATTTGTTTGTTTGTTTGTTTGTTTGTTTTTTTTTTCTTTTTGAACAGTGCCTTGGAAACAGTGAATAATGACCTGTGTTTTATACTTTAATGCATATTTTACTAGTGTTTATACAAACAAGGGTAATTTTAGCTAGATCACCTGCACTAGCTTTTGATGAATCCAATAAAACCTTTGTTTTCTCAATGTTTTTAAGTGATAATTTTGCAGTTCACAGTGTTTTGCTTTATTCTATGCTATATGTATTACAAAGTGTTATGAGGAATGGGTTATTACAATCAAGTTTCTGTGTCTTTCCCAGTAATGTGGATGATTTCTTCCAGGAGAAAAATTAACAAAGACAGTATGGCCTGAGCTTCTCAGTCTTTTCCCTTTCTCATTCCCTTCAGCCACAGTCCCTATGTTTTTCTGTCACAGACAGAGATGATTTAGTCCACTCTCCTCAGCATTTGATACCTTGTGTCCTCACATTTCCATTTCTATGGCCCTGTCTGATCGTGTTTTCCAAATTCCAGTGTGGCTACTCTCATCCTTCACTACCTTATCATAGCCTCTTTCTCACTTTATCTTATAGTTCTTTCTTTTAGCAATAAAAATAAGCTTCAAGTTTCTCCTTGTTTAATAAATTTTAATGCATATAAAAATATATTTTTTTAAACTGTCAAGTGAACTCCCCTGCTTCTCCAACTGTTAGTATCTCTGCCACCTTTTAATTTAAAAAATACTGAATATATTCTCATCATTAACTGTTAAGAGTTGTTCTTTCATTTTCATCTCTCTTTCTCCCCTTTCCTTCTCCTCACTTCTTAGGCTTTACTAGATCTGTTCTTAACAATGTTTCTAGTACTTTTGACATTTTAGTCTACACTCCACTAGAGTATTTTCTCCTCATGCTGACCCAACATCAGCCCGCACCTTTCTTTCAACTGGTAATTACCTCTCCCAAAATTTTACCATCTTCCAATTTTACAGACTTCCAGGACTGTATTACTTATACTTTCCCTCTTAAAGTTTTTACTCTTCCTGTGGTTTTTGTTTGTTTTGCTTTGTTTTGTTTTTCCTTTAGATCATCCCAGTGCAGTCACCTTCAGCCTTCTTCAGAGTCCAACAAGTCATTAGAAACCCTTCCCTCCCCTCCCTTCCCCTCCCCTCTCCTCATTCAAATACATATTCAACTGCTGTGAAAATCACCAGCAATATTTGGGATTAGTGCAATGATCACAGGACATGAAGATGGAGTTGTATTTGTTGTATTTGTGACACACTATAGCTATGTTATCCAAAAGAAAGAGCTTATTGCTGTTCTGAATAGCAAATCTTGTTTGCTAATAGCTAGTCACAACAAATTTATCCCAGATTTTTGATTTTGAAAAAAAAAAAAAAAAAAGTAATAAAAAGTCTTCAGAAATTCTTTACAGAAGCCCTCTGAAAAGAATAAACAGAAGAGCCACCATTGCTCTCTACCAGAAGATCTGGACATGAACTTTGTTAATGTTCTTAATAAGCAAAAATAATTAGTGGAATAGCATAGTTACATTGGGATAATTCCTGTTAAGTGGAAATAATACACACTTTTTTTCTTGAAGTTATATGCACACATTTTATAGCTAGAAAATATGCATGAGTGTTGTGCACAGACCCTCAGTACAAAACTGGGCAATTGTCTGTGCCTGCATTCATTTGTAGATAGTATAGCCAAGGGTCATTAGTTTAATAGGATATTGTTTCTTTCTGTCTCTCTAAAATGTCTGTTGAAACACCCTCCCAGGAGCCAAATTGAGGAGGTGAGGAAATAAACAGCAACTCACAGCTTTGATCACTGACAGCCGGAGATCCATTCAGTCCAGAAAGTACTGTAGTGTAGGAATCAAAAAAGCACTCAGAGCAAGGAAGTAATGACTGTACAAATTATGATGTCCGGTGCCCAAGGTAAGCACACTCTGAATAGAGGGCACCTGGAAAGAAGACTCTACAGAGGATCACAGACAAAAAGGAATTAGGGGGAGTCAACCTGTAGGTCACACAACGAGAGAAATGGTACCCACAAGAGTAAATATCTGAGGTGCAGAGAGGTTAGAAACAAGGAACTGCTGGGTTATATATACATTGGGTAAAAAATGAAGAAAGTATTTCAACAACAGCTCCCTTGCTTAAATGAGGGTAGTGGATAGTATATGAGTGATTTAATTTGGGATTTGATTTACCAGTCATCTTTTTGCAGCCAGCAACATAGTTTGAGCTCCAGTACAATGCCTATGTGTCTGTGGAGAGATATAAAAGGGATTGATTGTTGCAGAACTTGTTGCTTTCCCTACAGTGATGTACTGAAGGGGAGATTTCAGGGACAGCTGAGAGCAATTTATGATTGTTATAATTTCATTGCCAAACTGAAGGTAAAATTGGGATGATTCCCCTTCCTCTGATACAATTCTAGCTTTGTCTAGATACTACTAAATAATCCCTGCCAGAGATGAGTTACCTCTCAGGGACACAAAAGAACCTTCTCTGAAGAACCTTCTCTGGACTTCAAAATGGATTGCTTTGCATTGATGGTAGGTATTTCCAAATATTTTGGATAGGGTTATAGCTGAAAGACTTCATCCAGCTTTATTCTCATCCCCAGTTCAAGACTTACAACCAGTGAGACTGAACTATACAATACATATATATCAAAATATATCAATAATATATCAAAAGTAGGCTTTTCTTCAACTATTGACTTAAAGCCTAAGCATCTCTGACAAGTTCTGTTCACTTTTTTATCCCTGCTTAGTTTTTCTGTGTTATACTTTTATGGGTGATTACTGGTTTCCTGAAGAATAACATAGGTATTATTTAGATGTGATATTTTACGTTGTTCTGTTTTGGTTTGCTCTGTTTTAGGAGATAGTCCTCAGATTGGTCTTCCACCTTCACAGTTTCAGTATAACTCTCAAAGCAATACACTCAGATCACAGTCTTCTTTTAATAGCACATTTTTAGGAAGGACCTTTGGTCTTGTTACCTTGGTTAGATGGTGGCCCACTGAACATTCTCATCCAAGGCAGTTTTTTTCCCCTGGAAAAGCAGTGAAATCGGCATTCATGCATCAGAAGCAATGCAAACAGCTGAAAGACATCTCCTGCTGCAGACACAGTCAGCACATGGAGTAAAGCTGCTGATGTCACCTGTGAGAGGAAGTGTAGGCAGTTTCCCTCACCTCCTCAAAAACAACTCCTTTCTCCTGAAGCAGCAGCACCAAGTGAATGTCAGTGCCAGACAATGCCAGAAGCTGCAGCTCTGAGGGGAAGAACATCACGTGCTCAGTTGGAGGGCCAGAAAGGTCCATCAGACCCTCATTGTTCCTAGGATTAGAGCACCCCTGATTTACATAATTAAAATATAAGTAAACATATGAAAAAGCAGCATAAATAAATAAATTAATGTCTAAATAGCATTCTATTTTGCTTCCAAATGCATTACTTTGACAATATGCACCTATCTATTCTCCCACGTGCCTGGTGACAGGACGAGGGGGAATGGGCTAAAGTTGCGCCAGGGGAGGTTTAGGTTGGATATTAGGAAGAACTTCTTTACTGAAAGGGTTGTTAGGCATTGTAATAGGCTGCCTAGGGAAGTGGTTGAGTTAACATCCCTGGAGGTCTTGAAAAGACGTTTAGATGTAGAGCTTAGGGATATGGTTTAGTGGAAGACTTGTTAGTGTTAGGTCAGAGGTTGGACTCGGTGATCTTGGAGGTCTCTTCCAACCTAGATGATTCTGTGATTCTGTGATATTTATTTAAGGGTCTTCATATCGATGAGATTGTAAAAGACCTACTGGGGAGGATGACATTTTACTTTGGTAGAATTAGGAAAAGAAATAGACTCCAAACACTAGCATCAAGCTTAGAAGCAATTACAAGAACCACTTAAGTATTATATGGCAAACTCCTTATTTCTGTTTTATCTTATCTTTTAATTACTAATTGCTTATAACTTTAAATATACTTACCTTGTCTGCTTCATATTTTTTACTGTTTGATATGTCTCTCCTTATCTGAGTTTTAACATGAATCTGTCTCTGCTGGTCACTTCATTTTGCTTATGGAGGCAAGTCAACAATTATCCTATGATATAAATACCCAAACAAGCACCAACCTGGAAAATGGTAAGCCATCAACAGTTGCCTTACTTCTTGTTATTTGGCTCATGTTTCTGTAAATGAAATAAAAATAACTCCTTTTTCAGCCACATTAAAGTGCAATATAGAGTGTGCTCACCAAACCTTCCCTTCTTGGCTGCAGTTTGGAGAAGGCAACAGAGAACACAGATAATCCCCCATCTTGAAAGAGCTGGAGAGGAACTGTCCATCAGAGCCGTCCATTTGCTGTTGTACTTACCACAACTCTATCAGTGAGAAAACAGTTTCAGATTGCTGACATCCAGCAAAACTGCACTGCGTGTGCAATATGAAATGATCCTGAAAATGCAGAGCTGACGCCTGACTTTGCACACACCTGCATGTTCGGGGAACAGAAAGCCTTCCTGTCCTTGAGTGTGCCCACATCCTGTGCAGGTGCCTGGAGAGGAATGTGTACACAACTGATCTTCTCCAGGGAGACTGGAAAATTAGCTTTGATGGAGAAGTTTGTAGTTGATACTGCTGATCTTCAGCTGATAGAGCCATCTCTCATACACCCAGACTGTTTGGGGGATACCATAGCTTTCTTTTACCCTTCATGTAACACAGAAATGGTTTCCAGCTCTCCTTATTTCAGAGCTCAACATCAAAATGTAAAGTAGAAAGGCTGAAAGTCAATTACTTGATAATGTCTAAAATAATCCCTTTTCAGCTGTTGAGTTTGGGAAGGATTCCTGACTGTTAGCTATGGGAAATTGCAGGACTTAGGATGACAAGGTTAAAACAGCCTTTTAGTCAGTAAAGTCTGACAGAAAAAGCCACCTTTGCCATAAGAAGGGGACAACCTCATGGACATGAGCCACCCTACTGATTTCCCTGTGTGTTACTCACATATTACCATGATGTACAGGAAACACCTGTGCACCATCTGTGTGAAATTCTGCCCCAAAAGAAAGGAATTTACTTTTCTTGCTGCACTAGTGAGCAGTGCTGGCCTTGTCTCTGCTCTGTTATCTCAACAGAATGAAGGTGACTTTAATGATTTGGTAAGAACAAACAAAACTTGATGTGATCTGATTTCTTGAAATAAGATCACCCATAACGTTCACCAGTATATGAAAACACCCAGAGGTGATGACCCACTCAAACTGCTAGTTATTACACAAACATCATTAGAGTGACTCATTAACTCCTGCTCAGTGCTGGAGTGTTCAGGAGACAAAGTTTTTCCTGGGGGGTGCTTGTGTGCAAAACTCGGGAAGGGCTTTTCCCTACAGTAAGCAGGGATTCTCTCAAATGAAACAATACTGTATTGTGTATCAGCCTGTAGTAATGACCAAGTAGCTGGTCAGCTCCTTGCCACTTTATCTGTGTCCTGAAAGCAGTGCTGTGTATCTCCATTCTGCTGGAGCTCGTGATTTGCCAAGCTCAACTTCCTGCAAAAGGAAGACACAGCATGCCAGGGAGAAGGGAGATTATATGGATTTTTTCCAGGTCAGTGAGAGTGTATTACTCACCTGTCTGCTGCCTGCCACAGCTTCCCAAACACTGTGCAGTTTGAACATGTGGGCGCTTCTCCGGAGCTGGGGTTCTTGTTCATGAAACCCTTTAAGCATGGGTAACTTTCAGAGAATGTTTGAACACATTCTCTGTGTTTGAATGAGAATAAAGTGTATGCTGATGCTACCTACTTGGGTTAAGACTCCTGGTTCATCTTGGCCTTAGAGAAATGGGAGGACAAGGTAGTCCTTCACATTGCATGATCCTGACGGAACTTTCCACTCTCCCTGCATTATCTCTGTGCAGACCTGCAGCTCCCTGTAAGCCAAAGATGGTCTGTGATGCTCTTAATTATTATATCCAGTTCCAGCAGGCCTTAAATACAACAAATCCACTAAAATATTAGCATTTGTAGTATTTCTGCAAGTGCTTGGAGATAACTTCATCCTGAAAAGTGCTTCATAAAATATATATATACATATATATATATATATATATTATTCTGCCTTACCCACAATCCATCTATTTTTGGCTTTTGACTGTAGATTATATGACTTCTACTTGAATTATTCTGGGGGTCATAATGAGAAGTAAACATTCTCTGACATACTTTTAAATATGCTCTTCACTTAATGTAGTATTTAGATTAACACACCATGACACAATACACCCCGTATAATTTATTCCCCCCCCCCCCCCTTTTTTTTTTTTTTCAGAAAGTGTTGAGAGGGTGATAGGGAATAGAGTAAAGCTTATCATTAACAGAGCTAGCAAATGCCCCATATGAAACCCAGGTGGGTTTGGCAGATGGATATAAAGTAGTAAACGAAATATATCAGTAGAGTGTGCAAGCTGGTGAGAGCTAACTGCCTGAGTTATTTTTGTGCAGTTGAGCCGATTGCTATTTTCTATAATGATAAGTGAATTTTGTCTTCCAGATTTTAAATTGATATATTTTTCTGAATTTTCCTCATTTCTGAAAAAAAAAAAAAAAGGTAAATAAAAGAGCCATTTAGAAATTAATGTAACCAAGTCAGAAAAAAGTGGAAAAATATAAAAGGTTATTTTTTATTGTATATGCAAAAATGAATATTTAAAGTTGCAACATATTATGTATTTCTCAATATGTAGTGTATAGACATTTTGTTATCATTTTTACAGATATGTTAGGAACTTTCAGTCTTGTGCAGAACAGTGGTATAAAAAGTACAAACCACTTATATTGAAAAGAATATCTGAAATAGCAAATCATATTTTTTCCTTTTTTTTTTTTTTTCACAGTGGTAATATTCAGCTTTTCAAACAGCTATTTGATTATATATATCAAAGCAAGTGTTATGGACATAACTGAAGTAGATTTCATATGAAAATTAAAATTAATAATAAAAATAAAAATAATTTTTTAAATGTAAGTTTTTTGTCATGCTCTATCTTTCTCTCTTGTTCTCAGCTCTGACACCTTCCTGTGCTCAGGTACCTGCTATTTTCATTTTTATGAGTTTGGTTTTGCCATTTCCTAATGTGAAGAGTTATACCTCCAAGAAGCGGACGTTGTCTGATTTATTAAAATGGTAGAGTCATTATGGCAGTTTAGGAGTAAAGACTTCAGATATAGGATAGGCATGCACTTACATGCATAGCCTTCTCAGGCCGGGGATTGGGAGAGCATGTGACCTCATCCTAGTTTTATCTGCTTCCTGGAATCATTCAGTTTCTGTTCAAAGTTCATTTGTTTTTCCCAACTCATGCCTACCTCTACTCTGTGCTGCAAGGTAAAAGCAGATCAAATGCATTGCATGTGTTTTTGGAAAGGGCTACTCTGGGATTTCTTCAGGGTCACCAGAAAAGAGCAAAGGAAAGCCTAAAGAGATTTGGATTGAGCCATCTGCTTATGCATATAATAAAATACAGTCCTGCACTTCAAATCCATCTTCTGACTGTTAAGCATTGAATGCCTAATATATACTCTTCTTTGATGATTAAACCCATGAAAATATTCTTACCATGTTCCAAGGCTGTTAGCACGCTGATCTTATTGATATACACGTCATTGTTTCTGCACTGTCCAGTCAGCCAGCAAGCATGTATGGACTGCCAGTCTTGTACCAGTTGGGACCCGCTCTGCTTTCCCTACCCTGAGACAGTTGGGTTTTAAGGCAATTAATACAGATTCCAAGAGTTCCCTCTGAAAAGTGGGAGAAGAGAACAATCCCCTATTAAATTCCAAAGTCTGTCACTGCTGGTGAGTGCCTTTGCCTCCTTTGTGCTCCCCTCTGAATTCATGCACAGCTTTTCTCTGTTCCAGGAGTCACTGAAGCATAGACTTCACAGACTTCCAATCAGTGCATCTTGTGGCAAGTTATCTCCCACTGCAGCTTGAACAAGGAGATTTCTAGCCCTGCTTGAGTGACTAAATTGGCCATAGATTTTTCGTGCTATACCTAACATTATTTCAAACCCCATTATAAACAAGCTAATCACTAAAAACAAAGTTTTAGCAGTCTGCATACCATGACAACTATATATATGCATAGTATTTTGTTATTTTTCAGCTAGAAACTGTTTTGGTTTTAGTTTGTTTGTTTGATTGATTTCATGGTGGCATAATTGTTAATGAGAAGGACATTTTAATTCAAACCTCAGAACATTTTTTTTGTTTTTTATCCTACAGCAAGATGTGTCTCTGTATCCATTGTGGACTCCGTCATAATTTTTCTAGCACTGAATTCTGCTTGTTATTTGATGGTGCATTTCATGAGAATATACACAAATCTGTGTGGGCGTGAGGAAGAAATAACACTAGTATTGTTGGAGGTGGGTGATATGGAGTAAATAATTGCCATAGCAAAGCAAAAGTGCATGTGGTGTTTGTACAATTGCTTCAGCACACAAGAGGCACAAGAGACTCTTGAAAATTTCTGGAGATGGTGCTTCCAAAATTTGCAATGGGAAACAATGGAGCCCCTGATGATACTAAAGTATTCAGGATGAATAAACTGACTTGTTTACTTGAAAACAGAGCCAATAAATCTTTAAAAATAAACATAAGCCTTTTTTTTTTTTTTTTTCCAAAAAATATAAGACATTTAAAATAACCAGGCTCAGAAACAGAAGTCAGACCTTAATTATTATTATGGAACCTGCCATCTTTGTTCATAGTGTGACATTATTATGGATTCCCATAGGATAACAAGTTTTATGCCAATAGGATGCACTTCTTCCCAGCAGTGTCTCTACTCTGACATGAAACAAAGCTGTAAATGTTTCTTATCAAACTTTCTTATCCTGCAACAGCGTTCTACAAACCAGATGTGCACTGTCTCTGATTTCTTCTCTCAGATGAACCATTCTCCCTCCCTTGCATTGCTTGAACATGAAAGTGATATTCCAGAATTCAAGGCAAGAATATACTGAGTAATACTTTCAAATTTTGTGGTTTTCTTCCAGTAATTAATAGAACACATACTAGAAATTTCACTTTGATTACTGAAATCTGCTACCCATGTGAGCTCTGGTTATTACTCTGAAAAACTTGTGTATTAGTTTGCATCCACAATCCATTGTGTAGAGTCCTTACCACTAATGGAAACCAACTAGCTCTATGCTGAAGACAAAAGCAGCCTCATCGGAGTGTGACAGACCTTAATAAGTCTGGAACCTCATGGTTCAACAACTCTCCATTTGTATATCCATGCTTTTAAGTCAGATAAAATTGATATAAATCTTTTGGTTTTCCTTTTACTTTCTTTATAAGAGTTTTACATTATTTTGGCTCAAGAAAAGCTGTAAATAGGTTGTATGCAACCCTGCCCCTGTGCACGGTACACCAGTACTTCAGCAATGGCATGTCATTTGTAGCTCATGTTGTGAGCTACATGTGGATCGATGAAGAGTTCTAGCTTTAAAAAAAAAAAAATAAAATAAAATAAAATAAAATAAAATAAAATAAAATAAAATAAAATAAAATAAATAATAATAATAAAAAAACACTGTGTGGTGGTTTTACTCGAGTGGGCAGCCGAGCTCCACCACAATCGCTCTCTCACTCCCCCCCTCCTCAAAGAGGAAGGGGGAGAAAAGTCAACACAAAGAGCTCGAGGTTTGAGATGAGAATGATTCAATTAAAGGGAAAGGGAATGGGGAGAAAAAGAAACAAAAGAAACAACAAGGCTGTGCGGAAGCACAGAGAGAGAGGGAAAAAAAAAAAAAAAGTTATTCGCTATTTCCCATGAACGAGCGATGTTCAGCAACGTTCTAGGAAGCAGGGCCTCAAAACGCATACTGGTTGTTCAGGAGGACTGCCCTCCCCCACAAGAGCCCCTCTTTTATTGCTGAGTGTGACATCAGGTGTTATGGAATATCCCTTTGGTCAGTTTAGGTCAGCTGCCCTATTGATGTCCCCTCCCCATCAACTGCCCACCCCCAGCCTGCTGGCTCTTAGGGGCTTGGAGGCAGTCCTGATGCTGTGCCAGCACTATGCAGCAATAGACACAACACTGGAGTGATACCAGTGCTGTTCCAGCTATGAGTGCAGAGCACAGCACTGTGTGGGCTGCTACAGGGAAAGGTGACTCCATCCCAGACAGACCCAACGCACACTGTAACACAGAAATTTTGAGGGGGGCCTTCTTAAAGCTGGACCAGATAAAGAGATGACCTAAAGATAGGTCTTGCAAGCGATTATGTTAAAATGGGGACAGCACAAGTCAGTGCAGTGACTGAAGATAGCTTGCTGGTGAAGGACCACCCAACAATAAAAATATGAGCAATTAATTGAAATCTGATGTTCATTTCCAGAAATTGAACAATTCTTAAATTCATTTTTAAAAAAATGTTCACCTTGGTTTCTATACAGGGTGCCTGAGGATAAATGGAATCACTTTCAATAATTTACCAGCAGTCCTGGCTAACCACGGAGGTCCCAGTTGACTGGACGCTAGTGAATGTGTGATTCCAGTCTACAAGAATGCCAGGAAGGAGGATCCAGGGAATTATAATCCTGTAAGTCTGGCATTGGTACTACGGGAATTCATGGAGCAGATCATCTTGAATGTCATCAGATGGCACATGCAGGACAACTGACTGATCAGATGTCGACAGCATGTGTTTAAGAAGGGCAGGTCCTGCCTGACTAATGTGATTCCTTCTATGACAAGATGATGTGTTTAGCAGATAAGGGAAAGGCTGCGGATGTTTACCTAGATTTTAGTAAAGTGTTTGACACTGTTTCCCACAGTATTCTGGACAAACTGGTTGCTCATAGCTTGGACAGGAGTACTAGGTAAAGAACTGGCTGTATGCCTGGGCTCAGAGAGTCACAGTGAACGGAGTTCAAGCCAGTTGGAGGCCAGTCACCAGTGGTGCTCCTCAAGGCTCAGTATTAGGGCCAGTAACGTTTAATATTTTTATCAATGATCTGGATGGGAGGATTGAGTGCCCCCTCAGTAAGTCTGCAGATGATACCAATTTAGGTGGGACTGTTGATCAGCTTGAGGGTAAGTTCTGGATAGGCTGGATCAATTGGCTGAGTCCAATAGCATATTTAATGAGACTAAGTGCTGGGTCCCGTACTTGGGTCATAACAACCCCATGCAGAGGTATAGGCTTGGGATAGAGTGGCTGGGAATTTGCCTGGCAGAAAATGAGCAGGGGCTGATGGCTGACATCCAGCTGAACATAAGCCAGCACTGTGCCCAGGTGGCCAAGAAGGCTGATAGCATCCTGGCCTGCATCAGAAACAGTATGGCCAGCAGGTCTAGGGAAGGATTTTTCCCCTTGTATGCCGTGCTAGTGAGACTGCACTATGAATATTGTATTCCATTTGGGGTCCCTCAATACAAGAAGGATATGGTCAAGTATGAGAAGACTCAAAAAGGAACAAAGTTAGTGAGGTGACTAGAAAGCAAGCGACTTTCTAGTCGCTATGAGAAGCGACTGAAGGATTTGGGTTTGTTTAGCCTGGAGAAAAGGAGGCTGAGGGGAGACCTCATCACTGTCTATAACTACCTGAAAGAAGATTGCAGCAAGAAGGGTGTCAGTCTCTTTTCTTGGGTGAAGAAGTGATAGGATGTGAGGAAATGGCTTCAAGTTGTACCATGAGAGGTTTAGATTGGATATTAAGAAGAATTTCTTCACAAGCATTGGAATAGGCTGCACAGGGAAGTGCAAAGTCCCCATCCTTGGAGGTATTTAAGAGATGTATGGGTATGGCACTAAGCGACATGGCTTAGTGATGTGACTCAGTAGGTCAGGCTGATTTTTGGTCTTGATAATCTTGAAGGTCTTTTCCAACCTAGATGATTCTACGATTCTATGATTTTATGCTCAGATATTTTGACTCTGAGTGGTGCACAGATGTCTAAGACATGCTATGTTTGTAGCACTTCTTTTCCAGGGTGTATTTAAGACTGAACATGCAGAAAACACAGTATATAAGAGCTCAGATAAATAAGCAGCACAGTTACCATTGGTATAGGTGCTCCTCAACTAAGTCTCTGTTTCTCTGAGAAAGATATTCAGTCTTGGATGTTTGACCCTTCTTTTGTACTAGTCAGATATATTACTGAGGCATCACTGAGTCCAATTTATACTTTGTTTGACCTCATTCGAATTAATACAATTACTTTGGAGATTGCTATGGTTCAAGTAGTTATTTATAGCTGTCAGGTTTTATGTGGAAAACCTATGCATTGTAAGAAACAGACCACCAACAAAGTAAATATGTATAAAAAAGTATATTAAAAAGTATATTAAAAAGTTGTTTTCCCTTCCCCTGTGATAAAAAGAGAATTGCAGCCAAGAAGTCATAGAACAATCAGTCACTTACCAGCTATTAACCAATGATCATGAGTCTGTAATACTTCTTTTTCAGAACACGGAGGAAAGGTACAGTATTCCCAGATATATAGGAACTGCTGGCAAAAGATACATTCTTAATTGGTATATGTATGTTCCTTATTATAAATATTGCATCCAAATGTGGAAGAGCATATAGAGCTCTTTGAACACATGGAATGCATTTTAACACTTTCAGCCATCCAGAGCTGGATGCCTTAGCCAGGTACACCTTTTTCTCATATATATATAAAAAAAAAAATAAAAAAAAAGAGAGAGAGAGATTGAGAGAGAGAGAGAGAGATCTTTATACCAGCATTTACAGCACTGAATCGGTATGTGGAAGGGTTTAGGTCTCCAGTTCAGTGTATCCTATCATTTTATAAAACAGGATAGTTTGTACAGGAGACAAAGATAGAGATTCCTGTGAAGAATTGCCTGGTCTGGTTGATAAACACTCAACTCAGATGTTTGACTGACATTTGAATCTGTGCTTCAGATCATGTTCAAGTGAAATGTGAAGGAAAAACAATAATCATATTTTGGCTTCCAGGTAAAAGCCTTAACTTGTTTGTCAAACGGGTGTTGGTGGACACATCTTTTTCCTCATGCTTTTTCCTGTGGTCCCAGCAGGTAAAGATGCTGTGAGGAAATCTCAGTGTTGAGACCACCTTGTCCTCTGGAACAGGGTGTCTGGCAAGTATTTTGCCAGGGTTACAATGAGAATAACTTAACCTCTCCAATGTTTTATTTGTTATGTATACATAAACCGGCAAACAGCGCATAGGTTGAGTTACATAGTGGAAGGAATGTGCTCCACAACATACCCCTGAATCTCATCTCATGAACATCCAAGCTGGACAATCTGCTGGAATGTCTACTATTTCCTTCCTGGCATGAGACCTGTGTTTGTTCTGCAATAAGCCAGTTATGGGTTAGAGGTGTGACAGAAGCAGACTCGTGCCCCTCTGATGCAGCCAGGATGCCCAGTCAGACGAGGGAAACATTACCAGGTTTCACAATCCAGACATGGTTCTTGCCTTCAGGGGAAAGAAAAGACTGAGGGACTCAGTGTTGGTGACTAAACTCCTTAGTGGACTTAGTCTAAGTTCCTTTCTCATGTAGAGAGCCTACAGTAGTGGCCCTGTATAATTTGTACCTGGGCATCCCAAATTACTGACAGCCACTCCATGGACAACATCACATAGACTCAGCTTGTCCAGTCAAATCAGAGAAATCCCAGCAGTAAATGAAATAGAAAACATCATCACACTGCTGAAATACCTTACTCACACTGGAATTTTTGTGGGTAGTACCATTCTGTTAGACCTTCTCAGTTCATTCCAGGTATTTTAGCTCAGCTCTAGTCTTTTTATCTAATAGATAGTTAAAAATCAACTCTAAATATAGTGTAGTGTAACTGTGTAATGATATGTTTATGTTCAGCTAGGGGAAAAAAAGTAAGTGAAAAGAGTAACAGTTAACAGTGTCACCTCCTGTTGTGCCCAAACTGTGAGATGCAGAAACTGGAGACAGCCTGCATAAAATTAACAAATAGCTGATCTGCAGAACCATATATTCAAACCTGTCTACAAAAGACTCCTCTCCCCCTGCTCTCCTGCTATATCAAGCTGTATTACAATTGAATCTGACAAAAATATTTTAACAATGTAAAGTAAATCCTGGAACTATTTAAAACAGGTAATTTTAAAGAAATTATTACCATCACAAATCCTGCTCATTTTGACTACAATAATGCCATTAAAGAATAGCAACACGAGGATGGAGAAAGCTGCTTTATTGCAGCTGTGTTAGAAAAATTAGTGGCTCCCCAGGGGTTAACAATTGATTTTGTTCCAATCTGACTGAAGGGTGGTGCAGTTTGAGTTTTCTTTATTTCTTTCTCTCTCTTTTTTTTTTTTTTTTTAAATTGGTTTGTCATTATACCAAGTATCTGTGAGTTTAATTTCTCACAATGCCTTCTGCAAACTGAACCAACAGAAAGCCAGAAATAGGTTCAAACCACAGACTTTGAATCTGGATTTCAGACACATGAAATCTCAATCTGGTGTTTTGATATAGACTTTGATACAGATAAAAAGACATTTCCAAAACTGATCTTCAGAGCACTTAGTTTTGTAACACTGACAGTCCCATAATCCAGGAGCATCTCAATGCACAGATTTTGTTTAGTGGCTATTTCTGCCTTTCTGTGTCTTTTCTTTCTAAAGACCTTGTAAAGATTAGAACCAGTGGATAGCAGTCCAGAACCTGTCAATATTTTGATAATGGTATCTGCATTAGTAAAGAGTTACAATTGTTCTCCAAACACTGTTCTGCACAAAATAAATAAATATATATACATTAAAAAAAAAAAAAAAAGACAGAGGGAATAGGGTGGCCTGTTCTTCCATTCTTACGAATTGCACAAATGTATTTTGTGTGCTTTGCATTGAAATGAGCCAATGGAATCTTGTTTATTAGAATATTTGAAGATTTGGAAGTAAGAGTTCATATTCTGGAACCAATTGCCTGAAAAAAAGACAATTTTGTAATGCCATAGTTGAGCTGATCTGACATAAAGACTTGTGCACTCATATCTCTGACACAAGTACATACAAATACAGAGCTAATGGAGGAAACAAAGAAAAATTTTTTCCAAACTGAGCAGTCATCTTTTAGGTCAAGAACTGACATCCTTCTCAATAGCCAGATGATCTCTCTATAAATCTGAAAGTGTTGAAGCTAGTTGGCATCTAAATATTCTGTAGATTTTATTTATTTATTTATTTATTTAATGAGTTTTAGATTTCTATAACAGGAGTTTAGACGTTTGAACCTATAATTCACTACCTTTTCCTTAAAAACAATAGCTTGTTAACTCTTTAGACTGAAGACCTCCCTGTAGTTCTTTCATGGCAATGGATCACTTAGAAATTTGTAAGTCGATAGGTGACGTGAACTTCTTTAGGCAATCACATGATTTGACGTAGCATAAAATTTATGGGGTTAAATGAAATTAATAGTGTCCCGTTTTCTCAACAAAGACAATGCAAGAAGCATCATTTGCCACATATATGACACTAAGGTAGATGTTTCAAAACTTTTCCACTTTGTGTAGTGCAGATGAGAAGTAACAACCAGTACTTCATTAATGCCTACAACTAGAAGCTTAAAACCCTTTGTCTGAGTTGGAAGCTTTATAGCCAGCTGTTTGTTGTAGCATGATATTACGCTAATTGATGTGGAAAATTCCCAACAAATTAAAAATTTTCACAAGTAATGAATATAATGTTTTGTGAAGTAAATTGCCCAGTCATATATTTTGAAGATACATTTGCCCTGTTCTGAACTTTCCATCTACACTCAGTAATTTAATTTTTATTCACATTTCTGCACACTGCTGTGACTACGCTCTACCTAGTAATGACAAAGTACCGGAAGTCAAAATCTTTCTCACAAGAGGTTTCCAATTCAGGTTGGACAATGCAGATTTGAGAACTGAGGATAAGCTACTAATAATGTCCAGAACTTAGATGTGTTTAATCTAAAACTACATATTTTCTCAAGGATTAATCTAAGTCAAAAGCACCTCAGTCACCAGAAAACTTTGAATAAAACCAGCTGTTTTATTTTTTACTTGCTCTGTTACTAAAACTCAGTAGAAGATGCCACATGTCTTTGCACAACAGAGAATACTGCCTCTGAATGGTTTTATTTGTGCTTCTGTTGGACAGTCCTGAGGCTGAATCTGACATATTTTGTGTTTGGTGGACTGGATCTCTTTGGTGGCTCGCCAGAGTGAACAAGTCTTTGTGCTGGGTTAGAGGAACAATTTGGCCAATTCACAAGAGGTGCAATGGGGTGAGCAGATGACAATGTCTGTACATACCCCAGAATCTGCAGAGGCTGCTTCAGCACAGCAACACATCAAATGCTGATATCAGAGAGAAGGGCTCTGGCTTTCAGCGGCTGTGTTTTATGTGTATTTCCCTGAGAGTGTGTCCCTTCTTGCTCAGGCTGCATGCTGATTGAGTAGGATTAAGCTATATCTTCAATAAAGACAGTAATAACATTTCGACAATATATTTTAAAATGGTTCAGCCAGCCTGCTTGAATTATCACAGAGTCAGATGTAGAGCCTGGAGTAACTGCGACAAAAGCACTGTTTGCTCTTGTACACCTCAGTCACCTTCCAAGCCATGTTTTGTGAAATAAATTTTAGCTAATAGAGTTCTTGACCTTGCTAGAATTTCTAATTAAGTGAAGTTAGTCAGTGAGCTTTTATTTTCCTAACATTGCATTCTCTGTGTGATGGCTGTTCAACTCACTACTTAGACATGTTGGTTATTTTAACTAAAAACTTGCTTTAATATACTCCACAGCACCTAGAACAAGAAGCACACACACTGTATATCCGTCATTTCCATCTCGATGAGGAGAAAACAAAGGGATAATTATAAACTGCATCTCATATTGTTACACTTACACTCGACATGTGCATTTTTATTTATTTATTTATTTTTTTTTCCACAGTAAAGTGATTCTGCTGTGGAGATAGCACCAGGTGCATGGGGGTGACCTCACACACACACCAAATCGGGAGCTGACATCCATCACACTTTGAAATTTTGGATTTCATCATTTCCTGATCTTTCTAAAGGGATCACAGCACCTGGCCCTCACAGCTGTAGTTCATTTAGAAAGCAATTTAAAAACCGAGAAAAAAGCAAATGACATCTTGCTGCCTCAGCCTTGTCATTAAGTATAGCAGAATGGCCTTCATTTATGAGACACATGGCTAAGAATTAATATCTTTCAGTGCTTTCTCAAGTCGAGATTACAAAAGGTTTGAAAGACCACTAAATAATTAGTAGTATGACTGAGGCAAGCAGAAAAAAAAAAAAAAAAAAAAAAAAGATACAACCCCTCTTCTTCATTATGAAGAATATCGAGCATCACACTGACTTCAATGTGTTCCAAACGCTGCGGCCTTTGAGCATTGTGTCCTTACTATAGAGTGAACCTTCAGCTTTCATTTCCTTCCCCTTTTCATCCTCTATAGCACTGGAAGCTTTGTACGTGCATGGATACCTTCTCTGTGCAGTTTAAACACAAACTGTTTCTCTGCATCTGCAGGGGCTGGACTTAGACACTGAAGTTAAAGTATTTTAAAGTTTTTCACAGTATTGTTTCTTGTCCTTCACTGCTCTATCACATTGTGGTCCCCTCTTTTTATTATTTTATGTTATGGCTTGCTTTAATGCTTACAAAACGAGTGGCTAATGACACTGGCTGGAGCCAGACCCCATGCAGGCAGGTGCTGTGCAAGCTCTCCCCAAGCAGCCCTGCCAATGCATCGCAGCCCTGCCCAGCATCCTGCCTCCCTCCTCCCTGTGCCCCTGCACTCGCTCCACCCTGCCAAGCTGCACCAGGGCTTTTGGAAGGAGAGCTTGGAAGGTTTTATTACCCTGAGCAGAATCTGGACTTTCAAGTGCTTAGCTGGTCCGAATGAAAGTCCCTAATCCTGGATGTGTGCCCATGCTATTGTCTGCGTGGTTCGAACCCAGGAGAAATCCCACCTAAGTTGTTTTGCTGGGAACATTAATGTTGGGTTCAAATCTGGAAGTTCATTCCATCCCTTTCTTTGGGTTAAAGACATAATTTTCTGTAAATGTTTTTAAACACAGGGCTGGGATACCTATAAGCAGAGTTGTTTAACCCTTTCAGGCAATGTAACTGGAGTTAGTGTCTTTCAAGTGCCGCCTGATAACAGACTTCGTCTTTAATATTTACCCCATAGAGTTAATAAGGCAGCAAAAATCTCATGTGTTCTGTAGCATTTTGTTTGTTGACTCAGCATCCTTGGATGAGCTTGAAAAGATTGCACATGCAAATGAAAATAATTCATATAATTCAATAACTCAAATAATGACTAATATTTATTTTTCTTCTTTTGTAGAAACTCATTGCACTACTAGCTGTTATGGCTCCTGTTGTGGCTCCTATTTCAGCTGAGGGAAGTGCAAATTGGTACCCTGGGCTTCCAAAGTTGCCTCTGGATCTTTCCCATGGGGAATGCTTGGGAGGTGAGTAGTAAAGGTAATGTGAAGACACTCAAGTTTTGGGTTCTTCTCACTGGAGAGAGTAAAACACCATGTTTGCAGATAGGAACTGGATGCTGGAACTGTGTGTGTGTATGAGCATGTGTGTGGGCTTAATAGCTCAGTACTGAATATCAGCCTCTTTGAAAGGATACCTAAATGAATTCTTATTTAGTGTATTGCTAAAATCTTCTGGGACTGAATCTACTTACACTCAATTAATATGAAACTAAATAATTACAGCTGTATATTTAAAACCATTTTCACTATGAAGTAAACATTTTGGGCCTAGAAGAAAGCCCACTGAAATCAATTAACCCTTCTGTGGATTTCAAAAGGATTTGTATCATTCCCTTTCCACTATTACCATGCTTTCTGCTCCCCTGTCTCCAAGAAAATCCTCTGCCCAAAAGGTTGTGATGCTTTCAGTTAAACTATCCGTTGTCTTAGGACTCTGCTGATCAGAAATGCCTTTTCCTCTGGGCTTTCCTGGGCTGCCCTGCCTTGACACGTGGATTCAGACAACAGCAGGACACATCCTTCTACTCGTCAAGTGGTATTTCTGTCTCCTCTCATAACTCATTTCCCAAAATGCCACAACCACACCCAGCTCTTTCCTCAGAGAATCGTATCAGACCGACTCAGTGCATGCAGAGTTTTCACTAGTAAATAATCTCAGGGAGCCAAACGATGTGTTCAGGAGGGGGTAGTGCTCTCTCGGAGGCTATTGGCAGTCATTCAGATGACAACCAGCTGCAGAGAGCTTTAAGAACAGTGTTATACACATACACACTCACACAAAGAAATGAAAGAAAGGGAAAATTGTTGACTGAAGTCATATTGCCCTTGATTGAATAGTGAGGAACCTGCTGTCAAGAAAAGAGTTATTTGGGAATTCTTAAAAAATAAAAAATAAATTAAATTAAATTAATAAATATATAAATAAAAAGATTTGTCTGTTTTACTGGGTGTGGATCAGCCTTCAATTACCAGCCTTCAGTTGCCGAGGTCAGAAATGGTGATTTCTGCTTGATTAGCCCCTCAGCTGACAAAAATTGCTTTTCCAATTGACTGTTGATTTTGACTAGGAGGACATCGTTGCCTGCAGTTTTGTGAGTGGAGAGCCCAGTAAGGGGAGAGTAACTTGTGAGAGCTCCAGTTTTCATGGATCCCTGCAAAAGATACCGACACAAACAGTAGCAGGAAAGCTGCATGTCCTGACTATTCACTGTCTGCACAGTGGCCTTTACAATTTTTGATCACACAGTTTTACAAAGGTAGTAATGGTGCTAATATCTTTGATCAAAGTTCCACTACAGGTAACTGGTTTCTGAGTCCTTGGAGAATAGGTCCTATAGCATTTCTGTTTCCATTTGAAAGGGATGGTGATTAAATATAAGTACAGCTGTATAATCTCGGGGGGGGGGGGGGGGCCGGACAAGTCAGTCCCTATCATTACGGGGGAAAAGCCAAATGTTCCTCAGTGTTTCAAGAAAACAGTACAAATTTTTTTTGCAAGAGGAGCAGCTTAAAAACTAAGCAGGGAAACAGAAAACTCCCAAAATATACAGCACATGCAAATAAAGCTATTTTTTATTGTTCCAGGCACTTCTGTGCAATCATTCTTTCAGGGTTATACCATCTTACTTTTTTTGTTTTCTAAGCTTCCATCCATCTCATTCATGTAATGATAAGAAAATGTTTTCCTCTCCTGGATATTCTGGACAAGGCTCTACATGTGAGCTCATTTCCCAGCAGTTATTTGTGCATGTCACCATTTCTATGAACTCTTTGGGAAGGGAATGACAATTAGGATGAGGATTTAAGAGGTATGTGTTAACATACCGCTATGTAGCCAATGTAGGCTCAACAAATAATCACATCAGCCCCTTGAAAAAACTTGAAACACTGTCTACTGGAAGTGCTATCTCTGTTCCTGGACGGCAGACAAAGCTCAGAAAGAGCTCAGAGATGACTGAAGATACCCTTATGACTGGCATATAATCAAGTTACCATAGTCTAAGCGAACACCAGCCCAGCTGTTGTACTCTTACTTGCTCTCAGAGCCTGCAAATGCAGCATAGTTGGAGCTAGTTTATCCCATGGTCGATGCAAGTTGCAGAAAATCACATCATGTCTCTCACACGACGTGGACACACTGGCTGTCAGCACCATGGGCCAGGGAGGAAAAGGATTTTTCCTCATCTGAAGATATTTCAAGAATGTCAGCAGAGAAAAACAGAGAAATTTACCCAAATTTTGCTGAATCTGTACATCAGCAGAGGCCTGAGTAAAGTCAGACTGTCATTTCCAAGAACACTATAATTTATTATATTTAAAAAGACCTTAATAACACTGTTTATATTCTGAAATATTTAAATTATGTACTAGCACAAAGAACAAACCTATCATAACACCCTGAAATACAAAACTTGTCCCTGAAAATCCTTCTGCAACCCACAAGTTACTTAAATTCTTATCAGAAAAAAAGGACTTTAAGATTTTTTACAGATACATATATATTTATACTTGTATACTTGTATACTTGTACACACAGAGAACATATACTGATGTCCTTTTCAACTGTTGTGCTTTACATATGCCTGCATTTAAAAAATGGCAAGGTTTTATGATTTAATCTCTGCATGTTTTCCATTTTAGTATCCATTTTACTGTGCTGTGAGAGTTAAACTATACAATAGTTAAAAGTTAATTTTCTTTCCTGCCCCCAAAAAACAAACAACAAGAAGGAATTTAACCTCATATCCTCACTCTGAAATTAGCTCTATTGTCAAAAGATGACAGCTGTATCCTGATTTCAAGAATTTCATGTTGGAATTAAGCAGCATTTTTGAAAGCATTGTGTTACTTCAAACAGATCCATAATGGTCCCTCAGCAAACCATTTTCAGAAGACTTGTGTAAGTAAGATAAAAAGACACCATTTCTGAAGAGATGCTTTTATGGGCTAGGTCAGAGTGCTCTTTCCATGTTGTTCATTCCCAGTCGAATTTCCTAATAGCCTATCTCCTCAGCTAACAGATGCCCAGCCTCATGTCGGAACCAGATCGAGCCACCACTGAGATGATATCCAGCTCCTTTCTTATTGAGCCGTTTCCCTAGCAGATGGTGCAATGCTGCAGGCACACTCCTTCCTGTTAATTACCAGCCTTCGCTACAGATGGAAATGTCAGTCAGCCTCACAGGTCCTGGTTCCTGCCATTGCCTCAGTCCATAGCCCTCTACCTAGGCAAGATGCTGCCAACACACACCATGTGTTTTGTGACTGCTGACTAGGCAGGCAACAAAAAACAACTTAGTTCATGAATATTCATGGAGGAATGTTTAGAGTTCTGTTCATCTGCAGTGCTTATAGATCTGCTTAAAGGAGATTGCACTTCCCGAAGAGCCCCGTGCCCCTTGTTTTACTATGGTGCGGGTAGATGAGTTATCAAAGTGTGTTGCTATAGTAACATATAAAGGACTATTAAATGTCTGTCGTTTGGAGACTTCTATAGGCACATCAATTTCTGACTGCCATTTTTTCCATACCTTAAGTGCCCTTTAATTATTCTTGTCTTGCAATAACAGACCAATAGTCACCAGGCTGAACTGATTATCTAATAACTGTTGATTTTCATTAAAGCCTGATTGCCTCATTATAAGTAACCAATATGAATTCCTTGATCTTTCCCGGTATCTAAGCACAGTAAATCCAGTTGGATGAATTTCTCTGTAATCTTTTTAAATTCATTAGACACATTTATTTTAGTGGCTATAGAAAACCTGGTAGTAATCAAAAATATATTTTCAGAAAGATTTTACATAAAGTTTGACTTAGAAGATAAGGAAAATATCGACTGTGTTTTTGTGTGTGCGTGCGTGTGTGTGTGTGTCTGGAGGTAATTCATTCTCTTGTGAGAATCTGTGCAAGTGTAATGTGTAGATATTAAAATAGCAATATGACTCAGAACGTGCCAATAATATTCTTCAGTTTTTGACTCATGACTGTTCATGAAGTGAGAGTTTGCATGTTCCAAATCAGAAAAGCAGGCATCTAGTTTATGTTAAGAACACACTTTTCAAGAAAAAGGGGGATTGTATTCCATTTCCAGCATGCAGAATGAGCAATATGTACAGAAGTAGAGTATGTTTAAACAACAGTACTTTAAATCTGCTCTGTACTGATTGTTGTCAGTTTGCTAATGCTTCAGAAACAGCGCAGAGCACCCAGAAATACCTGAACAAGACACATGGTGTTTCTTTAAAAAAAGCTGCAAGCCCGACCAAAAAAAAAGTTGCTACAAATCAATCATATGTACTTTTAGAGCACTGCTTTTTTTCCCGCAGTTTTATCCCCACATGAGAGTTGACACTGACTGCTGATTTTTTTCTCTCTTTCTTGCTTTCCTTGTATTGTTTTAATGGTTAGGATTATACTGACTGTTAAACTGTTACCTGCTAATGAATAGTGGTTTTCAAGATGACTAAGTCCTCTTTTATAATCCTAAAGAAGGCAAAAACTAAGTGATGTTTGTTCATCCTCTACATTTTGTCAGTGGTTTGTTTGTTTGTTCATTTGTCTCCCACAAAAATGTATTCTGATTTTATTCTTACTTCATTCCTATGAATCCAAAGAAGCAATGTAAGGTATTTCCAATGATTATTTTGATTTCTAAGTCCTACAACATTATTTTATTTCAATAATAAATAATAAAATGTAATGCTATAACCTACTTATTTCTAAAATATAATTAGCTTTATCCCTCCAAGTTAAAACTACAAAACATATGCTACTACCAATTTTTTCTCAGCTGCACAGGGAGAACTGAAATTGCAAAATACCAAAGAGTTCAAAAAGGGTACAAAAGTTTGGGGATTACATGATGTGCTTATAAAACTGAATCTTGACTTCATAAAGCATTATCTGAAACAATATATAAGCTACTCATGCATAATATGACTCCATGTTGCAAACTAATTATTGAGCTGTTAAAAAAAATACTACAATATGAGAGGATATGACATTCCATAAGTTCAGGTCTTATGTGTAGTAACCACAGAATTATTAGGGCTTACAAGGTTATAAATAAATAGTTGTATATTAGTCTTCTGTGCAAATTTGATAATATTCTACAATAAGATATAAAAGGCAGTGCTCACCTCAATGTCCAACAGTTAGCTGGCTTTCAGCTATTCATCAGATTCTGTACAGACAATTCATACTTTTACTCAATGGAAAGGGATTTCATCCCAAATTAATTTTCAGAGCCTTTCTCAGTTCCTGCTCTAGAGGTACTTATTTCCATTTATAGTAAACACTTTTTTAATTTTAATTTTTTTTTAAAGGGCGAGGTATGACTTGCTGAGACTTAAAAAGTGGACACCTTGAGTTAAGTGGAGTACAGCTGCTCCAAATGCCCAGCATATTGGGCTGTCCAATACACTGTGGGGCAGGTGCACTCAGTGGTGACTGCCTGGGAGCCCAGCTAATGCATCTATTTTGCTCATGCTGACCAGGGCATGGGGATTGGTGGGGATATCTTACTACAGCCTGTTACATGGATAACTTATTTACAGGAGGTTGAAAAACTAAGTTCTAAGGGAATTCAGAGACCTGTGGGACAGTGGTAACACCATTACAGTTTTGCTGGTGGGATCTCAGCGGCTGTCAGAGTAACATCCTGATCTGGTGTGCCTTTATCTTGGTGCTGGCAAGCACACTGCCCAGCAGAAAAAGATTTTGCCATAAAGCTATCGTGGGGGCAGACCACACAGTCCCCAAGAAGAGCATTGTCCCTACTGTGGGTGCTGAAAGTACTATGAGAGTTTAAATGACAGTCAGCAAGTTCTACAGCAACAGTGTGGTTAGATGAATACAGAAAAGGTCTAAAAGCCAAATTACAACATTCATTCTAACAAAATGTTACTCTTGTTTTTACACTTCTAAACACTTGAGTAATTCCATTGACATAAGTGGGCTATTCAGATAAATGACTTTTCAGACATTATTTTACATTACACCTTGTTATTTCTTATTTGCAGCGGAAACTGGGTTATATTCTTCATAGCTTCTTGGGGCCTAAATATCCTAATGTTTCTTTCATCATTAAGTGAAAATGGCAGGCTGAGGAGGATGACAAAGTTGCTGTGGGGTACAAAATCAAGATAAATATACAGATAGGCAAAGCTATGCACGTGTGGGTGGGCCTGACATCACAGCAATCATATTTTTGAAATTAGCCACGACACGTTTCAAATGTCATCTCATTTTTTAAGCCCTAAATAATTTAAGTTATAACCACTGTTCAGCCACCTGCACAAGTGATCTGTATCTTAGCTAATGGGGGACAGCCTCACATGGAAGTACTCAGGGACCATACATATCAACCTCTCATAATAAAACCAAAAGAAAAGGAATTATTGATCAGGTAATTCCTGGTTATATGACCAATAAATAAATAAATAAATAAATAAATAAATTGATGCATTGTGACATGCATGACCATTTTCATCCCAGGATTTCCACACATCTATCATATATGACCTGTAAATACCTTGTAACATGGTGAACAAAATACAGCAGAATTCTCAGAAAGCAAAGTAGAAGGAAATAGGTGTAAGAACAATTCATACAGACAATTAATTGTACTTCCTGATTTAACCTGGCCTACCAACAACACATTGGATCCTACATCAGTCATATATCAAGTAGCGGGTTAGATCAAATTGCCTCAACTATTTGTTCTGCTCTTCAAACTTCTTACAGCCCTCGGGGATTCTAGCTTTGTGCCATCTCTTTGGTACGTTTTGAGGTGCATGGTTTGTTTGGCTGCAAGTAGTGATGTAGGTCTGCAAGTCTGTAGACTTTTAAGTTTTTATTCCTTTTTTTTTTTTTTTTTTTTAAGTATCTCCAAAAGCATTTGAATGCAAATACATTCAATGGGAGGGTGCAGAATTAAAATTAGAAGCTATATAATCTGTCTCCCACCCATCAGGATGTTTTTCTGCAAGGACTTGACTCTCCCTTGCATCGAAGTGGACCTGGAGCAACCTTTTTTGTGATGAACTCTCAGCAAGATATAAAGGAAAATTATTGAACCACTGAATTGTTGTTACCTAGTAATGTTTATTTGTTACTCCAAGACACCTACTCTGAGCTTATGTTGATCAAGGAAGAGAACTGAAGAGTCACAGCTTGCAATATACAGTGCTGAATAATAAATGGGTAGTAGAGAATGGGTACGTGCAATGAAACAGGAGGATGCTCTGTAGAGTGGAGAAATGAGATCATGTTAAATGCCTGTGAACCCAGAGGTTAACAGCCCATTACCATATAACCCATGCTGACACAGGGTTTTAAACTCTTTCCCCACCAAAGTTCCACAGCATAAGGGTTGGGTGCTTAGCACTATCCACCTAACTGCAGATAAATAGAATCCTACTTCTTTATAAATTGTTATTTTTGGCTGCCTTTGCCACCTTTTCTACTTATCCCCTTCTCAGTCTAACTGCTGCCATGGCAACATACAACCTTGCTCGTTCCCAGCTGGAATGGCGAAAGAGTAGGTTTTCTGGAGTCAGAAGGGACTTACTCACTGGGTCAGCTGGTGGGAGCCTGTGGTCTATGAAAAAGGTGAACAGACTTTTAGCATGTATCCAAGAGTGCTTGAGTACTTTGATTCTTGAGCACTGTGGTTAAGAACCCTTAAGTACTGCAATTATGGGTATGGGTGTAGCATACAGTTTGTAAGGTCACTGTCCTTTTTATTTTACCTGTCTTTTTCGAGAATTGTTATCGATAAGCATGTTAGTCAGACATACGTTCACACTAAATGGAAAATTACACCTTCCTTTCTCTCACTATTATGAAATTACATACGCATGTAAGTGTGTGTGTATATCTGTAATTAAAATAACAAACTAAAACAAAACAAAAATAACAGTAAAATAAAGTTACTTGGGTTGTAAAGTCAATTAATTTTTAGGAAATACCAAATATATGGGCATTCTAATTCTTTCTCTGGTATTTCTTCAAAATCCTGGGCAAGGTCAGATTTTCACATATATATACATAATTCACAGGACTTTGATTTTGCAACCTAAGCAATAATCTTTCAGGAGTAAATTTGCATAGATTTTGGTAGAGAAAAGGTAGAATTCAATATTGTTATATATCAGAGAAGCTTAATGGGACGGCACCACAGACTGCAAATACTTGAGCTACTCGACTCAAGTCCTCTGGACTGCATCTAGCTATCTATCAGCATGGAAAGGATGCAGCCTTAGGGGAAAAGCCCCAAGGGAGCAGGCAGCAGATCCTTGATTCAGAAGGTGGTAAGGTAGCCTCGTGCCTCTCACACTCTCTTTATTCCCTCTCTGATACTTAGGGAAGAGACTCCTAATGCTTGCAGTCCTTCCAGACCATATGGGTGTATGAGGGATAGAAGACTATCAGTCATATGTCTGTCCAGGAGATCAGCCCTCTGTCCCTCAGCAGTATGGTTCCTTTTCCAGAAATTTCTCCAAGGTTGTGGTAATCATCCTGACACAACACAGCAGTTGCAAGTCTGGGTCACTCTCTACCACGTATGACAACCATCCTTCCTCTTCAGTGTTCCCAGAACAGTGCTGTTGGCTGCAGTTGTCCAGCTGTATTTTTGACACTATCTTGCATGAGGTTCTCTGGAATGTTCTAGATTTTGGCAATCAGCATCATTTTCCTTTAAAAGCCAAGGACAGCAATCCTCAGCACTATACAGCTCAGCCAATCCGTGTAGAATTTCTTCTGAAAAAGAAAATACATTTTTTCTAACCTATGTAGCTACCACATGCCAAATAACAAAGCCTTGCTGTAAGCAGTGGAGGTACCAGAATTTCTCAAAGCAAAGACCACAATAATTCCTTTAGGTGATCTGCAGAATGAGATTTCCTGGCAGCTCCTTCATTAATGATTAGTGAAAACTTCCCTTCTCCTGGCATGTCTAGCAAGCCCATCATATAAACTCATCCAGAAGCTGACCAAAGTTTATTTTGCGGTAACAGCTGAAGCTGTGGTTGAGAAAATTACAATTCTTTAATAAAAGCTTCTCTAATTTATCTCACAGATTATTAAAAGGTATGCAGATACGTAGCAAAATAAAGATGAGGACAAGAATATGTCCAGAGATGATCAGCTTCAATAAAGGACTAAAGATCTAGGACTGTCCAACCTGCTCTGAGTTGTGTGATGGCAGAAAGACTGTAGTCCTGCAGCCTGTTCACCTTCTCCTTATGATAGTGTTTACCTGGTTTTCATGTATACAGTAGAAATATCAAATATGCTCACTTCTCTTGACAAATGCAAGAAGGCTGTGACGTCTTCTTTGTCCTTGGAGTCCCCTTTTATTTTGTGAATACCATTCACAATTTCAGTTTCTTAAATGAATTTCTGTAATTTCTTTCCCTATGATTCACCACTTTTCTCCAGGGCTCATTTTCCTCTCCATACTACTGGAGAACTGAGACTGTATTATCTGTGTTTTGTGTTTTTACATTCAGCTTGCCAACTACTAATTACTCTGAAGCCATTTTCTTGTATGTCTCCCACTTTTAGCATTAAGGCTTTGCTTCCTAGTATGTCCCAGGAAGCATCTCTTTCCAACCTAGCATAACTATGACTCTATAAGAAAACAGCTAAAAGGCTCTGCTGTTTCCAGCAAGGACTCTTTATCTTGTTCTAAGTTTTCCACTCAGTTCTGGAGAATATCAGTACAGTTTTGGTTAACATGATAGCCCACCAAGACATATAAAGTACCTTGTAAGACACTGCAAATGAATTGTGAAATTAGGATTTATGAGAATTCTTAAAAGTACAGTTGAAACAGCAATTCTGCAGGGTCCAGAATGTGAAAACAGAGGGAAAAAAAAATAAAAAAAATACATTAAAAAAAAAAAAAAGTGACTAGATTCCTGAACAAATACTCTTGACAGCTTGGGGTTAGCTCCTAATTTCCTAATTCCATCACAGACTTTCACTGAACCTTTGCATAAAAGATTTATTTTCCATGCTTCATCCTCTCACTGTAAAATAGGAATAAAATTTCATTTTGCCCACACTTTATTTCTCTTGTGCATGTTGAATGTATATTATCTGGTGAAAAGGGCTTGGGGTTTTGATTCATACCATTTAACTTCAGACATCTACAATGCTGTTGTGTGCATCAAAAGTAAAGCTTGTCAATGGAAAGAGAGGGTTCTTAAGGAAGTGGCTGGCTCATTATTACAGAATCCCCATTTGGGAATAAGATGAATCACATACAAGAAATGCATACTGATTATACACACTGACATCTACTTTTAGTTGTAACTAAGCCTCTTCGCTGTCCCAAACGTGCATTTGTGTGCATGGCGGGGTATGTATGTGTTTTTACTTAATTATAATCTAAACTGTTGTATGACTCATTGTAGTTAGGTCTACTTCAGGCAATAAGGTTTCCTCAAAAGGAAACATGAAAACGTCTTAAACATCCTGACTCAAAAGTTTTTGATCTTTCCTTCCTTTTTTTTTTTTTAGTCTTTTTTTAAAACTGGAGCAGAAAATGACTGATGATGACTGTTAAAGTGCTTTGTCTGCTTGTGGTTAATTAGCAGGTGTCATTTCCCTGAAGTAGTGTGAATTATTCTAATGTAGGGGCAAAGCTTGAAAATAATGAAGTTATTCAACGTGTTTACATTCAGCGACAGACAAACTAACTTTGCCTAATTATGATTCTGCTTTTACAGGTCTGGGTTGAAAGTTCAATCCTAATGTTCCCTGGATTTATGTTGTACTTTGGAGAAAATGTAGAGAATGAAGAGATACCCTTTCCAAACTACAAGAAAAAAAAAAAAAGCATAAATAGACAAGCAGACAAAGATTATAAGAATGAACCAGGGAGGGAAAGAAAATAATAATTGAGTAAAACCCTACTAATAGAATTGTTCTAATAAAATACTTGTTTGCCATCTTCTGAATGCAGCTGTTTTAAATTAATCAAATTTTTATCTTTTAAATGTATTAGCAACTATCTTTTTGAATACTGCATAATATAATATTCATCTGTGGCATAGCTTTGCATTTCTTTTAGTTGCACTATCTTCTCGAAATAAATGAATATTTTTTGTTTAAATGACGAGTTCAGAAACTGAAGTTCAGAAAAGAAGTTCAAGAAGTTCAAGAGTTCAGAAAATGACAAAGTTCAGAAACTTTGCAATCTTCTTCCTCAAGGTCAGAAACTCTCTGGAGCTTTTGTTTATCTACCATTTAAGGTTTTCTTCTTCAATAGTGCAATGGACTCAGTCACTCAATGACCATTTCTCTTCTCAGAGCTGTATCTTCCTGAACTGACAGTCTCAATCCTACTGCCTTCTTCACTTTCATTGCTGCTGTTGGGATTTAATGTGATCCTTTTTCTCAGTGCATGAAATGATCTCCTGCAACAACTGAAGAGCTCTTTAGCTCTCTGCATATTTTTGCCAAGTTTATTGTTTATTGTATCAACAGATCAATATTAACATCTCCAGAGGTGAAAAAGGCTTTAATTATGCTACAGTAATCTGTATTACTGTATTTTTTTATGATTGATGTTGCTTAGAGAACATTAATATGCTTTCACCCCTTCTTCCTCAGTGATGGTAACTGAGAGCTCCTCATTATGCTTTTATCTTTCCCTGCATCAGTGTCCATCCTAGTTACTGCTCCTGTATTTGTGATCACAAGTCAATGTCTGTTTGTTGCTTCCTTAGGATACATAAACTCTTTAAAGAATCCTAAAATATTATATTTATTCTGAAGGAAATGAGTACTGTGCCAACACATAGGACAAGATTGCCTTGTGTCAGAAAACATTTCTGTCCAGACAAGATGTTGAACAAGTGTGACTTGTTGGAGGCAACATAGCAAGTTAGGAGCAGAGAAAGAGAAAGGCAGAATTAATCTTCGTTAGCTTTAGGTGCTTGCATCTGAACAAGTTGACCAAAATTCATTTAGAGTTAACAGATAACAATAAGCACAGAATAGGACATAACTTAGCTGAGCTATAATAAATATCTACTTTCAGATTAGGTGAATCAGACCTGGAAATGCCCATTTCTTTCTATGAGCAGTTAGAGTATTCTAGACAGCTAGGATTCAGACAGCCTTTTTTATTCACCATGATTGTTTAAACGAATCTCACATGGTATTCTATTCCTTATGCCAGTGCTTTAATAAGAAAATCAGATTGCTTATGTTAAAAGATTTTGTAAACCTTTTATATATTTCCTTTCCTTTCCTTTCCTTTCCTTTCCTTTCCTTTCCTTTCCTT
>NC_048895.1:101831419-101835507 GCF_011077185.1 Oxyura jamaicensis
TTCCTTTCCTTTCCTTTCCTTTCCTTTCCTTTCCTTTCCTTTCCTTTTCCTTTTCCTTTCCTTTCCCCTCATCAAGAACCTTATTTTAAACTTATCAAAGGTCAATACTTCAATAACCTTTCAAGTAAGCATTTTACTGAATTTAGAGCAGTAGCCAAACTAATCAAGCCAGCATTTTACTGAATCTGCACAGATATTTCCTTTTCCATCTACTGCTCCATTTCTAAAAACCAGGAATAAAAAGTATGCTGCCCACATAAATGAAAAAAAAAAAAAAAAAACCTTTCAGTGGGTTTTTGTGAGCATTTTCTAAACAACCAAATCTTTCCATTAAAATATCAGCAGAATTAGAAACAGTTTATTTTTTTTTTTTTTAAAAAAAAGGTAATAATAAAAAAATTGGAAACGGCTCCTTAATAAAATAAACACCAAATTAATTTCACAAGAGGCCCTTTCTGTGTAAAGCTGCCTCTTTCGCTGTGGTGCTGGTGATAAGTATTCTTTTAACATGGAAATTACCACTGTGGAACTGCCAGTATGCGATCTCAGATCACTCTTTTGGCTTTGAAATTCAAACCTAATAGAAATCCTGCCAAGTTATTCAATGCTAGAATCCAAGAAAACTTAGCCCCATGTTAAGCTATTGCTAATCAAGAGCTATCCCTCGACACCTGAATGGGTGGATTCCACAAAGAAAAGAAAGGAGAGGTGTCTTTGCAACTTTGCTCAGTTTGCTGCCCAGCTGCAGCAATTTTGTTCTAAGCAGTCAAAAAAAGAATAAAGTGAAGAAAGCAGCTGTATGGGATTATAGGCACATTTGCAAGATGCTCCATGTGTGGGTTTTTTCCCCCTTTAAATGTAGTGTGAGTGCAGTGTGACTAATTATACCAGAGAGGAAAGCAGAAGCTCTCTAGTTAAAGTATTTGGGTAATCATGTTTACTGCAGGGAAAGTATGTCTGCATTAAATAAGTCAAAACATGGTGCGTAAAATGTGGAATGACTTTGTAAGCACTGCAAGAGAGAGGAAGATGTAGAAATGATATAAGTCTCATTTGTCCAACTAGAAGCACTACCAAAAAAGATAAACCATCTGCTTCAACTAACTCAGCTCCACTTGAAAAATGCTAATTGTACAAGAGGAGGAGGTTTAAACTTATTTCAAAATAAATAAATAAATAAATAAATAAAAATAACCCAAAACTTTGTCAGCTAGTGAGTAGCTAAGTGGTTTGACAAGAATGATACCCACAACTTAGTGACAAGGACTGGATCTACTGCCTTCCACGTCTCAATTTCTATTTTATTGATGCTTTAGGTAGGTGCCATCTGCCCCCAATATACCAGACAGCAGGTCAGGGAAATAAGTTCTTTCAGTTACTTATTGTCTTTCAAATGCATCTTAAAATTCTCCTTTTCCATGATGCCTGCCAGAGCTTGGCAATGGTTTGGCAGCAGCATGCCAAGATCACCATCTTCCCTGGTGACCGATGTGGTTTCCTTGTGCTCTGCCTCTGTCTGCTTATCTGTGTCCACCTGCTATCTTTTCTCTAGCATTTAGATCACTAGCTGTTCAGAAATGTTTTCTGCTATCTGTTAGTAAGGCAGAAGAGGCAAAGAGGCAGTAAACAAATTTGGTTTCTGTTTGGAGTGAAGTTGGATAGAACATGTGAAAAATTTCCTAGTCTGTTATTCCCTAGTAGCCACCAAGTTTAAACACCTTTAACTTGATAGACTTAGTTTTAATTCTGTACCTAAGAGTCCTAAAAGAGCCAGGAAAACAACTTCTGGGCTTGCTAATTTCTGCTGCATTTTTGAATAGAGACAAATTATGAGTAAAAAGGTTGGGGCAGTATTTAAAAGGGCAAATGATATGACCTGGATAAGCATAAGCTATCTTGCCTGAATCTGAGTTAAATAATGAAAACATATGTGGACACAATTGAAAGTGAATTAATTCTATATTTATGATTTTATGTCAACATATTTTTATGGAAGACAATATATGAGAACAAAAAGTATTCCATTATTAGAGTGAGGTTATAGTTTGGCTGATACAGACAACAGCATAAATGCAATATAGTTTCCTAATATATTTGGGATTTCTGATTTAACTTTCTGATATAAAAAAATATTAAAAATAAATAGGTGTATGTAATGTATATTAGGAGCCAATATACCAAGAGCCAGTGAAATTGTTGGATGTATGAAAGCGATGTTGTGAGTAAATTAGTGGATTTATTTTACAGAAAACAGAGCAAAACTAATGAATTGGTACTGCACCAAATTCTAGGTTTCATATTATTTACAGGACTATAGGACAACGTTAGAAAATTTTACATATGCATGACGATTCTCCTCTGAAGTCTGCAGAGAATTGATTCAAGAGTTTGGTCTTATTTTTCAGAAGGAATGAGAGATGGTGTGAATCGTACATTGCTGGTTAAAAAAGTTCCAGATATCTCCAATTTCACTATTCCTTAAATTTCAGGTATTCTTAAAATTTCAAATTCTGTTACTATTTATCAAGAGAAGGAAAGGCCCAAATTGAACCAACATCTGGAATTTTGCATCAGAGAATTTCCAGTTTGAAATCAGATACAAATCTTTAGGGGGAGAAAATAATCATGGGAATAATATAGCAGTTGATGAATCAACCATATGCCAATTCCATGAAATCAAAACTAAATGGAAGCTATGTTTTAATCATTTGTTTTTGTAGAGGGATAAATAGGTGAAAGTTTACAGTCTGTTTAATGCAGAATGCCAAATGTAATAAAAAAATGGAGTTTTATAACACCAAAAGAAACACATGAGTTCATTGTTATTTTCCAATAGAAATGGGGGGTTAAATACTACACAATTTTTGTGTCCTGTAACCCCAAATTTCAGATTCAGATTGCTTGCAAGCAATTCCATTATTTTTTGATACCAAGGTATTGGACGTCATTCTTTTTTGGTAAAAGCTGCTTAAGTTTCTTCCCTTGCTAGTAAGCATTAGCATATCATTAAAAAAAAATAAAAAAATAATAATAATAAAAAAAAAAGAATGACAGGAAAATGTTTCATATTAGTGAAATAAAAAAAAAAAATGTATTAGGGAAAAGATTAGTTTCTTGTACTCATTTCTCTTGTACTCTATTTCTCTTTTTGACCATAACTAAATTTAAGTTTTCAAGGACATTGACATATTTACAAACTGACAAAAAGAGAAACACTTTTTTTATCATTCCTTTAGTTCCTGTGTTTCCCACTCCTCACACAAGCATATCACATAGATTTTAGTTGAGAGCTAGGTCTTACAAAAAAGAAAATCCTGCTATAATGATTTTCACAGTCTGAAAATCATAACCCTGACCAGCTGTAGAGGGGACAGTAAATAACCTATGTGTGATCTTTAGGGAAAAAAATTCAGTGACAAATTTTCAGCCCCAGTCATTGTTTTACATCTGGCTATGTTTCCAAGGATATCTTTCTGTTTTAGAATAAATTATTTACTAATAATACCAGTTTATTTTTTTTTTTCTCCTAAAAAAAGAAGGCTTAGTTTCCAAAAACATATGACTGTGCATGTTAAAATATCATATTAGCATGCTATATGCTAAAATTCACCAGATTGCACACTAATATCTCCTGTGGCTTATTTGGACAATGCATTTGGACAATGGTCTCTTGCAAAATGTTAAGAAAAATATTAGCATCTATGTCCAGACTTAAGAACAAGCAGTTGGACTCCAGCTCTGCAGCACATTTACAGCAAGAAATATAAATTTTCCTGTATTTATAGATCAGGATATGTTCTCAAAGAACCTTCTTGTTAAACCTCCCTCATACCTTTTTGCTGACCTTACGCTTTGTGGTTTGATTATAACAAAAAGAGGCCAGTTAAGGATGGGGTGGAGCAATAAAAGCTTTCTTCAAAGCCATACTGAAAAATGCTATCAGGGGCTTCTGCAGATATAATGACCAGGCTCCCCACATTATGACCACATTGTTACAATGGTCTACTAGTATATCAACAAAAAGCATACAGCTGGGAAAAGAAGGAAAGGAAAGGAAAGGAAAGGAAAGGAAAGGAAAGGAAAGGAAA
>NC_048895.1:101835907-101892676 GCF_011077185.1 Oxyura jamaicensis
AGGAAGGAAGGAAGGAAGGAAGGAAGGAAGGAAGGAAGGAAGGAAGGAAGGAAGGAAGACTCTGATGACATCTGGCACATGGATTTGCATGGAAAGTCAAGGCAAAAAGCAGTGCCAAGATTCTTAACAATACTTACTACGTCTGAATGAGAAAGCAGGAACACACATGCATAAAAGGATTAGCTTCCTTGCAATCTAGTTCTCAGTTAGGAATAATGTTGTCCCTAGGCATTCAACCAGGAACACAATGCAAAATGACTCCAACAGCATGGAGTCAGTTTGGAAATTTCACAGAGAAAAAAATATACTCTATTTCACATTGAAAACATACTGTGCGAAAAAATCATGTACTTCTGCAGTGCACAACACTGAAATCTGAAGCCCAATAGGAACTGTGACCTGATTCCAAGAAAATGGGGGTTGGAAAGAGGAAGGATTTACTGAACTGCATGTCTGCCTAAATGATGCAATAAGGATAGCATTCCTTTGCTATCTGCTGTGCTATTAAAATCACTTTTTCCTTTTTTTTTTTTTTTTCTTTTCTTTTTTTTTTTTTTTTTTTTTCTTCCAGTTCAACTCTATCAGATTGTATTACAGATTCTGTTTAAAATGTTGATTGCTCCACTGGCAAAACATAACCAGAAGATTGGAGACTTAGAGGGCGAAAAAAAAAAATACAAATGGTATGGTTGACATGAAAATAGGAAATAAAAGATGGACAAAGTTTTCAAACTTCATCTGAAGAAAAACTGAGATTCAGGTGTCGTGTTTATGTGAGAGAAACCTAAGTGCAAGAAGCTATAGATCTGCACTCAGCAGAACTGCACTACAACTTCAGATTTCTGCCTTCCCACATTCAAAGCAGAAATTTGAGCCTATGCCTTGCATACACTGAGACAGGTAATCACCTCATTTACAGAGTTCATCTTTCTACCTTGTTTCCAATTTACTTTCCTATTTTGTCATTTATGAAAAATACTATGCCTCCTAAAGAACCAAGAGCAACCGGAAGTTTAGCACACTTTCCTGTGAGATTGTGACTTAGGGAGTGGGGCTGCATCACTGTGGCATTCGTCAGTCTCCACATGAGATCACAGTCATGTCAGGAAAGGGAGACAACTTTATAAATATCTGTATATCATAAACAAAAAGCTCACCTTGGACATATATACTTAGTAGGCAGACATGTTGCTAGCAGATTGTTTTTGCAACACTAGAAAGAGTAAATAAATAAATAAATAAACAAATAAAAAGCCTACTTTTGTCCAGATAGTTTTATACTTACTTCACATGGGCTTGTTTATATAATCATAAATCAAAGACGATTGCAGTTGCAAAGTTAACTTCTCAGCATGCAGGATGGAAAAAAATCATTCAATGTACAGTGTTTGATATGCTTTGCCCTTCTTGCTGCACTGCTTCTTTATTCTTCTTCTTTTAACCTCCTTACTTTATTTTGCCCTCCCTTTTCTGAGGGAACAAGCTGTGACAATTCAGTATTTTTGCACATAATGCCTCACAGCCTCAAGCAGGGAAAGATGTGATGAAAGCAAGGTAGTGTTTGCCTGCTGCATGTTAGGTCCCTGTTACAATCAACAGAAAAAAATGAGCACCTCCAAATTAATCTCATCCTTAGGTAGGTTAAAGACAGACCTGCTCAAGGTGTCTGTCTTCACTGAAATAAACAGGCACCAGTAATGACTAACCTGGGTTTAGATGCCTAAATGTTTAAACCTCTAAAGTGAGTTGAAAATAATCTCTTCTACAGCAGCCAACCTTCAAGGACTACTTTTAAATAACTTCCCTAGCACTGCAGGTCTTTTGGGACATCTCTATCACTACCAGATCTCTACCCGATCTCTGGTCTGCTTTCTGCACCAACAGGGAGTGCGTCCTTGTGGAAAACAAGCATGCCACCATGCAGCTGCAGGCCAGGGCAAGCTTAGGGAGAAGCAAGCAAGTCAGGATTGCCTCAGAGCACAGCATCGCAACAGCTGCTTTCATGTGTGGTTTCCTAATGCTCTGAAAAGCAAGCTGAAAAGAAAGCAAATCCGTCACGTGGCATTATTTTGACATTGTTATGAGTCAGCAGCTACTTGAAAACTTTATATCTACTGCAGGGACCTCTTCTATGTGAAAAAAGCTGCAGTAATTGAGAATGCATTGACTTACAGTTTGTGGGTCTGTTCTTGTGCTCTTCCCTTGGCATTTACTGCTGGCTGTGGGAGGAGACAGGATATTGGGTTAGATGGTCTGACCCAGTGAGTCAGTCTGATGTACTTACCATTAACAGCAGCAAAACTGCAAGAGGTTTCATGAACATTGCTGGCAGCTGAGGAATGGTAGGGCTCAAGACTCACTGGCTTCGCTGCAGGCTTGACAGGAGTAAATACTGACATGCTCGGAGCTGCCTGACTCTTCTAGCTCTCCTCTGTCTCCCTGCCCAAGAGCCTTGTTCCAGCATGAGCCTCCAACTACAGCCAGTTCCAGTTACCATCTCCTACTCCCAACACTTACTGCTTCTGCTGCTGGTTTCCCATCCAGACTTGAGCTCTAAGAAGCTAATGCTAAGCTCCCAGTCCAAATTACCAGTCTTCACTCAGCCATTTTTCTTCTTATTTTTAGCTCCAGCACCTGGTCCAGAGGCTGTAAATGCTTCCTTATTGCTTTTAACAGACTGCTCCCACACCAGCAGCGTTCACCAAAAAGAAGTCTAATACTTTTTACTGGTGTATACTAAGCTGTGCTGCAGAGGTTTCTTATGGATAGGTTTGTTAAGGATGAGTGAGAGACTGGATCACAGTTACTGTATATTGGAGATCTCAGAGTCTTAAGCTGTGGCCTAAGATTTCTTTAGTGGGAATATATGAACATAGTGTGACAGTGAGTCATTTTATTTGGTTGTTTGCAGTTCTCTGTGTGTTTCATGTTGTTTCTTTAGCAGGCTGTGACCACTTACTTTGATTTAATTACTCTGCTCTAGTTCGGGTGAAGTCCTCCGTAGGGAGGACTTGCTCCTCCTGAGACCATCCACGAGCAATGTCCACTTCTGGAACACATGGTGGGTCAGGCTCAGACATGCGGCAAACAAGGCGTGGGTGATATCTGGAAACAACAAGCACTGGACATGGCCTGACCACAGAAGTGACAGGCAGGAACACATTTTTCATAACACAACTGGAGGAAGGAGACTGTAGGAACAATATAGACAGGCTGGGATTTGTATCTCACCCTTTTTTTTTTTTTTTTTTTTTTTTCAATCTGAGATTCTCCACCATTAATTACTGAAGTGTTTGTTCAAAATATCTAGCACCAGAATTTATCCTCTCCCCTCCCATCTCCTCATGTTTTGGTTTGTTGTTTTTACCTTTGCTGTGTTTGCTCAAGGAAAAGCTGAAGACCAAAACCTCAAGGCTCTGGTCTCCTTAAGGCTCCATTAAATTTACATTTTTCCAATACATATTTCTGGCTAAATCTGAAAGTCTCCTGTGAAGGCAGAAATTGTCACAGGTCTAATTACGCATCTCTTCTCCCTAGTCCTGCTTTACAATACTGAGTCTTAGCTCCAGCTGATGTGAATTTGAGTGGTATTCCTAATGCATTACACTTTTTTCATGGTAAATTTTTGTTGTTGTTTTTAAGTAAATCTTGAAAAATTGCCAGATATTTTGATTAGACCTTTTCAAAATCCTCTATCTTAAGGATGTCTGAATACTCCATAAATTTCAGACAAAATAATTCAATTTTCATAAATATATAAACAACCCAAGCCAGGGTCAGATAATGATAAATATCAGGCTTTCTTAACAGTCAAAATTACCAGACACCACTATAATTATATGAGATAGGATTTGAAGCTGAGATTTTCCTTATAAACAATGTGATGAATAATCAGGTCTGAGAGGAGGAAAAGGAAATCACAATTGTTTCCTTGCTGGAACAGATCCACTCACGATAATTTATGCTTTATCCTTCATTTCATCCAGTCATATCAGCCTTCCATCAGTCCTATCCACCACAGCTTGAAAAATCCCATTTCAAGTGAATCCCATTCAAACCCAAATGGCAAGGCCAGGTGTTCGTCTTAAGAGCAATGGCTTTAGAATTCCCGAATTTTCCTTTCAGAAAGCCCCACAGAAAACAGCCCAATTATTATTGTTGTTGTTATTATTATTCAAAAACTAGTTCTGAGAAATACTTTAAATAACAGAGGAAAGCAAAAATGCTAATCCTCTTACATAACACAAATCCCAGATGGCCTTGTGCGGAGGGGAGGAAGATGCCATAATAGCAGTCACCATTATCAATTGTGCTTGGTGACAGATGTTAAAATGATGCAAGTGCTTGTGCCTACTTGCAGAAGTTCAGTGAGTCTTTTTCTGTCATATTTCCCATAGAATAAAATCATAAATAAATAAAAAGTCAGGTGCAGTCAAGCACTAATCTTCACTGCAAGTGTACAACTCATTCCAAATAATGTTTAAAGTAAAGTCTTTACAGTCTCTTCATTTGCAGTTCTGATCCTTAGCTAGAGAAATATGCCACAGTAGCAGTACTGTCCTGTACATCTTGATTCCTTTGCTCTCCATCACTCTATAATATAAATCAAAATATAGCATTGATTATCAGTGATGTCTATGCTAGTCCAGTCACCACCTACTATGCCACAGACTGCTTTTACATTTACATGGAAGCAGTTTTCTTTCTTCACCTTGCAAAAATCCTGGCCCTAAACTACTTCAGATTAATGGCAGGTTCATGTGATTTAAAGGGTGCACAGGTATTCATTTTCTAAAGGGTTTTGTCACAGTGATCACCTTATTGTTAAGGATAACAGGGCTGCAGGGGAAGGTGGAGGAGGTACCCATATGTCATGGGGTACCACTTGCTTCAATAAAGCATACTGAGACCCTGTGTAGAAATGCTCACTTAGCAACCCTAATGTTCAGGAACAGAAACATTTGTATGAAATAGCTTCATTCTCTTATTTCACTTGTCTTAGTTCAGATTGCGCAAGGAGCCGGGCTTGCTGAGAGCTTGCCAGCTCTCAGAGTCACGTCATCAAAACTCACAGAGAACCAGGCACCAAACAAAACAAGCAAGACCTGTAGTATATGAAGTTGCTCAAACTCTGGGGACCATTTGAGGTCAACACAAGAAACCTTATTGTCCAACTCTCCTGGACGTTCTGTTATTCCTATAACTCGGCAATTGTGTTTCCTGTCCTTCTCCCAGGGATTTGTGAGAATGACAGAAATTCCCCATCGCACTTCCCAGGCACAGGTGCAGCTGTAAAAATGCTGGTTGCAGGAGTCAGTCTTTCCAGAGAACCACGGGAAAGCTCTTGCCCTAAAAGCCAGTGTGTTTGCTCAGTAGCTGTCCCAGAAAAACTAGAAACCAGGCTGTCCTGCTACTGTATTGCCCCTTAAGAATCATCTACTCAGTGTGTTACTCCTGATCCACTCCATCCCCCTAATGCAAAGAGAAGTGTGGATATTCTATACCATGTGTATTAGGGACAAAAAAAAGAAAAAAAGAAAAAAAAAAAAAAAAGTGTCCCTAAAATGTCCCTAATGCTCAACAGAGGCTGAAACCTCATACTTCTTGTCCCTTTCTAGAACAGGGATGTCAGCCTTCCAGTCATGCCATTGGCCTGCATCTGCATTATGTGTGAAGAGAAGAATATATTAAAATTAGCCTCTGAAAATCTATTCCAGTAGAGAAAAAAACTCCACTAAAGCAGTCTGACTGATGTATGTGATTTGAGTTGTAGAAAGGAAACTCTCTTAGATTTAATTCACAGTCACTCCCCTTCCCATTCCTTTGTCTGCCTGCCATTATCATGAAACAATCCCGAGCACCAAGTCAGAAGCAGAATTTAAGCAAAAAACAAAAACCAATCCTGTTAGGGCGTGCAGCCTACAGCCCATTTACTGCCCTTCTCTCATCTCCCACTCTTCCACTTCTCTTTTTCCCTTGAATAGGTGCAGGCAGGCCAGCACCCCCTACATCATCTGGTCACATAGGAATTCCTGCAAAAGCGCAGCAGGATGACAGCAGTGGGCTCCTTCCCCTGTTCCCACTGCATCCCACTGAGGATGTGAACGCTCTCAGCAGGGATGGTGATGTTAAGAAGCAAGGCCATACCCAGAAAGGAAATGAGAGGTCATCTCATTATTCTTCTGGCAAGCCAGAGAAGGGTTTCTGCTTCATTTCATCTTCCCTTGCAGAGCAATCACTTATTCAAGCTCCAATTCTAAACGTCTCCTCAAAGAGTTAACTTATTATAAATGATCGTGAAAGAAAATGCCCGTTTACACCCAAATTATAGAGAAGTCTCTCGTCTTTATCAAGTCTCAAGTGTATTTGCACTTAAAAGCTTCCCCCCCACACATGCTAGAAACAATAGTGCAGGTGCATTGCCCTTCAGTGTACAATGTATTTATCCTGGGAGGCAGGAAGTTGGTTTCACACCTGTTTCTTCTTTTTATTTGTTCTTGGCCTGGCTAATTTGCCGAATGTCATGATTGGTACAGCTGAGGCTGTCAGAAAGAATTACCACTTTGTAACATGACGGCCTAATTCTGGCAGTTCAGATTTTACAATGATTTGCCTTTTGTTCTTTCTTTCAGTAGCGGTCTGTTTTCTGTATTGTACACAAACGGAATCTGATCAGCAGCAACAGAAAATGTAAAAATAAGACAGGCTGCTTTATCAGATGATTGGATCTTTTTAATATTATTATTCTTAAAACTATTCTAAAGACTATGAAATGAATTCTCTCATATGGTGAAAAAGGATCTTGCCACTGGGTGAAAAAAATATTATTTTGCAGGAATTCATGACCTAGACTGTGGAAATTTTTTGGTCAGAATTGAAGCACCGCTGAAAATTGAGACATATCATTTTCATACAAATTTTAAGGAAGTAACAAAATGTGGTTCATATATTTCTTCAGGTTTCAACTTTATTACCAGTCCTCCATTTTTTAAATCTAAATTGAAGTGGGCACTTTTAGGAACCATGTTGTCATGTTGACACAACCATTTACACTATGCAGTTTTCAGCTAGGAAGTTTTCTCTAAAAGCCAAGTCAACCTTAAAAAGAACAATTTATTATTTCTGATTTTAAAGATTTAAAGAAAGATTATTTTAATACAGCTCTCTTAGCATCCTCTTCCTCTGTCCCTTTTTTTTTTTTTTTTTTTTTTTTTTAGCAGAAGAAACATCAGACTATTGATAATTCTTATAGTCTATGCAGTTTTATATCAAGGACTATCTCAGTGAGGACACACCTTCCCAGGTTATTTTTTCTATTTCTCTGCTGCAGACCTCTAGAGAACTTCCACTGTGTTGCAGTATGTCTGCACTTCATGGAGCATAGACAGTCTGCAGGCACAGCACCCACGACCCAACAGCCCTGAATCCAGAAGTTACCAGCCCTCGACTCACCCACACCATGTGTACCACCTGCACCAAAATCTGGGATCTGAGGATTCGCACTAATCCTGTTGTGGTAGCAAGAAGTGATAAACTACAGCCTGAGAGAATTAGGATGGAGAGAAAAGGGAGCAGGACTGGGTCATGGCAGGATTACCAAGATGAAGCCTTTTCTCATAAACCATGATGCCATGACCAGAGAGATTGTCAAATGTTTCTCAGCTTCTCTGTAGAACAGAATCATGATATAAATATTGGATGCCATCAATACCAGGATCAAGGCACCTTTCTTTAACTTGTCCAGGGCATATATCATTAGCACTTACGTGTGAAAATACACCATCCTGTAGACAGATGATTTCAGGCTGCAAAAGGCTACTCAGCTAGCTCTGTGCCAGGAACTGGTGACAACTCTAGAGCAGCAACACACTATTCTGGAGCTTTAATAGGTTCATTAGCTTTATTAAAGTGACTGACTGTATCAGACACCTATAGAGATGAGGCTTAACAGTTCCAAGTTAGGAAATCTTTTATTGCTGTCATTATCAAGGAGCTTCTGCAGGGCTCTTCATCTGCTTCATTCTTGACAAGATTTCCGATAGCTCAGGAATCATTGCCATGTTCCATAAGAATACCATATCCAGCTGCTGCTCCAAGACTATCAACAGAACACACTACCCCCTCAGTATTCGTTGAATCTATCTGAATTTATTATAACCATACAGGGATGCTTCATAATTATAGGCCAGTTGCATGCATCGTCTTCACCAGCCATGCTCATATTGCCAGTCTATTTCAAATCTCTGGCAACATTATCCTTATGTGAATAAAAAAAAAAAAAAAAAAAAAAAAAAATCAACATATCTTCTTATCTTAAGGAATATACCAAATCTGCACCTCAAGACAACCTCACTTAACCCCAACCAAGAATCTGTGCCTTCTGCTTATGACCATTGCACTCACAGAGAGGATACAACAATATTTTCAGCCTCTGCCAGACATTTGTCAGATGCGTGTTTGGTTATTTTAGGACTCTGACAGTGAGAATGGTTCAATGCTAGTGTGGAAAAGATCATCCAGATGATTTCTGCACACTTAGCATCAGGAAAATGGAGCCTTTACAACCTACGAGGCTTCCAAGAAGATCACACAAAATAAAGTGAGTGGGCCACTGGCACACCTGGTGGGGAGTAAGTTCATTATGTGCTATCAAATGCCAAAATTTCTTGTTGCTCTCTAAAATATATATATATATATATATTCTAACATTCTCAAGCAAATTCATTATGTGCTGTTTGTAGAGCTATGCTGGCCCTGTAGAGAGACTGCTGAGCAGGGAAATCTCAGCAGCAGTCTGTACTTGAAATTGTCCACCTTCACACACCTTTTATTGAAGGACAAGCTTACAGACCTGTCCTTTCTACAGAAACAAATTTATGAGGGGAGCAGTTCAGTCACAGTCAGTCCACCTACAGAGAAGATAACCTGCTCCTATCAGAACAGTTGTAGTTTATTTGGGTCATTTAGAACAGATTAAGTGCACACAGAAGCCCTTTTAAGGCCACAGATGGGGGACAGGTTACTCAAAGGAAGGCAGGCATTTTGCAAACAATCTAGTATTAGTGCATATCCATAAAAGGACAGTCTTCGAATTATGTACTGCCTTTCCATGTACTTGATAAAAGTATTTGGTCCATAAGCTGAATAAAAAGAAAATCAGAGAAAAACAAACAAACAAACACACAGGCAAACAGGAATTCTAGTTTATCCACGGTAAGAGTAAATACTCTTTCCTTCAAACCTGTCTCAAAAAAGTAGCCCAAACAGAAGAGAATTCTAGTAGATGAGAAATGTCCCGTCCCATATACTAGAACAATTTCCAGAAACTCTCTGTTTCAGTGTTAGGCCAGTCACAGGTAGGTTCTTCTTGGTGATGTTGAGGGCACTGTGCTAATGTTTCTGACCTATTTGCAGCAGGTCCAATCAACCACCTTGATGTGGATACACAATAAAATCACAGGTCAATTTGCTCCCTAGGTGCCTGCCATTGTAGAAATGCCTGCCACTAAGGCAGGGGTCTATGATTGAATTATAGATACCATGAAAATCGGGCAGTTTTGGTTATTGTTATTCACTGACAAAGACCATTTGTATCACCACTCTTGTACCTCTTCCTATTGTCAGCTGCAGTCCTGGATATTCCTCATGGAATTGTTGTCAATCACTCCTCTTGGCCTTGTCTTTCATGATTTGGGTTATGTTATCGCAGGACCTCCAGGTGGAAGACAGACATTAACATTAAAAAAAATAAATAAATAATAATAAAAAAATGATAGGCTGCTGACCCACTGCTGGGGCATAGCAATGAGATGCTCCTACACTACCAGAACTAGAGACCTCAGCTGCTGAAGTGCTTGCTTACTTTCAGAAGTAAGATTTTAGAAAATTGCAACGATATAGCCTTGCATACTGGTGGAACTTCAGTACAAAGCTCAGTCCGTGAAAACAAACAAACAAACAAACAAACAAACAAACATAGAAACAACAACAACAACAACAAAAAGTATATTTAAATGTAAAGTGAACCAGAAATCCCATGAATACATGGACTATATGGAAAGATTGGACATAAGTGATTAAAAGAAATCATTACAGAGATTCACCAGAGATTTACAGGATGTTGAAAATAGAAGTGATAAAAAAGTATTTTACTCTCTGTATCTTAAATTCTTGTTCATAAATAATCTTTAAATGCCAGCTGAACACTCCAGCAGAGGGCTGTAGAGCAAAATAACTGCTTAATATAAAAAGCAGTACTGTTGCTAGAACCTGTTGAGGTCACTTTTGCACATGGCCTGCAGAAATAGAAGTCCTTTTTGACTAGTGTTATTTCAGAATTAGATTTTAGCAGTGTAAACTAAGTTGCATGATATTATTTTGGAAAGGCAATAGCTGAGAATTTCATTGTGTGGACACAAGGAGGGAGGATTCAAATTCATTGAAAGAATGACTAATACTAATAATTGCAATCACCTTTCCTGAAATAATCAGAACCGGTGGAATTAAATCCTGTGATTCAGTCCCAAGGAAACAATTAACTGATTGCAAATTATTAAAGTCCATGGATTAGTTTAAGATAATTCTTGTATTCCATATGCATTAGTGCCATAAAAAGCACAAGGGGTAAACACTTTTTTTTATTTAATGGAAAATAGCATTTACAAATGGCACAGATTCAATGAATTTAGGGCCAGAGCAGACTGTTTTCATTCTGAAGTTTAACTTAGACAAAGTGGCCAAAGAATTTAAAATTTTTGTCGTGAGGGAACTATTTTTTGACTGCACATATTTTATTTAAAGACATGAATAGTCTTTTAATGTTAAAAAATGATTCTTCATGGCCATAATTATTTTAATATCTCATTTTCTCTGAAAGAAATAAAAAAATGAAGTTCCTCAAGGATCTAGTGACTGAACTTTTAAATAGTAAGAAATGTCACACCTTCTAAGGATGTGGGTTAAAACAAAAAAGGTTTAGATAAAATGTTCATGGATTTGAGCTTTTCATGCTTCATCAGAGTTCATGCAGACTAAAAGTTTTCATGTAATTCAACGCTATTAAGAGCTCAGTGGTGCTTATCAACTTTTAACCTATAGCTAGCTATAGGGCAGCCAGGGCTCCATGCGGGTTCAAATTCAGGATTTGCTCTCCCAAGTTCTCTGTCTCCAAATTCTGAAGAGGTTCTGCCATATTCCATAAAGATGTACAAGAAACCCTCTCCTTGTCTTGCAACCCTGTGTTATGACCACTAATTATAGATCATTACCATTTAATTTCACACTGTCACTTGCAGCTTGTTACCTCTGTTACCTGAAACCATTCAGCCATACTAAACAGCAACCGTGAGAGGGCTCATCCTCTGGTTTCCCTTCAACTGAGTATTTGCTCCTTTTTTGATACAATAAACCTGATGTTGGATGAGCAATTTACCACTCCTTCCTGACAAGGAGAGATGGAAACATCATTCACAAGGCTGTTTGACATGATTTCCATATACTATAGTTCCTTCCATTGTTTCTGAAGTACCTAAAAAGGTATGATGGGAATCCACAGGCCAGATACTCTTCAGAAATAATGAAGGTGTCTGAAAAAGGGAGGGTTTAGAGAGTTTTCTTATTTGTGCGGTGAAATAGTTGTTTTTCCATTGCATTCTCACTCTCCAATAGAATTGTGTGCAGACTACCTTCATCCTAAGACTTCTGTACAGTTTCTATCTCAGGTAGGTTAGAGTCTTATTACTGTAGGCCGCTTCAACAATTCTTGCTTTTGATGTCTGTGCAACATGTTTCTCTTTTTATTGAAGATTTCCAGCCCTGCTAACCAGCTTAAGAGACTCAGCTATGTGGTATATCTGCATATATCAAGGCCAGGTAGAGAATTTTTGAAGGGGAGAGATGCAAACAGTGATGTTCATATACACTAGAATGGAGGATCAGATAAATGGCACGTTTGATGGCTCAAAGATTCTGTCATAGTGAGGCTAGGGATGACACATTATTTGTTTTGACTTCTTGGTGTCAGGAGCTCTTTCTTAAGCCCTACCTAAGCTTCCTGTTCCTCACACCAACTTCCTTTGTGAAATCTTGTTCAAATGCACGAGGGGAGTAAAGCTTTAGGGCTGAAAATATGGTTCTGTTTTAAAAAATGACTTTATAAACAGCAGAATAAGGTTTCTCAATTGTTGTCTGTCAATAACGGTCATTTAAATGCATTCAGCTTACACATAAAGAAATTACTTCTGAATATTATGTCTACAAACTCCATCTGGACTTGGAAGATCATTGCCATTTGTAACAATATTAATGAGGGCTTCAGAGCTCCTTGAATATAATAAGCCCCTTGAATATAATCAAGTAGTTTTTGATTAAGCTACAAGATTTTCACCTATTTTTTCACAGATTTCTTAAGATATGGAAAGGAAAAGTTTGGCCGAGCATAAGCACAAGAATCTATCTTATTCTTTCTTAGGTACATTGTCTTTCCAAACTAACAGAACAACACATTATTTGAAATGTATATGCTATCCTATAAGCTTTAGAAGACATAAACAAAAACAGGTAAAATGAAACTAATAGAAATGCATTGCTTCATACCACCTGAAAAACTGGCTCACAATTTTCACTAACTCCAAACCACAAGTAAACAAAATTGCATGTTCTGTAATTGATGCAAAAAAAAAAAAATTATTATGTGAAGTTGAAAAGAAAACTGGCATCATCTTTGTGTGGTCTTTTTGCATGCTAATGGTTTTCCTTACATTCACCATTCTTCCAATTTTATGAAAAACACATCTGGCCTCTTATGAAACAATCAATTATTGTGATTAAGACATGTACACTGTTCCTTTAAAAAGAGAGAGAGAAAGAGAGAGAGATAAGGGAGTAACACAATAGTTCAACAGACACTTTTTACAGAATTCAAGTTCTTAGCATGTGAAGCCAGAAAGGTAACTCAATCTATCATGCTGAGATAACCATCTAAATAACCCTGTGCAGTACTGAAAAAGGTAAACAGTTCTTGAGAGCAGACAGGTGGCATAAAACCATAGCAACAGAAGGTCTGGACAATGCGGTACAAATGCAAACAGAACTCTCCATATGTATTGTTTTGTCCTCTGCCTTATGTAAAATTGTATTTTAACTATAGAGTATTTCAAATTTGAATTTATTTCCTTGCACATGCCATGTCATGTTTTCCTTCTTTGCACCTGTCTCCTTCTCATCTTTTGATTTTGGTCAACTTTTGGTGATCAGGTACTATTCAGGTCTCCTCCCAGCATCTCAGCTCAAACTGTGTTTTTATTTCCCTGCCACGTTATTCTCATAAAGAACAACCTAGCCCTGTTTTTTCTCCCATCAGACCTGACACACATAGTTGTGTACTGCCAGAGTGGGTGCCAGGCTGCTAGATTTTCCTCACGTGTCCCATATAATCATCAGGGAATGAGAAGTGCCTGTAAAGCCTTCCAGAGGAAAATCTTGTCCTCTTTAGTTCATCCATCAACTTGATCTGGCAGCTCTCAGAGATATGTACTTCTCACCACTTCCATCAGGATTTTAGGCAGTTATGTCAAGAGGACTGTTTCATTACAATTTTAAATTTTGTATGCAAAATGCCTGTCTTAGGCTTCATTTACATTAGCATATTGGTTCAGAGCAGTTGTGCAGTCTTGAAATAACTCTTTCAGTCACCCCACTTACTGCACATTGGCTGACTCCACAGAGAGTTTTCAGTGTTTACAAACCAGATTCCTCTGGAGGCTGTGTGATAGGTGCACACCAAATGTGCCTTGGACCTTCATGTGGATATAGGAGCTGCAACCACCTATTGATCTTTTAGTTAATTCGGAAATATACTTGTTGCAGGGATGTTCAATACAGGGCACACCACTAAATCTAAGCTGAAGTAAAAGCCCCAGTCTGTATACAGTAGAGATATAAAGATCTCATACGTTTATCTTGTATTCTGTCAAATTATTTGCTAATATAATCATATAGTCATATCTTTATGCCAACTGAATTCACTCAGACTTCTTCCCCCTTCCACTGTTTTGCTACTTCTGCTTTTCTTCCATTGCTTCAAACTAGCGCACAACTCCTTTGAAATTACTTTTCCTGTAATAGCTCTCTATTGTATTTTTCCCAACCCAGATCTTTCCATCTTAGTAATACAATCCATTAGCAGCTACACAGCACATCTTTGACCAGCAACAAAAGTAAATGTAGTTGTCTACAACTGAGCCATTGTCAAGACTCTCCTTATAGTCAATAGAAAGAAATAGGCACTTTTAGGGTATGAATCATCTTAACCCACAGTAGACACTGAATATAGGTCAGATGAATCATGTCTTTAAAGTGTCTACTTCTTCTTATTGACTATGAAGGGAGCCTAGTGCGACTAGATCAGATTTAGATCTCCACACTGCAGCCGTCTTAGATCAGCTGTTTTCCTGTCTGTCTTCTATCATTTCCAGCTTGTTTTTCCTTTAACATGAGTGACAGCAAAAGCCATGCAATCTGGATGAAACTAGATAAAACAAAGGCCCTCAGGGCCATGCTTTCCTGGGAAGAAGGGGGAGAACTGAGAAAACAGTACCCAAACATGGTTTCTGTAGTGGGAGCTTGAGTAGATTATCTTCCAAGTGACATATATCCTACATGATTTTTGTACTCACCTATTCTGCCTGATTCAGATGAAAGGAGGAAAAGCTCACACTTACTTTGAACTGGTCTTATTTGAGAGGCAGCAGGAGCAGCATTTATATCCGACCCAGATTCAGTGCTGTCACCTTCTTATATGAGATGGCTGAGTGGCTGTGTGAAGTTGTCTTCCCTGTCTCTCTTCCAGTGGAGAAATAGATAAAATCAAGTAAAATCATTAGTGAACATTGCAATAATTAATCATTTAGAATCAGATTATTCACCTCTTGACGTAAAGGAATGACTTCACCTTTGCCCAGAGGTGAACCAGGGCACTATTTGGGTGCAACTACCTCTCTATGAAATGTAAAGTGGGTAAAATATGGGGTTTGGTTTCACATGCAGATTTCATTTACAGGGCATGTTTAGTACTTCAGCATTTAATAACAAAACAATTAGTTATTTACACAGAGGACAATGAGACTCCTTTGGAAATATCCATCTCATTGTCATTAAAAGCAAATAAAGTGATTATGAACAGTGTAACTGTGCAATTAACTGATTAAACCCACACTGCTCTCTATACCAGACATGCTTTCAATATGACTTTTATGATTAAAAAATAGGCTTGTACATGGTGACACATACCTAAGCCTTCTGAGCATAAGATAATTTTTTAATTAAAAATGTATGTTTCAAGATAAAACAGTTTTCTCTAATGTAGGATAATGAACAGCTCCTGACAGAGGTGTGGAGCCCACAAAAATGGCTTTGGAGAGAGGAGGAGGTAATTAAATGCCAAACAAAGCTTAAGCATTTGAAAATTTAAAAAATCATTTATTGTAAGGATACTCCCATTCTACAGATATAATTCCAATTATACTGCAAAACAAAAGGCAGTCAACAAACTGCAGTGTTATGAAAAGGAAAGAAGGGAGAAAGCAACCATGTTTCCTGTTTCCTAGAGATTTCAAAATATTGTATTTTTCTTGCCTGTTGAATTTTCCATGATGACATATTAGAAACATTCCAAACCTAACATTCTTCACAGTGAAATAAACTAGAAAATCTATGATCATAGAATATTCCGAGTTGGAAGGGACCCATAAGGATCAAGTCCAACTCTTTGCACCGCACAGGTCTACCCAAAAGTTTAGACCATGTGACTTAGTGCACAGTCCAAACGTTTCTTAAATTCATACAGGCTTGGTGCAGTGACTACTTCACTAGGGAGCCTGTTCCAGTGCGCAACCAATGATCATGGGATGACCACTCCAGACTGCAGGGAGTTTTGACATGGAAGGAAATATGATGACTGGACAAAGGAATATCCTTTCCTCCAGGCACCAATTATACTTTTGGCTGCTGAACAGTAGGGTATTTCATTTTTCAAGTTCCTTAGTATCAGTTTCCAAATCATGTGTTAAAAGTTGTTTTTTGTTCAAATGTACTTTGGTGTAAATAACTGAAATTTGTTTTCCTGATAAAGGCACCTAAGGAAAAATATATTTTATGGATATTACATATAAAGGCAAAGAATTCAATTTTCAGCATATAAAGATCAAAATATCTCCCCATCAAGCATTTTAAAATATTATATTTCCCAACTAAATTGACGTTGACACTGAAAATCTGAAACTGGTTATACAGAACACTGGGCTGATATAAAAGGAGTCTCATTCATGCAGTAACTTATTTTTATTTTCTCACATCTTACTGTATATATTAGTATAGAGATCAATCCAAATAAAGAATGAGAAATACCAGGGTTTGGAACATGCTAAAACATAATGAAAAATCAAACTTATCTACAGAGCGAATGAGAAACACATTCTAAGTAGAGGGACTAAAACTTTAGAGGTAATGCCATTTTCTTAGTGTACTCACAAAAGGAGAGTTTTGCTATTGTTTTGTATAGAAGCTTTGGGAATAATTAAATGCATTTCACTGAAAACAATCACCAAACCTAGCAAAGAAAGATGCAAAATGTGGAAAAAATCTATCTCCTGACAACACAAGATATTTTTTCCAGAAGCATATTTCTCATGCACTAGTCAGTCTGTTTTAAATTTTACAATTTGTAGTACTAGAGATTATCTGAAACTTATAAGTTTAGGAAAAGAAGAGCTAATAGCAAATTATTTGGGATGTCTGATAAAAAATAATAAAAATAAAAATAATAATAATAAAAAAGACAACTCAGGCTTTCTCTGTACAGAAAGCAGGCCTGAATTCCCAAACAAAGTGAAATACATAAGTGGATTTTCAAAATGTGTGTCACAAGAATGTGTATTGGTTGAGGAATGAGAGAGGTTTAGAAAATATTCAGCTGAAAAGCAGTTAGTCTTGTTTTCTGATAAGCTGTCAGAAAACAGCTTTATATTTTGAGCTTGGATGGGCCTAATAGTTTAGTCACCATGTCAAGCATCAGTAAAACTTCATTCTGTCAGCAGCAGACTTGCAGTGTGCCACTACATTTTAAAATGAAGAGTTGGCGTGAACTCTGTTAACCATAACCTCAGGCTCTTCCTGGAACTGTGATACACCCACGCCATGCAGCCTTCACTGAATATCATGTTAACACTCCTCCCCCATGCACGGCTGTTATACTGTATGTGAACAGCAACAGTCAAATATAAGACTAAGAACCAGCTGCACCCTATTATTCAGTTCACTTTCAGATTTGCATACTTACCAAATATTCCAACAGTGGGATATTCATTATTTCTAGTATTTTACTTAGCACCAGTACAGAACTTCCCACCAGAACAGGTTTTCATCAGAGAGGACTTTTATTCCTTGATAAGGCATTGGATCACAGATATCTGTATTACTTCCAATGAATTTACACAGAAGCAAAAGGGAATTTGGCCTAGAATTTCAAAGACCACAATTTCAGGGCAGATCCATCATGATCAACTCTTTAAGTTCAGGCACTTCAAGGCTTCCAGGGCACTTTTATGCAGAATTTAGAACCTGAATCCTAAAAGCCTCAGCTCTCTAACTCCCTCTTTTTTACCTAGTGAGCATGTTGGAATTTAAACAGCAAAAGCTCACATGAAATTTTGAAGAAATTGTTTTGTCTGTTGAAAATCTGTGAAAATCTAGATTTTAAAAAAAAAAAAAAAAAAAAAGCAGGCTTCACCTTCAGGAATGAAAAAAATGAAAATTCATTGTTTGCATGACCTTTATTTCTAAACCAGGAAGAGATACAATCTCTGACTGAGACAGCTTAAACTGAAACTGTATTTTTCATTGAAATCCCTTAGAGACTGTCCCCTGGGAGCTACAAAGTTTGCTAGATTACATAGCTCAGTACACTTCCAGTAAAGCAACACGATATGCTAAATTATACAGTCAAGGTACTTCCTATAGCAAAACACAGTTTTATTTTTTCACAAATCAGAACAAAAGGAATCTTCAGATTCTTGGGATGTGTCACTTTTTAGGCAGTGACATATCTTTCAGCACTGAGAGCAGCAGTAGTTGAGTTTACTTTTACGTGTTTGCTTCTTCTGGGGGGACTGTTAAAAATGGCCATATAGTGACAGGGTTGGAGGTCTTCTAAGCCATCAGCCTGGACATGACATCAGCTCTTACAACTACTATGACAGCTGGCAGGGTTCACAACAGAAGTAATCACCTTTAGATTGCATCTGCTGAAGCCCCATAGGACTTAATTTGACTACTGATACAGTTTGTGATTTTTCTTAGGCATTAGAAAATAAAAGACCTGGGGATAAGGGAAATTTAGAAGAAGGCAAGAAAAGGTGAAGCCATGAAACAACCAAAGAAGAAAAAGTGAGAGAAGAAGATCAGGAGGAAGAGAAAAAGGATCCCAGTTGAAAAAAATAAAATAAAATAAAATAAAATAAAATAAAATAAAATAAAATAAAATAGTATTGTTTTAATTCATATCACTTACCTGTGACTCCATAATTGACAGGATAGTCACACCTATTCCTACAGGTTCTGCCTGATTTTTAAAATCTGGAGTTGGGCTTGATTAACTTTATTGCTCTAGGGGCTGAAATGAATGAAGGATATGAGTGGCTTGAGAGAAGTAAAAATATGGATTCACTATACTGCAGCATACTTATAGAGCAGGGAAAGGGCAAGAGGAGATTCCACAGTAACATCTGTAAGGGATGATCATTCACTTCACCAAGTGCTGCCAACCGGAAAGGTCTGGTCTCCTTTGACTTCTTGCTAAATGCAAACTTGGTAAAAACAAGGTAAGGGCAGTGAGCTCTGTTGTACAGTCATCAGAATCATATCACGATGGTATCATTAGGTCAAGGCAACAGTTATGTGAGATAGTGCAAAAAAATAGGAGGTGGTGGGATGAGTGAAATGGGATTATCTTAGTTCACAAATACGTTAGGAAAGCAGTGCAAAGGAATTCAACCTGAGATAGTGTGAGAGGCCTTCAGACCTTCATTTAAATCTGAATATAGCTTGAACTTTGTAGAACAGTCAGATACACATGCATACAAACAACATACACAGCACGCTGCTGGGAAACACATGATTATGGGGCAAGCAAATTTCACTTGGAATGCCACAGCTGACCAACTCTCTAGGCCAGATCCAGAGAAGACATGCAAACTGTTTGACCTAAAGTTCCTCTAAGTCAGGAAGGTGAAAAACGCCCTTCTAGAGAGTCAGACCTTGCATGGGCCAACTCAACCTCTGGACTTTTCTGTCTCTATTGACTGCAGAGGAAGCCTACCACCTAACACAAAGGCTTTATAAAAACCCTAGTCACAGAAGAAATCTTGCCCTGAGTAATGATAAGCTGATTCAGTTTAAATTAAACAAATCTACCGTTAAGATTTTTTAATTCAAGAAACAGATTGTGGGAAATTAAGGAAATTAGCAAGTGATGTCAACTGTGCTAAAGAACTCAGAGGCTCATATGTGAGGCTTGGAATTTCTTTGACAAAGTTCTGAATTTGTCTGTCATTCAGTTTGCAAGAAAGGAGAAAACGCTTTAGGTATAACTAGAGGAATAATTACCATAGAAGGGATATTAAAGGTAAGTAAATTCTACAAGCAACTGAAAAAAATAAAAAGACTGAAACGAAATGACGAATATATCCTGAAGGTGAGAAGGTGGAGGGACAATGTGAGAACTGCCACAGTAAAGCTGAGTTACATATCACAGAAAAAAAAGTAAAACAAATTAAAACAAATACCCTCAGCAACATAGGCAAGAAGAGATTAAGCAAGACGAAACAGAGTTCTCATCACTGAGACAAGGGGTGAGATAGCAGAAGAGAAATTAAACAGTCTAGATAAAGTCCAGCTATCAAAGGAATATTTTGCCCCAGTTTTCAATTATATTAATACTGAATGGGAAGAGGTGAAGGCAAGAAGGCAAAGAGAAATGAAAGCATTCAAACAAAAATGAAATCTGAGGTAGACGCAGAAGTCAGAGAGCTCAGGCTGAAGAAGGTATGGGAGGGAAAACATTTCAGAATATTGAAAGAACCATCAGAGGAAATTGCAAGTCTTTCTTCAGGGATATTTACAGAATTGATCAAATCAGGTAATAAATGAGGAAAGACCAGCAAATAAGCTACTAATATTTAAGAAGAGAAACATTAGGATTGCATTCATATTGCCTCAAGAATTTGAATTGTTTAGAACATAATTTGAAAGAAACAATATCTTGCTATGGAGTTACATTGCAAATAGGATAAGGCAGTAACAGATTTTCAAGAAATATCTTTTAGTTGAGCAGTATATTTCTTCCTTGATTTTTATTATAAAAAGAAAAATTTTCTAAAACATGTATCTCATCTACCTGGACTTTGCTAAGTCATTAAGCTTCTCTTACACTGTCAGGTAATAGAGAAGCTAAGCATTAACTGAGAATTGTATTGTATATTAAAAATGGAGCCAAACATGAGATGGCAACAGTTTGTACTGAAGGTCACTTGTGTTTGAAGGACATTAATCTTAAAGTTTCTTTAAAAGCTGTGAGGGGGCAAATGATTGAAAGCTTTCACAAACAGCACAAAATATAGGAGCCTACAAATTCAATCTGGGTGCTGATATAAAGCTGAGAGACACCACCAGTATGAAGGAGAATTGGAATATCACACAGGAGAAGTGTTATATTAACCCTGAGGACCAGGCTAATAGAAATTCATGAATTACCTAATTAATACAACATATGGAAGCTCCTGCAATTACAGGTTTATAACAAGAATAATTCCTGTAAATTAGAGGCTCTTAGGTGCTACTGACAGCAAAGAGGGAAGGTCAGGGTGATCATTTCAGTATTGATCAATCAGAAATTCATCTGACTTAACTTCAGGTGTCTACAGTGTAGACATATTTCCCCTGGCTGCTCAACCCAGCCTGCATTTGCAGTCAAAGGAGACAAATAGGCACTCCCAGACGTTATTGATCTGACCTTTTTCAAACCTTTACTTCAGAATGAGATGAATCACTTATTTCTCTCTATTAATTATGAAAGAACTCTAGACAAGTCCATGAGTTTGGGATGTCTACCTGGCAAATAGGCTGGCAATGAACTAGGTATGTAATGCAAATATGAAAAAGACAAATACAATATCTTGATAAGTTAGTCAAGATCTTTCTCTAAAGCAAAGCAATTATTAATGTTTTACCAAGCAGCACACAAAACTTTACCTGCAATACTCTGTAGAAGTCCAGTAATTCACATTCAGCAACGTATATTAAAGCTGTTCATAAAGGAGGGATAATGGGATGATTTGTGCAAAGGGGAGCTTATTATAAGAGAGGAGACTAAAAGAGTCTGTATTATTCCATAATAAAACACAGCCTAAGAGGGAATATGATTGATTTATATGACAATTTGGTTATGGTGAAAACTAGCAAGGGAAATAATGATGCCAAAGCTAAAGGCTATGGTACAAAAATAGCTGGATAGCTTAGTTCCCTACTTCCCTCTTTTGTGCTCATTGCCTGCTTATCTGCTGATATGTATTGCTTCACTTCCAGGATCTCTTTGGGAGGAAATCAACCAGTCACCACCAAAATAAAACTCAGGAATCCTCAAGAATTTGCAGGACATCTATGCCATGGCTCGGAGCAGGGAACATCTAATCTGCAGTTCATGCCACATAAAAACTGTTTTGTGGGCTTGCAACACAGCCCTCACATTTTTAAATACAATGAACTGAACCACCCGCACAGACAAAAACAGACATGTTTTAGATGTATGTGAGCACCATATGGGCAATATGGCATGGATGGGATCCATCTGCTCTATAGAGGATTAGGCTTGAGTATCAGCCACCCTAGGCTACTTGGGTCAGGGGACCAGATATCACTCTGTTGAGTGGATGTGCCTTGTAATGTGACTACATTACATGGCAATGTTAAATATAGGTATGGAATGGCCATGAAAAAGTTTCTGATAAATAGTTTCTAAACATCACTGGAATTAAGCTAATAAACAGCTTTCCTTCTGCTGCTGCAAGGACGAGAAAGTAATCAGCTCCAAAAAGAAGCTGATGTGTTTTTGTGATGCCTGCCACAGCAGAGGACAATTCTTAGGCTGGCTCTGAGCTCTCATGTCTTGTCCATGAATCACCTATAGTTCCAGCAGATTATTTCTTTTATCTTACTCTCTATGTATGCCAAATGACACCTCTGTGGAATTGTTCAAGTGCAAGACAGAGTCCAGTTTGCTTTTGTATCGTGCCCTTTCCAGTGAAGTATGTGTTCTTTCAGTCCTGTTTTCCTATATACTATGCTCCCTCTTCCTAGGAAGTTTTACAAAGAACAGTCTTTTTTCTTTTTTAATGTGAAGAGTAGTCTGAGAGGTTCAAAGGGTCTCAGATGCCAAGAAATCAGCCCTCACCTAATTAAGAGCTCGTTTACTCCGAACAGAATTGCCACAGTAAGCTACAGACCGTTTCTGATCTGCCTGGAAAACACCTTTTCTGATGATGCCAGATGAAATACCATACAGATTTTTATTTTTTTTCAAGCCATACACTTGGTTCTATTTCATATGTAATGAAGATAAAAGCTCTATCTGCACACAGGATTTCTGAATATCTAACCATATGCACTTGTCTACATCTATATACACAGAGACATGTATATACAGGGTATATTAGCATTCTATGAAGAATGTGACCAAAATTAACATATTGTTCCTCCTTTTTCATTTGATCTCCTAATTTATTTCCTTTTCGCCACCCTTTTCTTCTTTATTTTCTTAGCTGTGCTTCTTACAACCATGGGGTAACACAATACTTAACAACACTCTTAACACTGTAAACCTACTTAAGTGCCCAGATCATATATTCATGCAGAATATATATGCTGAATACATGTTTCTAAACACGCACACGGGTAAATTTTACAGGGCAGGGTAAGGGACAGTAGACATCCACTTTCCTTACCTTCTCCCCATTACCTATACCTTCCTTCACAGAATGTTCCCAACAAAGCCATGCAGTAGCATGGAAGTATGACCTTCCCTGTTCACGTTGTAGTGGACTGAATAGTCAGCTTGAGAGTTATAGGAGTAACCCTAGTCTTTGGGCTCAAACTGATGTCAGAGCATCACAGTGCCTTATATGTTCTGTTTGTAACACACACTGTCTGGGATTTACCTGTATCTGTCATAGACAAGCTTCTACTAATGAAATCTGAGCTAGTGTCAGAAAGGAGAGGACTCCCTTAGTTTGTTTAGCACCTCATTAGCAAAATTAATTAGCAAAAACACTTCACCATGACAATCACAAATGAATCCCCAGGATATCTACCTGTAGATTTGGGGATGAAACCTTTTCCAGAAGGACTATTTTCTCAGAATCTGAAGCTAACACAAGCATTAGACCCTTTCATGTCTTCATTTTGTATGTGTTCACAAGGATATAAGGAAGTTCTGAAAATAATTGGAAGTGTTTGATGTCTGTATATTGCAGTGTATTGCACTGTTTGAGATACATTGCAAAGGTTCTTTAGGATTGTGCATTTCAAACACAAGGATAACATTCAGCAGTATAAAACCTTCAGAAATGGTTAACTTCTACTTTTTGCACTCAGAAAAATAGGTACAACCCTCTATTGCGTGAAAGATAGCATGATGCTAAAACCACAAAAAAAAAAATATATATATATATATATATATATATATATATATATATAGATTATGTGCTTGCTGGCCACATTTAAAAGCAAAGCATAATTACATTAATAAAATGAAAAGGAAACCTGAAAGTCAGGACTCACACAATAAAACAAAACAAAAAATGTGTTAATTAAATGCCACATCAAACTGGTGCATTTTTTAACAAGATTTTAGGTCTTGCAATGATTTGCTTATTCTGCTAAACAAAAGGGAAGGAGTTTCACAGCGTGGGAGCAGAAAAGAGAAACACCCTAAAGCCGACATCATCTATTTAACAAACAGAGCTGGAAAAAGAATTGTTATTCAGCTAATAAATAGGTATTGTTTTCTTTAACTGCTAGTAAATGTGCACCAGAAAGAAATCAAAAATATTTCAGTTTTGCTGTCTTATTCTCAGCCCCTTGCCATTCTGTTCTGTTCCAAACATTTTGGCAGCTGCTAAGCAGCCAGCAAACGCAAGTGAGTGACGTTCCAGAGAACGGAATGACCTTGCCACCAGTAAATCCATGTGGACAGGTTGGAAGAAAGCTTGTGTCTACAGGGCAAGACAGACAGATGACAGTTTTTTCCCAGGGTAAGACAACTCACTTGGTGGACACAACAGACAATCTGGCTACTGCATCTGTAATCCAGATGGTCATTAGTATCTGAGAATGGCTCACTATTACTGAGCCCAGTCTAGTTCATTTAATGTAGATGACCTTCTTTGCATCACCTCCAAACCAGACAGTCACTTCTTGCCTAGAGGACCCCCAGCTTTAAACATGATGAGCATTAAAGAATACTCCTGCATGCAGACCCAGACATTCATTTTATGCTGGTATTTGTGCTTTTTATAAAAAGCACATACACTGTATTTTGAGCCATACCACAGCACTCCATGACATGTTTCCAGTATGCATAATTTGGGAATAATGAGGTTTGGGGGGGGTTGTTTGTTTTTGTGACAACATTTGAACTTCAAGTTTTTAAGTGTTAAAAGCGTGCATAGTTTCTCTAATGTTATCAGCTGAAGAGCTGAATCTTAAAGTTCTGTTTAAAAAGCACATAGAGAGCTTTCAGAGGGCTGAAAGAATGCATATTAGAAGACTCGATGCGAAACAGATTTGCCTTTCCTTCAATTTTAGATCATTACTGCTTGAAATTAAAAATAAGTACTATGTTTTGTGTACACAATATATTGTTAAAAGATTTGGGAAAGGATAAAAACAAAGTTTATCTCAAACTACTCCCTTAGCAGTTTTCTTTATTTGTTGATAAAGTTATTAACTAGACAGAAACACATTTTGGAGACTAAAACTCTGTAATCATTTTTCATTGTTTTTCAGTGATCTTACAGTTTCTCTCAATAGTTCAAGTATTTCAGCAGATTCGAGAGGGTATCTCTAAATCTCTTTATTCCTGAAAGTATTCACTCATGTCTTTCTTCATCCTAGAGATGGGAGCTAAGATTTTCAAAAAAAAAGGCAAGTAATTGTAATTGGGTCAGTGTTTACAGCTCACAGTTTACAGTGTAAACAGATCAGAGGAATGTTTCAGTTGTCCAGAAGGGGATATTTATCCACCTATCACTGTTAGGTGACATGTAAGGTGTCCAAGAATTGATACAGAAAAATTGAGATCCTTGTGTCTGCCATTTATTAAAAAATAAAATAAAATAAAATAAAATAAAATAAAATAAAATAAAACAAAAATTGCAGCTCATTTAATTTATGTGAAGCATCATTTTGGGGTTAAGACTCTTGGGAAGAGTATGGATAATTTGTTTCCAGTTCTTATAGATTTTCATGATGACTTGGAACAGGCAACATAAGTTAAGATATTGAAAGATATTTTGATACTTAAGATTTACTGTGGATTTACATAGGATTCAAGATACCTAAACAACTAAGCTGCATCTCCAAGGATGTCTTTACTCTGATCAGAAAGATTTAAGCATGACTGTAAGACTGTAATACATCAACCATTTGGATTATATGAGAAGTAAGTGCCACAATGTTCACCTGAGAAAGGAATAAACTCTCAGTTGCATCACTAGCTGTGATGGCTGCTCCATTGCGGTTCAGGGAAAAGCAACAGCTACATACAGCCTGCTGGAGTGCCAAAACAGCTATTTCAGCTGACACTTATGCACCCTTGAAAATGACACAAAGCATCAAAATCAGCTTAAAATCAAGCTAGAGGTAGTCCTTTCCATTTTAAACATTGTTTACAAACTTCTACCTAGAAACTGTGTCACCCTATCTTCAACTTAAAGACTTTCCAAACAATTTCTGTCCTTACCCAGAAGGAAATTCACCTGATTAGATAGTAGTCTCACTCTCTGTCCTTCCTGTTGAAAGTGGGCCACTGCATCCAAAAGCAGGCATGATTTGTGCAGAAAGAGGAAGGGTAAATGAAAGGAGACTGGTTTTATAGCCCACTGCCAAAAAAAAAAAAAAAAAAAAAAAAAAAAAAAAAAAAAAGGAAGAATCCTAAATTCTGTTTCTTGCTTCAGGGATGCCAAATGTATTTTCAAGTAAAGAGTCTTTGGATAAAATACTTTGAAAATGTAGTATGAAATCTGAGTGTTGTTCCATATCTCAGCTACCCCTCTATAGAGGGTAGGGCAGGGACAGCTTTTTGTAAAATGTGTGTGAGCTTTGCTCCACTTAATGAGGCATGCTGTACACTGAGGAAGGACACCTTGTTCGCAGCTGCAGACCCACGTACCTCTCTCCACATGACACCCAAGAATAAAATCTCCTCCTATACCTTGTATCTGTTCTAGAAGACAAAACAAAGCAAAAATGAAAAAGAAACTCCTTTCTGTAGTTACCTACCATGTTTACAGCCCCGTTCCTAGCTAAGCCATGCAGCGTGGAGGCACAGCTGCCACCTCCCCGTGTCAGCTGGGCGCATTGTCAGGAGGGAATGCCCCAGGAGGCACAGCTGATGTTTGTACTCCTGCACAGATGGGCACTGCCCTTCCTGCCCCGCTGTATGCTGCAGTCCCTGCATAGGGTCTGCTGCAGGGGGGAGTTGAACCATGATGTCCCCCAGCCATCCTTGTCCTCCACTGTCCTTCTCCAGTGCCCTTCAGCTGGGGAGCTCCTCTCTCCATCCCCCCTGGACTAGGGTGAACTAGCACTAGGGTGAACTTTGCAACAGGCACCAAAACCCCTAACATTTTCTTAAAACTTCAGTTCAGAAACCGGCAGCAACAGCAAGGAAAAGACTGTTCCCCAGCTGTCAAGGTTGCAAATGAAAAAAATAAAAATCCAGAACTGATATAAAAATGAAGTACCACAGTACCGCTGGATTTCATTTCACTTCTCTTTACAGCCCTGACTAGTTTTCTGTCACTGTTTGCAGAATTTCAAGAGGGGGAGCTAGTCAGCTAACAGAGCCCAGGTTGCTACAAAAACTTCCTTGACAGCAGTGCATAGCTTTAAGATTTTAGGTGAAGCAGAATGAAAAGCGAGTTCACGGCTTCAGACTCATCCCCGAGAAGTACTTTGTATGGCATTGCTGCTCCTGCTTTCCCCATAAACCTGACTGATTATTGAACATATCACATAGACACAGCATGAAAGCTGATTATGTCTTGACAAGCAAAAAAAAAAAAACGTAAACAGATTTTTTTAATCATGAGACACACAAATGAGCTTGTAAAAAGCTTGAAAATGTATAATATACAGATCTAAATAACCAAGGGAATATAAACTTACATACAGAATGACCTGTGACTGTAATTCCTGCATCAAAGGATTTTAACACAGTGCAGAGTTTCACAGAAGGAGTGTCAGGGAAGAAAAGCGGCTCCCATCTATCCAGACGAGGTCCACTGGTCTTAGTGAGACAAAATGCATTCAGTTGTCCTTAAGAAATGTGGAAGATTCCTGGGTATTTGCGAAATATTGTACCAATTTGCTCGTTACATGGGAACAGCAAGTAATTTTTACAGCTTTCTGTCTTTGAGTTTTCAGAACAAAGATCAAACACGGCCCCTTTGTGTGGTTTTGCTCTTCACTCAGTATTCTTCCTCAGCTATAAACTCCCCACCCACGCACACACCTGTGTTCTCGCCTGCCCTCGAGGTGCTGTAAGTGGCAGAACCCTGACTTCTGCTCCTCCCTGGGCAAACATTCACCCTAGTGCATGGCATGTGCACTCTTACTAGCCCTGTAAGAGAGCATGCTGTGAAATGACATGCAAGGATGCAAGGTTTTGTGCAATATGCCTGTTCAGCTCCTCAAGTACAATATCCTCTTTTTTTTTTTTTTTTTTTTTTTTTTTTTTTTTTGGTTACTCTTTTAATTGAAAACAACTTGGCAAAATTGTCAGTTGTTGCTTCAGTCGCTGGAAGTGTTCAGCAGGCTGCAACTGTTATATTGCATTTGTCCCATCCAACTCCGCTGAGCCAGGCAGTTCAAGTGGCGAATGACTTCTATAAGCCCTTCTTCCCACCAAGCTCTCTCTCTAAACGTCGAGACCTGGCAACAGTGGAGCTGTAAAAGGCCCATGTTGTGCTTTGGAAGTCACACACGGCACCTCTTATTCTAAAATCATATTTATTTCTCGTTCTCGCTACAAAGTGATATGATGACAGGTCAGGTCCCACTGCACATAACTGCTGCCAAATGCTGACTCCATTCCCCTTTACTCCATTCCTGACTCTAGTTCTTCTAAACAGTGTTTCATGGCCAAAATCATTTGCTGAGCTGAACCAAGTATATCACACTGCTATTGTCAACGCCCCTTCACAACTCTGTGAGGAAAATCTCCTGCAGGTCACATATTAGCTTTTGTTTTTTGCAGTACTACCTTCTATGAGGTGACAAACTTTTTGTTTCATTGTAAAACTGATGCTATTTATGTGCCTCTCTTGCTAGGCACATAGTGTTGAAATCAGTGAATATTGCCACTGGTTTCTCTCAAGTCTTGACAATTCCTAGAATTGTAAAGCTACAGGTTCTAGAAATATGGGGGAAATCACAGAAAACTCCAGAATTTCGTACTCCGGAAACAAACTAATTTTTTTGTGTGTTTTCTTGTGTTTGCTTTAATTTATGTTTTCATTTTCATTCAATTTTCTGAACCATATCATGAAATCACAAACACCTCTGTGGCTCTCCCCAGCTGAAAACATGAAAGGTGAGGAAGGTTCCATTACCCTTTGGTTCCTTCTTAAATGCTAATCACTAGGGAAAGATCTAATAATAATCAGAAAGGTGGGGAGGTGTATAATATGACCTCTACAAGAACAATAGTAAAGCAGATAGTAATATTAATAAATTGCATTAGTAAATCAAAATAAATAATATTCTTTCTTATAGTATTTTACCACTTGCACTTTATTTCTGGTGTCAAAGAAGTAGTTGTGAGCTTACAGAGACTACTCCATGATCAGTGTCTGCTAAGCTGATCATGGTATGTTGCAGAACTGTAAGATGGAAAAAAAAAAAAAAAAAAAAAAAAAAAAAAAAACTAATTCATTTTTATTCATGTATGATGCTTAAACTTGGGAGTGTTTAGGTCTCCTAATGGAGTAAACATAATCATGTTCTTCTGTCTGTTGATAACATTCTCAGTTCTTTGCTGTACATGGGAACTTGCATAAGTGCTGGGGAAAAGGCAGGAGTCTACCACTATCCAGCAGACACATACCCACCAGCCAGATGGATTGTATGACAATCTTTTTAAAGGCACAGATAGCAAAGCAGAGGGTAACATGGATAAGCTCTGAGCCCAAAGTGCAGCATGTATCAGCAGAATCTTTGCAGATTTCCTTTTGAGTAGATACACTTATTTTAATCACTTCTGCACGGCAAATTGCATCACTGTGTTTGCCCACCATGGCTTACAGTTAGGAGGTAAACACCCCCTGAGCTCTTTATTCTTTCAAAGTAGAGAAATGATCTGAATCACTATTGTCTCAAACTTTTCTGAACCAGAATTTAATATCGTTCCTACGAACATCAAGCTACTGGCCTGAAACCAATGTGTTATTTCCCTTGTTGTTAAGAGTTTCCTACTTCGGGAGAGTAATGTTCTCAATTTCTGCTGAATGTATTTTATGATATAAGATAAGCCTAACCCAGTCACAATGTTTTGTAATTATTTGGATAGCTTTCCTGCTTTGATGGAAGTTCTGTAAGTATGAAGGTAGCTGGTAATAGATTTCTTCTTCATCATTTCTTCTTCATTCCTTCTTTCCATGGATGAAGCTGAGATGTCTCTAGGTTCTGAGAAAGGGCATTCAGAACATAAAACCTCAAGTGAATTTGCTTGGTACTCAGGAGATCAAAATCTTTCCATCCTCTGGGATGGGAAAACACGTGAATATCTGGTTCTAAGCTCCTCCTTTCCTGCCTGTAACACTTTCTCTAGCCAAATACAGTAGTCACTGGAGGGACTAGAAATAAATAGTGTCTTTTGCTCATAATGTGGTATTTCAAGTTGCTGTCAGCCCTGGCTTCAGAAAATAAACATGGTAAGGGAAAACATGACATGACTTTTGGATGTTTCTGTGTCCACCTTATTATACAAAATGTTTCCTAAATTAATACTCAGTCTGCATGGCAGTAGAAAGAGAAGCATGAGTTCATGATAAAATCAGGCAGAGGAGCACTTTCTAAAGCCAGGTTGCTCCTTTCTGAGTCTGGTTCCCCCAGGAATGGGTGGAGTCATGAGGAGAAGGCTGGAGTCCTCACGCCAGAGGTCTTCTAGGACAGACTGCCCCAGGGGTGCTCACTACCTGGTTCCTCACTCCTGCAGCACTTGCCACAACAAAGAGAAGGGTGTCATAGCACATAGGCTACTGGTCTGATTCACTTCAGCAATTCCTAAATATTTACTGTATCTGGTCATCTGGTTAAAGATAATTATCTTGTCTTTTACTATTGCATTTTTTTTAGTAAAAAAATACATAACTTATAAGTAGAATTCAAGACACCCTGACCTTATCTTTTGTCCTGTATTAAGAGTTTTGTAACACTTTTTACTGTTTTCTTGTTTGTGTTTGTTTTTATTTTATTTAGATGGCTTTTGCAATTATATCAGAACAAGGCCATCAGCTGAACAGCAATGAACTCACTAGCTGAAGCTACAACCATTGTAGGACTTGTTTACTAGGCTTGTGAATTCTGGCAGAGGCAGCTGTAGATTTTCAATTAAATTAACAGATTTACACAGAGCCCTAATACCTGGCCTAAACTATTAGCTGGTAGGAAACTTACTGTATTCGTGTTTTAAAATCTTTACTTTTCTCAGCGCTTAATAGATGCAGGTAAAACAACTGCTTTAAAACCCAAGGGCTACATTCCTTCCCCCCTTCTCCTGTTGCAAAATTTTTGTGATGTTCTGAAGTCTTTCTGAAGAGCAGTTTGCTTGACCATAAAGCAGCCATTTGGAAAATCCTGTCTAGAAAATCCAATTGTTCTGCAGTGAACAACTCAGATATCAGGGAGGTAGATGCCATGTGTTCAGAGATCCAGACTCTTCTGTTTGGCCTTCTGGCAACCTTCTTCTGGCCTCTGGATCTGTGAATCTGTCAGGCCATCATGCCTCTTAACTGTTTCACCCAAGGACCTTCTCTGTATATCAAGTGTCTCCATGCAGATAAGGGATATTTTATTTTCCTTTGGGATTTCTGTTGGTCTGGAGGAGTCACGATCCACCACATCCTTAATTACTTCATTGATGTGCTTATTTCTCCTGTGAGATGAGTGAATTCCCCAAATAAGTAAGAAGCCCAGTTGTGTTTTGTGAAGTCCTTCACAATGCGTGGATCCTAACAGAAGCGATTTGTGGGGCCAAGCCTTCAGCTGCAGTTCCAGCTGAGTAGTCCTAGAGGAGAGGAAGAAAATTCAACTCTTCAGATGACACTGACATGGTTATGACAAGACAAATGGACAGTCCTTTAGCACTTTCTGTATATGGAGTTCAGAAGGCTGCTGGCTATTACTGAAATGCCTCCTGGTTTGTGTTTGTAGGTAGAGTACCAAATTTCCAGCTGCCTGGGTGGCATTGCTCTAATTGCAACTGGCATTGGGAATTTGTACGCAAAAGGTGTCCTGTGACTGCCTGTCAGTGATGTCACAGCTACGTCAATAACATTTAGTAAATACACAGAGGTTGGCTTTTATCCTTTCCCTTACAATTTCTATTGCATAATATACAAAAAGGCTCTCCAGGAATTGCATTTCTAAGGTGATTAGTGCATTTCTTGAGAAGCTAATGTCACTTGGCCTCTGGCTGCATGCTTCAGAGCTCCACAACTGGTGCAAATATTAACCATCCAAATGGCCCTGCTTGTTGTGCCTGCTGCCTAATCAAACTGCTACATAAATGCCTTACACATAAATTGCTTTAGAGACACTCTAAATGCAGGAAAATATTGCTGAACAATTAAAAAAAAAGAAAATTAAAAAAAAAAAAAAAAGGATTAAGGATTTTCTCCCTTTGATCTTCTGATAAAGAACATGGGAAGCCTCCAAGCTAAAGTTAGTTTTCCTGAGAACTCGCAATTAAAATCTTAAGTCTTCTCCATGTGATAAAAAAAATACTTATTTTCTTTTTCATACACTGGGATTAAATCGACCGTGTTTACTGTCTCCTTATAGACAGTACAAGCAGACCAGAATCTGGAGTGGCAATAGTAAAGCCTCAGAATGAAATAATGTGTTCACTAACTGAAGTGCTGGATGACTCTCTGCGGTAGCAGAAAACAACATATTCCATTTCATTTACTGCCAAAAATATGTACATAAAAGCAATGGGAGTAGCACGCTGTTTCAGCTCAGTTATGGGGAAAATATCTGCATTTTCCTCATCCTCACAGCCACCTTTCTGCCCTCAATCCCAGTTAGCACTGGATTTGCTGTGAGTTGTCTCGTCATGGGTGACAGATTCACTGGGGCAAGAGGTGCAAGATGAGATTCATGCTGGCTGACTTCCGGGGACACAGAGGTCTCATTGTTACTGGCAGCAGTTCTGAGGTAGAAGAAAATACAATGTATCATAACACCTCAGGTCTTGGAAAAGTGGATTTGAATGTATCATAGTACAAGAAGGCAGCTGGGGAATTTATTAACCATGATTTTAGAGAACTGAAATGGTTTTATAAGGTGTTATGTTTTTTGTTTTATTTTCTTTTTGTTTTAAAGAGTAAGTCAGATCTGAGTCTGGTGCTCACTGACTGAATCTTCATTATGAAATAACAACATAATCTCCTCCTATAAAAGAAACTGTTTTTCATTGTCCTTCCACACCTCTGCTAGCTCCTGAATCTGAAGTATGAGCCTGAAGAACACAGGAGGGTGAGAAGAGGAGGAAAATAAATTAATATTGACCTTGAAAAAGAGTCTTCCACAGCACGCGTTTTGAAACACCAATACTCTTTTTCCAGTGCAGAAATTTTCCTGATTCTGTCTTAGGGGTGGCAGTTTGTGTTTCACAGTGAGGATGTGATCAGTTATTTCAGCCCTTTCAAATACTAAGAGCTACAACCAGCAATAACAACTGCCATTTTGTCAGGTAAAGCTGAGTGTCTCACTTTAACAAACAGAAACATGCTGAAGACTTTAACATTTTTAGTCGGAACTTCCTGAGGGTCTGTTTTTCTGTGGGCTCTTACAAAGCACCATGTTGTGCTTGCTGTTCAGTGCAATGCCATTGATTTCAACTCACAGCATTATATGTATATAAGCGTTACATTCAGTAGAAAAGGCTCAAAGGATCAGTCTTGCTTTCTAAATGAATGTTTCAATCTGTTTGGGTTTTGGTCAATCATATTAAAAGAATTGTTCATTTTTATTTTATTTCCTTAATGCACTGTTTAAAAATTACATTATCCTCCAAGATAGTTCTATGATAAACCAATTTAAGATAATGAACTTAATTCTTCCTTTTGTTTAGCTACGCTTAATGCTCCTCTGCCAGAGATAATGCCATTTTGTAGGTGGCAGCTATTAAATACAGAGGCACAGGGTTATGAAACAAAAAGAGCAGTCCTGTTGCTAGCTGCTGATATGATGCCTCTTCTGTCCTTTACTCAAAAGTTTTGCCACACAGATTTCCTATGAAATGCATTCAAGGAGCACACTGTTGCACTGGAAAGTTTATAATTTGCTTTTCATAACATAAAAATATTGGGTGGGTTGTTCTGTGCAAGCGGGTGCAATGGCCATCCTGACAGGCAGGCATGTAGTAAAGCTATGAAACAAACAATTGTAATGCTCAGGGGCGACTTTATCACACTCCACAGGTACCTTAAAGGAAGCTGTAGCGAGGTGGGGGTTGGTCTATTCTCCTGTGTGCCTGGTGACAGGACGATGGGGGAATGGGCTAAAGTTACGCCAGGGGAGGTTTAGGCTGGATATTAGGAAGAACTTTACTGAAAGGGTTGTTAGACATTGGCATGGGCTGCCCAGGGAAGTGGTTGAGTCACCATCCCTGGAGGTCTTTAAAAGATGTTTAGACGTAGAGCTCAGGGATCTGGTTTAGTGGAGGACTTGTTAGTGTTAGGTCAGAGGTTGGACTCGGTGATCTTGGAGGTCTCTTCCAACCTAGATGATTCTGTGATTCTGTAATTATTTGGAGGATAACTAGGACACTCTCACCACAAGGCAGTAAATTCCCACTTAGCCAACTTTCACCCTATTATAAGGCTCAGCTGGTCAGAAAATGCCTGATATATTTTTTTCTTTCTTTCTTTGAAACTTGCAGTATTTCATAAAAATAGTGAACTTCACTGACGTCCGGTTGCCCTGCATCATCAAGATGCCTGCACCACCTTCATCCTCTGTGCAGACTCCTTCCATCAAGAGATGATCCCAATCCACTGACCCACAATATCAGGGCAAACAGCCACACAGGCAGCCTTACCACAGGTTGTTCAGGGCTTCCCAGACAATCTCAGGCCTGTTCCTCATGTGAACTCCATAGTCCTGAAAGACAGGAAAGCTGACCTTGATGTCAGTTATACCACTTTCTTACCAGCTTGCTATCTAGACACATTCTTCAAGGGTTTCTACATCAGTGTCAGTCAGCCAGGAAAATGCAAATGTTTCATTTTCCCTTCTCCTTTTTTCTTTGACAGCTCCAACACAGACAAAAAGCAAGCAGGATTAATTATTAGTGGAAATCTAATGATCACAACATGTTATCCTATGCTAAAATAAATAAATAAATAAATAAATAAATAAAAAATCTTGCTAGACTAGTTTAACTCATTTACTTTATGCTCTCCTCCACTGTGCTACTTTTCTGTAAATCAATATATACAATCTGAATATCCAAACATCTTTCAGTCCCTGTAACATTCTCTGCTGATAAATTAGGACATAACTCAAGAAACTGTTTTCTGTGTAACAGCTAATATAAGGCAACTGTGAGCAACAGCACGTTGGTAAAGGTAATATAAGATCTCGTACAACTTTCTACTGAAACTGCCAACACAATTTGCATAGAAAGAGGGAATTATCTGTCCCTCTTAACCTTAGTAATATACATCTAAGTAGCAGTTTTCTAGGGAACATGGAAGACTGTCCCATATACATCACATGGTTTTCCATCTACACAGACCAGTTTCCTTATCAAAGAACAGGCTTGATCAAAGTGTGAAAGTGGAAGAGCTTGTCTCTAATTCCTTGACTTTTTGACTTACCTATGGGGTTTCACCCTATTTTGATTTCCTGAGCTATGTCTTTGTCAGCTGACATAAGGACTATACTGGATGCAAAGAGCAGAGGCTAAATGTTAACTTCATCTGACGTGTAACAAACAGAAAAGGATAAAGGGAAGGCAATGGAAGTAGGGAGGGAGGAGAGCATATACGACATATTTCTGCAGTGTCCTGAGAGCAGCTCACAGCTGCATATCACCAAAACATCCTACTTGGTTACAGCAGTTTCTGAACTGTACTAAACTAATACCATATTTTTTATAGTTTAGCTTTCAGAATTCATTTTCAAAATCAGACACATGCATGGAAATATATTGCCCTGAAAGCACTTTACATAACTGTTTCAGTAATGACTGTAGGTAACTAAAGTGATATTCATAGTGACTCAAAGCAGCTAACAAGGAATCCATTTAGAATACCGTCTTTCCAGTTTCACAGGCATCCATGGAGCTATAAAAAATCTGTACTGTAATATGCTTGTCAGGTGACTAATGACCAGAATTAATTTGTTTTCACATCCCTAGATTCCTTTTCTGTTTTAGCAACATTTAATTAAAACCATTCAAAACCCTTTGTAGAGTGCAAGTTGCTCCACAAATTCAACTATTATAAAGACTGTGAAAACAAGTAATAATGAACCTTGCTGCGCAGCGATGTTTGCCACAGCAACGAGATCTGGTCTTGATCTGAGCTTCTAGCTTTAGGCTTATCTCTGAAAACAGCAACATTTTTCATGATAGACTTGAAGCATAGGCGAATGATCTTATTCAGGGATATAGTCAAACCAAAAAAGATTACTAGCAACTTCAGTCCTAGAGAAATTGGAACTATTTCTGTTGTCAATTTCTCTTTCTCTATATGTATATTTAAATTTATTTGGAAGCAATAGTTTCAGTTTAAAGAGAAAAGTGAGAAGAAATAATAAACCGGTTAGGTAGTGGATATCTCCTGGTTCCATTCAATAATTATCTATGCCATGAGGTCTATGGTGAAATTTAAATGTTTGCAGTGTAAATTTCCCCCAGTGGTACTACTGAGGACATTGTATTAGCTCTCCAGAAAGCTGGAGTTTCATACAGCTCTTACAATGATAGATGTACTTGCCCTTGTACTACCAGCCATACTCTACCAGCATGTATCTATCCGAGTCAAGGAGGATCCTACTGTAATAATGTAGCAAAATGGCTTTTGTCCATTAGAATTTGTGATTCAGGGATATAAAGAGAAATACTTCTCAAAAGCAGCTGAGTCAGAAGCATGAAAAAAGCTTTTTTCCCAGTACGTCATATTGAATGACTATGGTTAAGTGATGACCTATCACTGTTCAAAATGCTCTATTTGCTAGCATGCCATTAACACACAATACCATCTTTGTACAAAAGCATTAAAATGATCAACTTGTCAAACACTCAGTCAGATACCCACTTTAAAATCTCCTTTCTGTTCTTTCAGCATTATGGAAAATGAGGGAGCTAAGCTCTAAGTCACTTATGCATTTCTTAAGATGTTCCCCAAGGAAGACAAATTAAGTATCATCACCTTATAAACATAAAGAGGCAAACTGAGATGAGATCAGTTCTCAAAGTTCATGCAGAGATGGAATGTCACCCAAATTTCACAAGTTCTCATCCAAAATCTCATCCTCCTATTTTATTTTAATGAATTAATGTCTGGATGAGAAATTCCTTAAAAGCTAGTTTTTGTCTTCTTATTACATGACATCACTTTGGAACTTCCTGATAACAGTATTATATAAAAATAGTATTATATATATATTTGTATATATATATATATATATATATAAAGCATCCAATTTATAAGATTATGTGCATGCATATATGCATATATACAATATGGGAAATTACATGAGTTAATTCAGACAGCTATAGCCAGTATTTATCTCATGAGATATTTATATTGGTTTAGTCTTGCACACACTGTAATAGTTCTGTATGAATATGCTTCCTACCAGCAATAGTGTAAAGTCTCAAAAGATGCCAAATTATTGCTTAAAATGTTGCACCAATTTCCAACATTTGTTCCCTAGAGATAGGGAAAAGTCTGGCATTATGTATCACTGTCTTCTAAATATAAGCATCTTGAACAAAACAGTGTTTCTCTGTGATTGTTGTCATGTCTGTATAATTCCTATTTCAGCATGAAGCAGGAGTTCCCAGTGTACAGATTAGGATTAGATTTATTTTATAAAGATGAATGCAAAGAAAGATTCTTGAGACAAGACAAAACAGAAATTTATTTATTTATTTATTTATTTAAGTTGGAGCACTCACATCTCTGTAAGTCACTGAAAGTCATCAAGTAAAGTCAGGATATTCCAAAACTGACACAGAACAGGAGAGCACTTTACAGTTTCTTGTCAAATTATCAATTTCATATCTTCTCTAAGGAAGAACAATAGAGTAATTTCTTCTGAATTCTAAATTAAACAAGAAAATCACCACTTAAGGAGACAATACATTTTACATTGCACAAATCAATCAGTATCATGAATGCTGAAGAGTGTTTGCAATCTGATTAGCAATTTTTAGCTATTCATTAACTTCTGTGCCTCTGTAAAAAAAGACACCATTTAAGTGAAATTTTAATGCCTAAGTGCCTTCTGAAGCACAGCTCTCAGCTGTGTGAGACAGTTGTGAGAACCATCCTCTCTCACATGATCGGAGTATCACCTTGAAGTGACACAAAACAACAGTGGGAAAAATCTGTCCATCTGAAGAAAATGCAAGTTTTAAAGAGACCTCAGTTGACATGAATTTTATTTCTGGTGCTTATTTTCTACTGTCACATAAGGAAACAAAACAAAACAAAAATAGAAAATAAAAACAAAAGAAAAAGTCTTTCTAGTCACAGTCAATTTAGCCTCAAAAAACTATTAGCATAAAGTGTATTGTCTTCAAATAGAATAGGCACCAGTTTTTCAAAAAGCTCGATCTGCACAGAAAATTATAAATGGCTAATAACAATCATATTTTAAATAGGAAAATATTTATTTAAAAGTTCAAATGCCCTACTGGTGTTAATGGAAAAGTTCTTTTGGATTTTATCCACTCTTTCACGTGGAACTTTTAGTGATCTCTAACTCAGCAACAAATTGATGTATTGTTTATTTCTTTCAAACACTGCAGAAACATTTACCTTTTCCCCTAGAGCAAACCTGGCAATTTGCAGACTATATATATATATGTATATATATATATACATATTTTCCCAACTTGAATTAAAGAAAGAGGAGGGCTAAATAAAACTTTACAATCATTACTTTGTTTCAGGCCTTAACATTGGACAGATTGTTCCTCCTCTATAATCTACAGAAAACCCTATTCCGTTTTTTTTCGCTGGCATGTATCACCATGTTTGATGTGGCATGCAGTAATGGTGATATTTCTATGAAATTGAGCCGAACTTCATTGTCCAGTGGACTCCAGTTGTTATATCATGTCAATTTCAGTGAAACTTCACACAGGTACTGGGTTATTTCCTGGTGACTTTCTTTTTTCTTGCTTTGTCCTTTTCTATTCATTTATTATGTTACTAAGAGCATATCATAGAGCTCATCTGTGTGCATAGAAAATATATAACTAATGCTACTGATTGCTAACAAATTGTTAATCGCAATCCACAAAAATAATTTAAAACAAAACTATATGTCACAGTAAGCTGTACACTTCTGTGACTTGCAGACAGCACTGAAATAGAAATATTTTATTTCCCAAATATCTAATATTCCCCTAATTTCCTCCCAAATCCATGCATTATCTCCCTCCTGTTATATGAAATAACATTTTCAAATGTAGTGGGAATATAAAACAGATTAAGAAGTGTCTTGAATTGTTCCCTGCAGTTCTGTAGGGCTGTCTTCACGTGTAGGCTCTGTCATTTTATAGCTCCCTTTGTGTCTGCAATACTGCTTGCAGGCCAGGCTGCTGTGAAGGGAGGATGTTTTTTGGGTGCCATTCTGCAGTAGGGTTCTGCTCCCTCAAAGTCCTTGTATGATCCATGTAATTAGTTCACACAGACTGATAAAGAACAATATCTTCGAGTCCAGGTAACTAGAGTTTGTCTTCACTCTGCCAGATACTGATTTCAGCCAGTTAAGATTCCTCAGAATTTCTAGAAAACATTTAGTTTTGATCCATGTCCTATATAAATAGAAGAGCTTAAATCACTGGTCTACACATGGAAATGTTGCTTTAAGACAACTACAACAGTATTATTAAAGGAAAAATAAAAAATGAGTAATTAACCATGGAGACACCAATGTTTTCCCACAGTGAGTTTTTTGACTTCTCATTAAGGGGTTATACAGAGAAGTGAAAACTGAAGTCATCACATTTTAACATTTCGTGTTCTTAATGTTCCCACACTAAGTACAGGAGCATAGATACTGCAGAAACACCACTGGCACAGTTCACAGATCAGCATGTACTTTGGTCAAGCTTCAAGGTACTTTCAGAAATAATTTAGCACGGATAGAAATGTATCACAAGCATCTTGTGATAGATTAAAATGTCATCGCTAGAACTTTACTCTGTTACAAATACCATATTTTTTCAAAAATGAAATTTTAACAGAAATTGTTTGGCATTCATTTTTAATTAATTTCTTCAACATTTTTCTGCTATTTTCTACTGAAAGATTGTTAACCTTTGGAAATTCATTATGATTGGGTCTATTAAGTGGTGACTCCTTTCTAAGTTCACATGATTGAAAATAAGTTTTTTTTTCTAAATTACAGAAAAATATCAAAAACTAACAAACAATAAAAAGTGGCATGGAAAATAACACGAGAAAAATGCTAACAACTCTGACATGTCTTTCTAGATGGAGGCTTTTCTTCTGCATGAGACAGACAAACATTTAGAGTGCTGATAGACTTTAATATTTGGATTCATCAGCTTCCTGAGGGTTAGAGTCAACCTGATGCAGAAAGCAGTTACCAAGGAGAAACTGTGATGTCATTTGTTGGTCTGCATGACCAACATATCTCATCTGTTGTGAGCTTCTGCAGCAGAAATAGTAGTGCAGTGCACTTGGTTATCAGAGGGTTTAACTGAGACAGCCCCAGAGCAGCTTCACAATGAGCCTGGCTAGGGAAGAAGTTGGATGTTAGGACAAGATATTCTGCTCTCAGCACAGCGATAGATTACAACTGCAACTCTTAAAAAAAAAAAAAAAAAAAAAAAAAAAAAAAAAAAAAAACTGCTGAATTGCTGAGATCTAAGCATTTTGCTTGTTCTGGCAAAAAGTCAATGGGTGAAAGTAAAATTGCACACACACACCCCTCCATTGTTCTGTTTGGAAACCTTCCATTGCTTAACGACCCTTTTTCTATGAAAGGGGAGAAATGATAAAAACAATATCCCTATCTTAGGATTCAATAATATACTCATTATTTAAACCTTTCCTTTGAAATATCTGTCTAAGTCCATGTGAAAATTCTTTTGTGAGATCTTTAGTGCTGCAATCATTATCACAATAGCTCTCAACACCCATCTTGAAATACTGAAAGAACTACCAGTATTTTATGCTGAAAGTCTCTTTTACAGAGATCATTACAACTTACATATTAATGAACTAATTTGATAGAATTATTCCATGCAGTAAGTCACACCATGGCTAACAGTCATATCAGAAGTGCTAACTTTTGTGTCTTTGATTATTTCGTAAACTCCTTAATCTTTGCCTGACAGGTTCACTGTAATTTTGCTTCTCCAGGGAAACCTTTATCTCCCGTACAAGTTCAGACTCCCCATTTTCATTATCTGTACAATGTGTTGACATATGATATAACCAGCAACCGCACAGAATAGTTACACTGAATGGCGGGAGAACGTCTCCCTGTTTATATTACATGAAGGTTGATTTGATGGGCTGCAGCAATTGCCTCTGAGAGCAGACATAAGAGCAGCCTGACTCTTTCAAGTTGACACTTTGCAAATACCATGCAGGGCTTGCCACGGCGGCATGCTTTTTATCAGTTGCGCCAGGAGATACAGTAAATGTCACTCCCCAAAGCTGCACATTACCAAATTAGTCCTAGTGTCAATTGTTATCTGGCAGCGGTCAGTTGCCAAGCCAGCACTGTATTTTCAAGGGCTTGCTGTTTCACAATGAAAAAGCACAGGCCTAGAAGGGCTGAGGAACTACAGATGCTGGTGGCTGAACACGTGAGGATCGCCAAGCGGCACTATTTCCTTTTGTGCTGCCTAATAAGGCAGCCCATGTCATTCCCCGGGTGCTTGCTTACAAACAGAGGACCAAATTTGTCCCTCTGTTGTACTCTTCTATAAGCACTGCTGAGTGTAACCAGTGGCAGAACCTGGTCCAAAGGGTATAACTGCAAAAGCAAATACAGTGTGACACAGCCCAGAGAAAAGACATATTTTTCCTGATGAGGAGAGTGCTGTGAAGCACTAAAGCCCCATCTCTGTTACTTCAAGAAAAAAAGGGAGATACAGCTTAAGGAGGGGGGGGGATTATTCTTTTGGACTTCAGCTATTGCAGTGAATAAAGTCATCAGAGAGCCATGTACAAAACCCCACCTTATTCCACATATCACATATAGAATATTATTTGAAAGAGATAACAAAAATAAAAAATAAAAATAAAAATCACTGGTATGTTTGAATGCTGTTTTCATAAGATTTCCTTTGTGAGTGCACAAAACAGTCCAAAGAAAAGAAATGAAAACATACTGCTTTACATGAGTTGCCTTACTAGCAAATATCTATTTGTTTGTTTTAAAATTAATTCCAATTTACATCTTTTTTATTTCATATTGTCTTAATCTTCTTCCATACACTACGTCTTCATTCTTCCACATAATAGCTACCTACAGCTTCAGCTTAACAGCTGGACTTATACAGGTGATTTACAAGACACTTAAAAAAAATTTACCTTAACGCCTTGTCTTTACTGAACACTTTTACAAGAATGTAGAAACAGTCCTAGACTGAGACACAGGCCCCTCTAATTCAGCATGGTGTAAAATTCCTCCTGTAATTTTCATATGCACAGCATAGCCTTTTTACATCCCAACATGGTTTTATATTTACAATTAGGTTTAAGTCCTCAAATATGAAGTTTGAAAATTCATAAAGATAAATTCAAAATGTATCTCTACACTGGGAGTGGGAGGTGTTCTTGCTTTCTCTGTAAAAGCACTAGCCCTGCAAAGAATCTTCAAGATGACTTAGAAGCCTACTAGGAAATCACAGAGGTACAATTCCACCTGCTGATTTAGACAGAAGATAAAAGGTGGTTGAAATTCAAAGCCAGACAGCTGGGTTTAGAGCCCTGAAGTGATGGTCCTTCTGAAGGGGCTCATTTGTTTGCCTGGTGTCTCACCTCTTACCTGGTGTAAATCTGTGTTTACTGATGCCAGATAGAGTACTCCAAATGTGCATTAGAACCACCAAGTCAAATTTTAATTTATATTTAAAATACAATGAAAGAAAAATATCCTGCAAGTAGATAACTTTTTTTTTTTTTTTTTTTTTTTTCCCCAAGGCTGTTAAAAACCAGATTATAAAATATCACACCTAAATAACAATATCTTTCAGGTGTTTATGTAAAATAGAGAACCCTTTGCAGAACAAAGCATCAGAGTGCTACAAATCTTCAGGGACAGCCACAGCCTTCTTTTGGGAATTGCTCCTGCTGTCTTATCTCAATGATAGGTTTTGTGACTGATGCTTGCTGGGGTGCCAGTCTAACATGGGGATACCCTTGTCAGGGAAAAGAGATTAAATTAGTGGTATTATGAGAATTTGTGCCACAATGCAAATGTCCTTACATTAATACTTACAGAGGTGGTATAAACAGGCAAATAACTTGGTAAAACTACACCACTACTCTCTTTCTTTCTAGGCAGTTTCTCTTTACATATGTTCAACTAACCATACTTGAATGTACTACAAAATCTCATTTTATTTTGCAACATAATTTCATTGTAAATAGGTGGTAGGAAATCTCTCTCTGCCACAGCACAATGAGTTAACTTTCTGAAGTTAAGTTAGGCACATAGTGTATGTAAATACAGAAGGGAGTGAGCAGCTTTATCTATTTCTTGCTGAAGATAAGGGGAGTCTTTTAATAAACATTAGTAAGCATTATAACTCCTCACTGAGCACTCAAAAGAGTTTTCTAGCTTTTTGTTTGTTTTGTTTTGTTTTGTATTTTATTAGAACTATTCCTGCATCAAACTTCTGTACATTTCTTGGCAAGTTACATAGCATACCCTTTCCCTTGTATTCGCCCAAGCAATGCAGAGATAAATGTTTAGAAGGAAAAAAAAAAAAAAAAAGATTTAAAAAAAAAAAAAACTTTTTGTTACTTAATTCAAAGTATCCAGGTCCCCTGGGCCTTTAAAATCTCATCATTTGATTTCTCAGAGATACAGGTTTTCAGAAAGTTTCATTTCAGAAACCGTGCATTGAGATATAGACTGAACTTTCAAGATTGTTTGTTTGTTTGTTTGTTTGTTTTAAACTGTATCTCACAACAAGAGAACTAGAGAGAAGAAATCCAGCTTCTCAAAGGAGGTAAGTCTTTATTCCAATAATTTCACCTCAGAAGTGTAAACCCATATCAGAAAATTCTCTCTGTAAAGATTACAAATTGTATTTCAGCAAGTTTGCCCTGCATTCTGCCTAAACCTTCAGAAAACTTTTTTTTCCTTAATATTTGTTTAGTAGGATCCTTTATTAAAGGTTTTCAAACAAAATTTCAATTATTAAAACAGTAGGATTCCTACCATCCCTATGAGATGACACTAGCCTACCTTTGTGGATGACGAAGAAGTAGTGAACCCAGGGGTTAAATGCTCATGTCAGATTAGAAACTAGAATTTTGTGGTAGAGCTTGGGATATAAACTGGACCTCTCAACAGCCAGCACTTTGCTTTAGCCACAGGTTCACTCTTACATGGACTGGGTGGCCAAAATAGTATACAGTGTTTCTCACTATTTAATTTGGAAGTCATGGGCTGCGGCAAGGAGTAAAGCAGAACTGTATTTGGTGGACCTTATCCTCTCTGGACAGTTTAAGGGCATTTATTTCCATGAAATTATTCCTAATTCATCCTGATGCAGCTAACAAAAGAATCGTGCTCAGTTATGACAATGATATTTCAACTAATCTTTAAAAATCTTTATAAACTATCCTTATATATCACATGTAGAGATAAGGTGACTTTAGAGATGAGCAGGGTTTTCCATTTCTCTTTGTTTCTTAGCAAAATTTCAGACTTTTTGGTTTGCTTCTTCAGCTACACAACTTAAATCACGGTCAGTTTGGCTTTCCAATTCTCAGCCAATAGTGATACAAAGGTTTTTACACTTTTTCAGTTTCCCTGCTGACTTACAATATTATTAAACAAGCAAAATAATATCCTGCTTCCCCTTTAATTATTCCTGTCCTGTCTAGTGCTATGAAAGAATACAACATGCAAACCCAGGCTCAACATTACAAATCCATGTACTATTTATGAACATGCACTAAACCAGCATGCCAAAATACACATACAGTAGTAACAGGGAGTAAAGCAGCCCAAGAATTGCCAAAATACACATAGAAGCGTGCAGTTTGTAAGTCATTCATCATTACTAATATGTATATGTGAACATGCAGGAAACCAGCCCTCCTCATTAGTAGTGATGCTCTGCTACCAGCTTCTTGCACCAAAACAGTGTACTGGAACAGGTATGTTTCTAGCAAAAGAAGTCTACATAAAGCATTCTGATAATGAAACTGCCTCAGTGAATATATACATTTGGGGCACTTTTAAGAAAAAGTCACAAATTATAGAAAATTCAAAATTCTTCAATTTCCATAACATCAAGAAAAAAAAAAAAAAAAAAAAAAAAAAAAAAGATTCACAGATTCCAGTGCTTCTTCCCATTCCATTTTGGGAGATATGAGGATATTCAGCATCTTCATCATGTAGTAAAATTCTGCTGTCTTCTCTAGTTCTTCAGTTTTTTATTTATTTTTCCTGATGATTCAAAAACTAAGCTGCAATCCAACTCTTGAGATACTAGCGATCCAATCCACTACTTTCATGATGTGTCACCTAGGTCAGAGCAACATTCAGCTCCAAATAATATTATCTAAACTCATTAAATGAATAAACTCAGTAAATGCTTTCTTAGTTTATCATATTTAATACATACCCTAAAAATGACATACGTCTGTCTATTAACCTGGAATTTTGGGGCTAGATTAATTTGTTCTTATACAGACAGCTTGCATAGGAGTATACACTGTGAAGACTCGTGTTGTTTCTTACTTAATCGTATGCTTTCAAATATTTAAGTAGTTCCTCAGTATTCTACATTCAGGCAGAAGTACTTTAAGTGAATAAACCACTCTTTTAAACAAATGCCAAATAAAATAATTTCAGTCATACTGAGTCATCCGTAATGCAGATCATAAACCACCTTTTAGAAAGTAACAAGTACTTAGACAGTAATTGTGTTACTTCTGTATTTTCTCTGCTAGCCTCTCAGAAGTATGTTCATTTCTTACAGCTGAACAATGATTGTATCTCTGATTGGACATAATTCACCTTTCTCTCATAAGAAAGCATTTGATAGTATTTGGCTTTCTTCCATACAATTACATGTAGTCTATGGATTATGTTTTGCCATATTTGGGAAAAATATCACAAAAATGTCAGAGCTCTTCTAAGAATTTCCTTCCTTCTCCCCTTTCCTTTTTTCCTCCTTTTTTGCAGTTGAAAAGTGGCCTCTCACTGCTAAAGTTGCAGTAGCTTATTCACAGAATGAGCTTCCTGAAGAAGAATAAAGAGGAATGACTACTGGAAGCTTTGGCCTGATTGTGCTTCACTCCTGATCTTTTCCTTTTATAATGGGTATTGCTTTCATTTAGTAAACCACTGTTTAATCTACAAAGCAGAATCCTTTACTCAAAGTATAACCAATCTTTGGGGAAAATAAATAAATAAATAAATAAAGCCTTTTTGCAGGCATAAATTCAATCAAAATCAGGAAGGCTCCATAACCCAATGTTCATTTACACTTTCCATAGCGAAATAAACCCCATCAGTAAAAGCACTCTTTCCACAGCTTGCAAGAGGGTGTATTACTTAGGCTATACCAGCTTAATAAAAGTGATACAATTTGGGGGTATGTATAAGGTTCAAGGACATCCAACACACTTCTGACAAATCAAAAATATTTTAAAATGAACATGAGGCTATGCATAAGAGTTTGGGCTGCAAACTGTTTGACTATTTGCAGGCAGCAGCATCTTGTTGCTTGTTCCTGCTGGAGATTACATGTGAAGTTCATTACATGAGATTACTAGTGAAGTTCATGCGAGCAGTTCAGGCAAAGACATCTGCATTGGCTTAAGTAACTGATGAAGGGCTCTATGCTAATCTAGCTGACTCTGCACCAGATGGATTAAGGGATAGTTAATATTATCTCATCTGTTGACAGGGCTATAAAAGAGTAACTTCCAACTGAAGACTGACATTATCTTCAGAAGATGTAACCAGATGCTGACTGTTGTGTATGTTCACCCTTACAATGACCAAGAATCAGAACCATGATTTCTTCTTCCTGATAACTTTGGTAAAGGTGTGCTCTTCTGCAATGAGCACTGATAGATAAACCCCAGTCTGCTCGTAGAGCACATTAGACCCCTCCAGCAGGTAGCTCATCTGACGGTCTGTGAAAGTGAAGGATCTTGTAGACATCCAGGACAGGGAGGACACTCCAACACCTAGATGAGTTCTATCTTCATCTATAACACTATCAATATAGTAATCAGCTAATCTCCACAGAGCCAAGATCTTGGCCACCACACCAGAATTTCAAGAATTTTCAGCGTTATCTCCAGACCAATCTGCAAACAGAGAACTAGTAACTAACTTAAAGGCCTCACCAGTGGTTGTCTCTTCATGAGGCAAAAGAAAAGTGAAGCAAGAAGTCAATTCATGAGCTAAAACAGAAGAATGCAGGTCCAATACTCTCTCTATGCAGCTGGTATTAACTTTGAAAAAAAAAAAAAAAAAAAAAAAAAAAATCCCACCTGGAATTAGATCCATTATGTGCTTAGAGATTATCCACACCTAACTAGTCATTTAGAAAGTAAGTAGCAAACAAGACACAGGTATGTGGTATGTGCAAACTTTCACAACCATACTTACCTAACTCTTGCTGAAATTAATGGAATGAAGAAACTATGCTTTTGCAAATCTTTTAGCATATACTTTTCCTTAGAAAAATCTTCTAGCATACACTTTTCCTATTAAACACCTGTTGAAACCTGGCTTAAAGTACCTGAAGTACAGCAGAACTGCTTGTCAGAGGGATAGTAATCTTCTATATATTATAAGACACTTTTCTGTCCTGGAACAAATGTATACAGACCAGAGCAATGATTGCATTTCTAATGTACATTCATTCACACATTCTATGAATATAGAGTATCTTGCATTTTGTGTAACTGGAATATTGCACTGCAAAGTAATAAATATATATGGGCCTTTTAAAAGAAAAAAACATCCCAACCTTAAATCCTAACTATCCAGAAATATCAAATGAACTATTGGACGCATTAACAAAAAATTGACATTTTCAGAGTGCTTTGTTTTAATGCTCTTACTCCCAAAGCCACAATTCCACAACCACAAACATAAAAAAAAATGAAGGGTTTAACAGATAAAATTCCTGAATACAGACATAGTAAAATTATTGCAAACAGTTCTGGGATTCACTCTTCAAACAAGACAGGGACAAGGAACGTATTGTACGAGATAAGGCTCAGGGAACGCTCTCTGTGCCACAGTAAATATAAGTGATTTGATCAGTGATATTTGCTAAGGGAAAAGGTGTCTGAGGAAAAGGGAAAGAATTTTGCTGTCAAAGAAAAACCTACAACAAATTGCTGACTACTGAATTTAGAGAAACAAGATACATTTTCCTACAGTTAGGGTATTTAACTGTAATCGCTACAGAAATGTATCAATGTTTGGAACAAATCATACAAATGTTTGGAACTAATCATACATATATATATATAAATGTATAATATATATATATTAAGATAAATGCTTTTGATTCAAATAATGATTTAGCAAGGAGGGGCATCCAGGAGGGTGATGCTCTTCTCAACTAACATCAGCTACTTCAGCATGTACATCTACATTCTACAAGGCAAAGTGGCCAAGTTTTCTTCATTCAGTACTGAAATTTTACTGGTATCCAAGGATATAATCATCACACGTCCTTCCCATCACTCAGATTTAATCTAGTTTTATAAGAAACTCTACAGCCTTTGTACACAGAAATCCCAGTCAAGATGGTCATAGTGATTCTTTCTGGCCACAGACGGTAGAGGTCTACAAAGACAGTGCAGTTCGCTGTCCTTTTTCATTAGCTAGTCCATACTCAATGGGGTACAACTTGCACTTCACTGCTGCCTGTCTGTGGTGGAGCAGATCCTTTAGCTTCAGCCAGTAGTCACCTGTACTTTGAGATATCATGCTCAGCCCCAGTAGACAACCCTATCAAAATTTTTAGTTCATGAACTTGTTTAATTTTAGGACAATATCCCAAGTTTATACCTCAGCAGGTGGGAATATCTGTCAGATAACTTCCTGTCCCCAGAGATGAATAAAGAGTAAGAGCTAGAAATAGGAGTGAGGAAAAAGCACAAGCACTGAATTATGCAATGTTATGTAAGAAACTAATCTAATGTACTGGAAGCAATTTAGCAGTAACACAAAAACAACATTCATGGGAAATTTTTTTCTACCCAGGGCTTCATTTAATTTAATGTTGGAAGATGTTCCTTTTAGAAAGTTCAAAACATATGAAAATTGTATGAAATTGACTTAAAGGACTGATTTTATTTCCAAAAGATTCCATTTAGAAACCTTACATATGCTCTACTTTATTGCTTTAACTTGTAAAAAGAAGGAATTTGAATCTATGGAATTATAATTTTTCTGAAAAAAAAAGTCTGTATGGAGACTATTTCCTCAATGTATTAAACTTGTTTAGACGCTTCAAAGAACTGAAAGCTATATATCAAGAACTGCCCAAAGATAAATTAAGATTATTCTTATTTCACTTTATCTCTGGCCAGAATAATCCCTTCAGATCCACAAGTCATACCTCATTGTTCTAGTATGCTAGTGATAGGCAATAAATTTTACTAATCTCCCTTTCCTGAGTCTGTTTTGCTCATGATGGTAACTGGTGGGTGATCTCCCTGTCCTTATCTTAATCCTAGAGCCCTTTCCATCATACTTTCTCCCCCTTTTTCTTTGAGGAGGGACAGTGGGAAAGCGGTGTAGTTCAGCTTCCTAGCAGAGTAAAACCACCACATTGTCCAGCATTTTATGCCATTTCTTAAGTACATTTTGACAGAGGCACCACCATTTTGGCTGCTGGGCCCAACCATGCCCTGCGCTGCGGCTGTTGGAGCTGGCTGGAACTGGCACGGGGCAGCCCCAACATCTCCTCTCAGAGGCCATCCCTGCAGGTCCACACTGCCAACGCCCAGACAAAGACACCCAGCACACCAAAAGATTTTAGTCTTCAACAGTTTTTAAATGTATTTTTCTTTCACGTTAACTCTCATTCCTAAAATATTATTTCCATTGGAACTTTACAGGAATTCAACCTTTCAAAATGAGAATGATCTGTCCTTCAGTATTTTAAGGACTTGCATTACTCGACTCTACTGCTTTTGACTACCCACAGTTCAGTCAGCACCACTATTTTCTCTTTTTGCTTGTAGATATATATGAGCATTTTTATAGTGTTAAAGCCGCTATTCATTTTATTTATTCCTATAGTAATTGTTTTCACTGCACTGCACCACTAAAATTGGTCCTAATTCAGCAAAATGTAGCTGTTCTAGAAGGGTGGATAAGTATATGCTGAACATTTAAGCACACACATAAATCCATTGAAGTCATAAGGTGCTGCCCTGTGTTCAGATTGTGGTCTGACCGGTGTCCCCATTTACATGAAGACTGTCCTACCTCCTAGTATTCCTAGGTAATAATAATATTGTTTATTAAACAGAATAAATAAATAGATAAATAAGTCTTCTGTTCCGGTGTTTTATACATTTAGGTCTTTTTTCTTTAAACAGAGTTTTAGAATGTCCCAAGAGGATGAAACTCCCTTATTTCCTCATGAGTGACATTCTACTGGCATCCAAGGATATAATAACCACACTTTAACTTAATGCAATACAGAGTTAACACCATATCAAAAAAGATTGCTATGAAGAGCTATAATTTTATTCTTATCACTCTCATTGAGGCATGCAAACTGGATTTCAATGTGCTCATCAAGGGGCCACTCTAATTATTAGACCTATAACCTTTGCTCAGGAAAGAAGGTAACAGAGCAGCTTTGATATGTGAATGTCCAAACCACACAATGGCATTTAGCGTGATCATTACTGTGGGCAGACATGCAGTGCTTAAAATGACTTTCTACTAGACCAACAGAGAAGTGAAACTATGAGCCATCTAAGCTAGAAGGAATTTGATGGAAAATTAAAAAATCACAGAAAAATAAGCTCAGCAATAGTGTATATTTTCCCTTCAGTGCAAATTGGTTACTACTATTGATATTCATAGAGGCTGCTTGAATACTTATGTCTGAGAATGAAGGTGCAAAAGACATCAGGACCTATTTCTTTGGGACATTTAAACCGGTAATGGGTTAAAGTTTACCAGAGGGAGACAAAAGTGACCATAGACTTCCCCTACTAGCACAGCCAAATAGGGCATAAATTCCCTGAGATCTCTTCTGCAGCTCAAGTCATCATCTCATTACTGCTGAATCATGAAATAGCTCTTTCACACGGATGTGGCAGGTGATGAACTATGGAGAATCAGGGACAAAACTGAAATTTGTCTGATTAAAGGAGCTGTAAATATTGCATTTTTTTTTTTTTTTTTTTTTACGATAAACCATTTCTTGCCCTGGGTATCCAAAATAAACTTGAAAACTTGTAATCCAAGTATTTCTAACTGTTTTGATTACAAAGAGAGTATTTCTGTTACAGATCTATATGTTTGGGCAGATTAATAACAGTATTTGAAGTAAGCAAATGTTACTCTTATGGGTCTAAGAGATCTTAACATTTTAGTTTTCAGCTTTGAGTTCTAATCACTTTTCCTTTACTATTATCAATATATATATATATATATATGTTGCACTTATGCTATTTTTACAAGTGGATAAGTTTTTTTGTTCTTCCATTCTCTTCGTGTTTAAAAGTAACTAAAGAAAAAAGTAACTAAAGAAAATCATGCTTAAGGAAAGTCTGGGCATGGTTAAATACCATTTAAAAGTTATTTGGGAATATATTACTGAAAACAAGAATGATTAGCTACTGTATGAAAAATAGCTTCTGAACAGGAATGAAAGCTGTTAAGCAAGACCAGTAATATGGTAGGGGAAATAAATATAAAAGGAACAATGGTATAAAGAAAGAGTACAAAGTGGAGAGGGCAATAAAAAAGGATAGATTAATAGTAGTCTTGTAATGCATTCCTTTCCAACCATTTCTGTCTGTAGCTTTGCATACATTCCCTGGTTAGGCTTCAATCCCACAGATAGGTGTGAGAATAAAAATTGACTCATGATCAGCTCAACAGGAATGCATTTCTGTTTACACTTCATTACAGCTTCAGGATCTGAAGAGGTGGGAGTGACCTACTTCTTACTGTTTGTAAATAGTTGCAGTTCATGAGTGGTAAAACTTAAAGGGAAAATGTATGTTTATATGGATGGCAAAAATCTAGAGTCAGAACAGCTAATGCAGCTCTTGCAGTCATTGTTTCAAAGCTTTAGCTAATCTCTAATATTGGTTAGAAGGCCTTAATAAAGGACATACTATATGCTTCTTGTAATTGTTTTGGGCCATGTTCTAAAGCCTTCAAAGATACATGTTTTGGTCAAATGACTCAGTGCCTGATCCAATATAATACTTTTGGGGAGCTAATCACCTACAATATTTTTAACCATGTTTTCAAAGATGCTGAGCACCTGCAATTACCGCTGAAGTAAGAAGAGTCAATATTTGGAGACTCATTTCAAACCCATTTAAAACTGAATCATTGCTAAACAATAAGCTACTATGGGCAAAATGCAGAAATCTAGTTCTTTGTATAGGCAACAAAAGTCATATTCATCTGGTTAAGATCTTCAGTGGGTTATCTATAGTCCATTGTGTTTTAAACCTTCTTACTGCTTGGGAAGGGAGTTGGCAGTATACCTGGCTGATGTGTTGCAGAACATTAGAAATTAAATGCAGAAGAAGCTAAGTCCTATTCTAAAATCCTAACATCCCCGGTGTGATCTGGCCCATTTACACTTTTCCTGTGTTCTGCCAGAGCTGGGAAAAGTCCTTTCTTGTCATGTTGTCTCACCACCTCCAAGGTGTTCAACTCAGCAGGCAGGTGATGTAAAGGAGAGAATGAAGAGAGTGGGAGCCTAAGCGTATGTTAACAGTGTAGTTATAGATCTGACACATTCCCTCTCAGAAATTCTCTACTTCCCCACGCTCTTCCCTAATCATGCAAAATCCACATTGCTTTAACATAGGGAAGTGCAGTTGAGAAATACAATCATATTCCCAGCTTCACAGACTTCAGTGACAGTACTATCTCATAAAAGGATGTTCATTAGGCAGACTCATCCTTTGGACTCATAGTTACATAGGTTTATTTGTACGTAGTCAGGCTCTTTAAACTTTCAGCACTGAAAAAAAGCATTTTTTTTTGTTTGTTTAAAAGTTAAGAAATACGCTTGGAAACAGGTAACAAAGTCTCTACTTTTTCTATAAAATTTGCACTGGAAATCATCCGTCTTGGAAGTGCTGTGCCACTGGTAGTGCAGTGGTGTTTTATAGACATGTTTACCTTTGAGAAATGAGTATCTTCCTGAGTGCTTACACATTGTTCCCCATAACAGTAAGTAGAGAGTTCTCCTGTCGATGAATCTTAAAAGATCCTCCTTAAGAGGGGAAGATCCTTATGTTTATGCTTCAAAATAATGAAATATCTGTTGTTGCATTTTATTGCAGTGCAGCACTTTTAGGTTTGAAGCTAAAAAAATCCTTTGTAGATGGGATGTTAAGTTTGATATCATCTTAGAAAGTTAAATCCCTCCCATATCCTCCCACACATAGTCTTCACGCCCACAAACGCATGTGATATACCTACACTCACTCAGCTTATCAGTGCCACCACTCACCTTATTGCCTCCCTTTGTTTTTACATTTTCAATATCTTTTGAACCTTCACAGAGGGACTTGACTTTGTAAAATACTGAAAGAACTTTGATGTGGGGATTTAGTGTGCATTCTCATCAGGGTTTAACTGCGATTCATGCCTTTGACCCAGACCCTAACACAAAAGAAACAAGCAAAAACAATAAAATGTCATTTCAGTCATGAAGCAGAGTTGTGTAAATTTGACTGGACTTTTAGCTAAAGAAAATGTTCCTAACCTCACACTTGTTTTACTGTTGTCTCTTTTGGCTGTATTATTGGCATCTCTATTCTGGACATATTTAACCTGTTCATTTAGATTTTTGCAAAGCTTTAAAGGCTACTCCAAAGATCAGAGTAGTACATAATAACAGTTCACATGAACTTTCCTTGTAAAGTTTTTCAGAGCAGAGTTCTTATAAGACCCCATGCCCTCCATGATTCTTGGCTGCTGGATATTTGTAACCTGATATCCTAACTCACCAATTTAAAGTCCTACCATTTATATTTCATACCAATAGTGAGAAAGGTGTAAATTCTCAAAGGTTCATGAAGCCCTTTATACGACCGAGATTAATGAAGCCAATAGTTGTATATGGCTTCACCTACTTAAAGTGACCAAGTACACATTATATGGTCTTCAAGAATAAGGAAATTACTTCATTTGAATGTATGTCACCTGTGCTTCCTGATCTCTAAGGAAATAATGAAGAAAACATAAATATGCCAGCAGTGTCTGATGTCAGCCATGATCTGCTCTCCCTGTTTTAGATTTCTGTATTTCATTTGAAATCACACTGCATTAACCATATGTGAGGAGAGCATTATGTGAGGGTTTAGGTGTTGCTTATCCTTCTTCTTCTTTAGCACTGCATTAATCCTATATTTTATATCACTAAAGTTCTTCTGCCTTTTCGTGATTGCTCCAGATTCATATGGACACAAAGAGCTAAATAATACCGACTTTTTTTGTCTTAGGCCACAGTCTCAACATTTTGTTAACCTACAACACACACACAATTATTATTTTTATTTAAGCGCCCAGTCTTCAATATGTGTCCAGATGTCTGCCTGTATGTTCAAACCATTTTTTTTTTTTTTTCTCAATTTACCAGATTTCAGTAGCCAGCCTAACATTTGTTGCTTCTGCTCATGGATGATCATCTTCAGCATTGATGTTCCACATGAGACAGACTGGCAGAGGTTCAGTGAAGTCAGAGACCTGCTTTTGGTTCTTCCAAACGTCTGTGCTTCTGCTGCTCACATGCACAAGAGACAAGAGCAGCGGCTGTCTCTCCCAGAACCCCTTCAGCACAGCAGCTGAGCCATGCAAACTGATATTAATTTACACACAGGGCATTATTATCTTTCCCAAGGGCCAACAGTCAAGCAGAAGTCGAATCATTTTCTGAATTGTAGTTCTTTTTTTCCACTTCTGAGGTACAGTATTTCTCACCAATGGTAGTGTGTTAAAATGGCAGTCTTGTCCTAAGATATTTTTGTAACAAAATAGGGGCAAAGTTAGAAGACACAAAGGTATCCGTATAGAGAGAAGAAAAAGAGATGTAATTAGGAGGGTTATACAATTACACAAGTGACAAGAAATCATTTCAAGATTCTTTTATTTATTTTTTTTTTGCTCTTTCACAGCCCAAGATAATTGTCTCATATTAACTACTTTCATTGTATTTCCTGCTAGACTGCGTGCACTTATGTAATATCTTTGCAGTAAAGCAACAGTGGACAATTAAATTCTGAAGAAGAGATAGCTTTAATATTACTGGGAGTATACATTATGTTTCCATGTGTGTCCACATGAGTACTTCTTGAAATTCACCAGTGTTTCACTTTCACTTAAAAAAAAAAAAAAAAAAAAAAAAAAAGGGCAAATGGACGGCAGGGTTTAGACTATCCTATTTCTGTGTGTATGAATCAAATATGAGGACTTCCTATTTGTTTACTTCAAAAATTTACTATGTATGTTGCACACTACAAAAAAAAAAAAGAAAATCAGAAAAATATTTTAATGTTGTTTAAACAGAAGTCTTTGAAAGAAATATAACAGCTTGTATTTTTTTCCTTCAGAAAGAAATTTGAAATTGTCATGTCTTGTGCTGATTCTGAACTAAGCCAGGTTTTGAAATCATTAAATGCATCATTCCTGCCCCTGGCACAGATTTGTAATGAATTTCTGCTTGATTCAGCTTTTGTTGCTGCTGACCACAGAGGGCTACACTGACCTGCACCTAATGCCCTCTAGCAAATTATTCCACTGCGGTGTTTTTCTCTTTAACTTGGTAAATTCAAGTTCCTGCTCATTACTGTTCAGTTATTCTTTTGGCTGAACATTACACAGAAATGTAGAGAACAGGACTCTTTTCATTCTTTTTTCCCCTTTCCAGTCAGATGGCTGCCTTAAAGCAATACATTTTGATGAAAAACAGGATTGCTTTTAAGATATTAGTTTCTTTTTTTTTTTTTTTTTCTCCCATAATTTTTGATGGCACCTGGAGTAGGGAGGCCTGTTGCATTCAAGAAGGAATGTTATATATGTGGTGCTTGTGAGTGAGGCAGCATCACGGGAATGGAATGTGGAAAAATGTCTTGTCCTGTTTTTCCTTTTTCCAGTTGCCTGTTTATCTCTAAAGCCTTTTCCTCCCTTCCTCCCTTCCTCCCTTCCTCCCTTCCTCCCTTCCTCCCTTCCTCCCTCCCTCTCTTCCTCCCTCCCTCTCTTCCTCCCTTCCTCCCTCCCTCCCTTCCTCCCTCCCTCCCTCCCTTCCTTTCTTCCTTCCTTCCCTCCTTTCCTCCTTCCCTCCCTCCTTCCCTCCTTCCCTTCTCCCTCCCTCCCTCCCTTCCTCCCTCCCTCCCTTCCTTTCTTCCTTCCTTCTCTCCTTCCCTCCTTCCCTCCTTCCCTCCTTCCCTCCTTCCCTCCTCCCTCCTTCCCTCCTCCCTCCTTCCCTCCTCCCTCCTTCCCTCCTTCCCTCCTCCCTCCCTCCCTCACTTCCTCCCTCCCTCCCTCCCT